>NW_022170403.1:8645552-8667865 GCF_008802855.1 Photinus pyralis | reverse complement strand
AATCATTTCTAGTGACTACCAAAGATCAAAAACTTATGTTATATGCCCAAACGAACAAACCGCTGTGGAAGATTTTCATCTTGAGCCCTTCTTTTAATTAAGAATCTGAGCTAGCTGGCCGTTTATGCGGCGGGGTTTGAGTTTTACAGCGCCGAACTAACCTCACGTTATAAAGTGGCCCTTCAACGTGTGGCCTGGGCATAATTTGTTTAAATTTAAGTTTTTGGCCTTATTTTTAAAT
This sequence comes from Photinus pyralis, assembly GCF_008802855.1. Classification (NCBI taxonomy): domain Eukaryota; kingdom Metazoa; phylum Arthropoda; class Insecta; order Coleoptera; family Lampyridae; genus Photinus; species Photinus pyralis. Next base: position 8,667,624 of record NW_022170403.1, on the reverse strand, counting down.
TATCTCTTCTAAATTGAACTTCGTACTTGCAACTTATTTTTTATTTGTGGTTATTACTGATATTTGTGTATTTCTTGGTATTTAACAGGTACCTATATTGTGTTATCTTTTTATATTTGTATTTTGAATTTATTGTGTGATCATGGCTATGGAAATTAACCGATTTAGAGAGACTGAACTCCAATATGAAATTGAGATTAGAGCGGGACAAATGGGGAGTAATATGAACGAAAGTCGTTTAATTCTCAGAAAATTGTTAGAGTTAGAGAAAGCACCTGGTTATGTTGCTCCAGAGTACCCTTTTACCTTTGCTCAGGATTTAGCTGCTCTTACTGAATTGACAGTGATCCTTCAGAATAAGATTGACAATTTTGATGATGCTTTTGGGGGAGGTTCATATTTGTCAATTGTTACCATGCTAGCTCATGCCGATAGACGTTTACATAGGACTCGCACATTATTGCCTGAACAATTAAGTAAACTTGGGGAATTAGTTGGTTTATTTCGACAATTAAGAGCTTCACTCGATAACAAAGCTTTTCATTTTAACGACTCAATTATGCCTTCAGCAACTGCTGTAGTTTCTTCTACACCTACTAGACGTACTGCAGAACTACAACCAAGATTATCCGTACCGAGTACTCCTGTACATAAATGGGGATTAAAATTTTCCGGGGATAGTAGAGGTGAAACTTTGAATTCATTTATCGACCGAGTTGAGCGAATGGCTCGTGCTCGTGGAGTAGATCATCCAACTTTATTTGAGACTGCCTACGATTTATTTGAAGGTACTGCGAACACCTGGTACAACATTAATTCTCATAAAGCTACTTCATGGGAGCACTTAGTGCAATTACTACGAGATGCATTTCTACCACCACACTATGAGGAAGATTTGCTCGACGAAATTAAAGCTCGTTTACAGGGTCAGAATGAAAAAGTAGACATTTATTTTGCAGTAATGCAGGGTTTATTTTCACGACTAAAATTACCACCTCCAGAATATGAACAAGTCCGTTTAATTAAACGCAATTTATCACCATTTTATTTGACTAAATTAGGTCCTAATGTTCCTCAGACATTAGATGAACTTTTAATTGAATGCAGACGTTTTGACGATATCAAACATGATTTAGACAGACACCATGCCTTACGCAACCGAACATCATTACCATTACTCGAACCTGGGTTTAGCTGTCCCACCAGTAGTCGACAAATGTCACCACGTCCACCTATTTATGCAATGGAAACTCCAAATTCTCCTTGCTTTAATTGCCAAAAATTAGGTCATCATCGTGTTGATTGTCCTGAACCAAGGCAATTATTTTGCTGGAAATGTGGCGCACAAGGCGTTACGGTGCGCAGTTGTTCTTTTTGTTCGGGAAACGCTCCGAGAAACGCTCATTAAGTCGTCGTGACGTTTCTTTAGTACAGGCGACAAAAATTTTGAAAATTTCTTCCAAACCTAAACTTGACTTTTTATTACAGCATGTGGGAAATGACTTGAGACCTTATGTCCAAATTAAAATTTTAGACATTCCTTTTTTGGGATTATTAGATTCTGGCGCTTCACGTTCTTTTATCAATTCCGATACTTTAATTCAATTGCAAATACTCAATTTCAATTTTGTACCGAAAGTTATTTCTTGTACGGTAGCAAATAGCTCCGATGCACATTCGATTGGTTACATCACTGTGCCAATTACCTTAAAGGATCGTACTGTGCTGTTAGATTTGTTGGTGATGCCTGATTTGGTTACTAATTTAATCCTGGGAGTAGATTTTTGGGATAGGATGGGTATCATTCCGAATATTAGCGATGACTGTTGGCATTTTACTTCTTGCACGCCAACTCAACCTAGTGTGGCCATAGTGGAACAGTCTCGTCTCACTGATGAACAACACCATTCTTTACAAACCCTCTTAGATCTGAAATTTTCGCTCATGGGAGACAAGTTAGGATTAACCCCAGTAGGTAGACACGAGATACGCCTGGTAGAGGGCGCTATTCCTATTAAACAGCGGTACTATCCAGTAAATCCGATTAAACAGAAAATCATTAACGACACCATTGATGAGATGCTTAGGGACAGAGTCATCGAACCATCGAACAGCGGATGGGCTTCACCTGTCTGTCTGATTCCCAAGAAAGACAAAACCTATAGATTTTGTGTGGACTATAGGAAACTTAACTCTTTAACTGAGCGCGACGCTTTTCCTTTGCCCTATATCAATACCATCTTAGACCAATTACGTGACGCTAAATATCTTAGTTCCCTGGACATTAAGTCAGCTTATTGGCAAATAGAGGTTGCTGAGAATTCGCGCCCTTTCACAGCTTTTACTGTGCCTGGTCGTGGTCTTTTCCAATTTCGAAGGATGCCCTTCGGCTTGACTAATGCCCCTGCGACTTTTCAGCGCATTATCGATACCATTTTGGGACCTGAATTGCAACCCAACGTTTTGGTTTATTTGGACGATGTGGTTATTATATCACAAGACTTTGACTCACATTTAAAAATTTTGAACACCGTTTTTGACAAATTAATTGCTGCTGGCTTCACTCTGAATAAAAACAAATGTCACTTCTGCCGTTCAGAACTTAAGTATTTAGGGTATGTTGTGGATTCCTTTGGCTTACACCCAGATCCTGACAAAGTCAAGGCGATTTTAGATATTCCAACACCCACTACGGTGAATGATATACGACGTTTCTTAGGAACTTGCGGTTGGTACCGTAGGTTCATTCCTGATTTTTCAACCGTTCTTGCTCCTTTAACCAGACTTCTTCGGAAAAATGTTAAATTTGAATGGACGTCTGAATGTGAGGAATCTTTTCTCAAATTAAAAGAACTTTTGGCAACTGCACCTGTGCTCAATTGCCCGGATTTTACCAAACCTTTTGTCCTTCAGACCGATGCTTCTGCTTATGGGCTAGGAGCTGTCTTGACTCAAACTTTTCCGGATGGGGAGCGAGTGGTATGTTATTTATCCCGATCATTATCCCGAGCGGAACAAAATTACAGCACGACTGAACGTGAGTGCTTAGCAGTCATTTGGGCGGTAGAGCAACTTCGACATTACCTCGAAGGAGTTTCTTTTACAGTCATTACTGACCACCATTCTCTTTTGTGGTTGCATTCTTTGAAAGACCCCCAAGGACGTTTAGCACGCTGGGCTCTTCGTTTACAGCCGTATACCTTTACTCTTGTCCATCGTAAAGGCAAGGACAATATTGTTCCCGATCTTTTGTCACGTACTGTACCTGTGATCGAAGCTGTACATTCTTCAGATGTTACGGTGGATCCGAACGATTTCAAAACTTCTAAAGACCCTTGGTACCTTGGTATGTTTGAAAGATTAGAGCGAAGTCCTCATAAATATCCCGATTGGCGAGTGAAAGATTCGTTGTTGTATAAATATATCAAGTCCGCTTTACAATCTCATGATTATGAAAAATGGAAACTTGTTGTTCCTTCTGATTTTAGACAATCTCTTATACAAGAGAACCACAATAATGTTACTTCAGGACACCTTGGTGTTTATAAGACCTTTTGGCGCATTCATCACCGATATTATTGGCCGAGAATGAAGTGCGATATTAAGCGTTATATTTCTCGCTGTACCACCTGTGCACAACATAAACCTGAACAACTTCGACCTGCAGGGCTTATGGGTTCACATCCTCAAATTTATGAACCGTGGCAGATGATCAGCTTAGATTTTATTGGTCCTTTACCTCGATCCACTCAAGGGCGAACTCATTTATTAGTTGTTAGTGACTATATGAGTAAATTTGTACTTCTTTTTCCCATAAGGACGGCGAATGCCAAAACTCTTGTCAAATGTATTGAAGATTCTGTATTTCTTGTGTATGGAGCTCCACAATTCCTTATTTGTGACAATGGCGTGCAGATGCGCAGTAGACTTTTCTTAGATCTGTGTGAAAGCTACCGTGTAAAGGTTCGGTTTACTCCTTTTTATCATCCACAGGCTGATCCTGCGGAGAGGGTGAATCGTGTGGTAAAGCAATTGATAGCCACTTACGTTAAGAACAATCACAAACATTGGGACGTTCATTTAGCTTCGATAGCTTGTGCTCTTCGAACTTCTAAGCACGAAACCATAGGTGTGACTCCCTATCGTGCTAATTTTGGGAAAGAATTTCGTATTCGAGGGGACAGCTTCGACACTGACATGACGGACAATGAGCCGATTGACGTAGAACAACGGTTAGCGCAACAGCAAGGACTGTACGACAAAATTATTGCACGCATTAAAGACAGTCATGACCGCAACAAACAACATTATGACTTACGACGTAGGCATGTTAACTATGAGATAGGAGATTTGGTTTGGCGTAAAAATAAGACTTTGTCTGATGCCACTAAAGATTATTCAGCGAAGTTAGCTCCCAGATTTTTAGGACCATTTACGGTTAGCCGTAAAATGGGGTATTTGACCTATGAGTTGAAAGATTCTAATGGTAAATCTTCTGGAACGTGGCACGTCCAGGATCTCAAACCTTATATTGAACCCGATGATCATGGTTAGACATTTATTGTCGCCGGATTGCTTGTTTGTTGACGATTTTGAACCACTAATTTTGACGTATTCTTATTCTTGGATTTGACTTTGATATATGTATTTATATGTTATATGTTCCATATTTCTTCTTCTTCTTACTTTTTGGGTGGTTTGGTTGGGCACAGGGGATGGACTCTCGGATCGTAGCAACAACACCTGCTAGGGGATTCGTCCCGATCCATTATCCTCCTTCTTTCTTTTTCTATCTGCACCTCAAACACTTTTCTTCTTCTAATTTCCTCAGGGGAAATTTGGGAGAGGTTGCCCTTTTCTTTTCGCTTTCCTATATTCTATCTTTTTCTACTCTTCTTTCTTCCATTTCCGTTCCATAGAATGAATGAATGTTTGAATGGATGGGTAGTTGACACACAAGAGGAAGGGGGTGGGTGCGCCTTCCCTGTGCGAGCCTCGGTGACCATGGGACCCCTGGAATCGGCATGAATGAGTTTTTTTTTCTCCGCAAATGTGATTTCTTCTTTCTCTCTTACTGTCTTCTATCCATAGCACCTTCTTCATTTCATTGCGCTAGTGCATGGTGGAGTTGGGTTGGAAAGGTACCTTCTTTTTGGGGGTTTCCTTCTACACTTTTTCGGCAAGGGGGTCAAAATTTGGGCTTTTGTGTCGTTTTTAGTCAGGGAGGGGGGTTTCTTTATTTTGGGGATTTTGGTGCTGCATCACTTGAAACTGTAGGGTTTCTTTCTTCTGGGTGGGCACTGGATTTGGTTTTCTTGGGGGTGACTAGTAGTTGGATTGGGTTGTGGGAAAGGGGTTGCTATTGTCATGATACCCGACGGCGCGAGATTCCATCTTTACGCGAGGGCATGTCAATACCCGATTTTGCATACCTTTTCCGCTGCTGGAGAACCTGGGAAAATTCTTTGAAGGTGAAATTCTTTGGGGGGGAGTTTTTTTTACACTGGGGTGGGTTTTCGGGTTTTCAATTTGTTTGCTTCCTTTTCGAGTGTGTGTGCTGGGTTTTTCGATCGTCGGAAAACTTGTAGTTTCCCTCCTGTCGAAGGAGAGGGGGGGTGTAACAGTTTAGTTTATTTATATTCAAATTTCAAAATTACCGCTTGCTACGTTAGGCAGGATATAGGTGAGATGGCGTCACTTGTACGCGTGCTTCTTTCCTCGCGCAGAATCGCGTAATTTTTTCACTTCATTTCCGTTTTAAAGCCAACGAGGTTGTACTTGTAGAGCGTGGCATTGTGAATTCTTCTAAAACCAGTGGGTAATATTTGCCATCATTCACGTAAAATCTCTGGCAATTTTACCTGTTTATTGGCGTTGTCGAGTAGAGTAACTCAGAAGCCGTTTTCTCCGTTGTGAGGCTATATCTGGTGGAAGTTCATCGCCCTACCTACATGTAAGTGAAATGGCGTTGGTTTTCTTTTACGTTATGTTATCTAAAATTCTTTCAGATTCACAACCTCTTGGATAATTTCCATATTTCATTGATTTAAGTATTTTTCATTACCCTCCTGACGATTTCAGGTATGTTATTAAAAATCTCGTTAGGGAGTGTTACATCTTCATTACTTTTAGGGGGTCCATGTAGTAGATGAATTCTTGTACCGATCAATCCATGTAGTAGATGAATTCTTGTACCGATCAATCCATGTAGTAGATCAATCCTTGTACAGACGAATCCTTGTATGTAAATGAATTTGCATCTTGCGAATATTCCGGAGTACGAACACCTGTTGATTGCCGGCAGCTATCCGGCGTACCACCGAGTAGATAAGCGCTAACACCTAAACGATACCGGGAGCGACCAGCTGATTGTGGAATTTTCGGAAGATACGATCTTTTACACAACCTTTTTTTATTTGCTTCAATACCGTTAATCTAGTGTAACCTTCCGACGATTTATGATCGGAGCTTTGTATTTTGTTCGCATCAAGTGTTTGAGGTCGTGGCTCTCTTCAAGAGCAACGCACCTGTATTTAACGTATGGGTAAACGAGCCGGCTACGAGTAAGCTATTTTTGGCCCTTCCGGCTCATATAATCGTTCCGAGCGTTGTAGCTTGGGGTTTGTTTTTGTGTTACAGAACTGGAACTTCGAAGGAGAGCTCTTTTTCGGAGAAGACAGCGTATGTGTTATTCAAGGTAAGATTTTTAATTTACTTGTACCCAGTGTTGCCTATATGAGTTGTTATTCGGGTTAACTTAATTCAATCTTTGAATCCATTGAAATCTTAACTACATTTTTGCTCGATCATTGTTGTAGGGGTCTGGTAACGTAATTATTAGGGAAGTGTTCATGAATTTATTTGGGGATTATTTTTGTCATTTAAAGTATTTGTTATTGTCGTATTGAAGATACATTTTATTTGCCGATCCTGCACCGTTTTGTCAGGATTAATAAATCAGAATTGCTCGTAGTGAATTTATTATTTGGCTCTCTTGTGTTTTCCCAATTTCTATACAGGAGAGGTCAGAATTTGTGCAAAATTGGGTGGCGCTCAACTAATCATTTCTAGTAACTACCAAAGATCAAAAACTTATGTTATATGCCCAAACGAACAAACCGCTGTGGAAGATTCTCATCTCGAGCCCTTCTTTTAATTAAGAATCTGAGCTAGCTGGCCGTTTATGCGGCGGGGTTTGAGTTTTACAGCGCCGAACTAACCTCACGTTATAAGCGTCGCAAAGTTAGCGGACGGACGGACGGACGGACAAAGTGGCCACAATAGCGCATTTTTTTTTATTTTTGTGGAAATGCGCTAAAAATGGTCTACCCATCGCGTGATGTTGCTAAGGTCTCGGTAGACACGCTGGAAGGTAATGTTATAAGAATTAGTTCATTTTCAGTTGTATTTCTCATTATTAACGATCCTCGAGATTGTTTATTATTTTGTATTGCTGTCTGTCTGTCCGTCTGTCTATTAGTGCAGCGGAGAGAGCCGCAAAATCGTTCAAAAAATTTTTTCGGAGTAGAAAGAATTGGGACCCACTCCATTTTGTTCAGATATGTTTGAACCTTCAGAATCTCGCTTTACGACATTTTCCCGTGGTCCTGACAAAAGTTATAGGCCGCTAAAGTTGAACTTTACTCATTTTCGCGCGCGCGACTAGACCACCGAAAGTACTTATTTTCTCAGCAACTAAGTGATATACATCAATAATTCCTTTTATAAAATGAAAGTACATTTATAGCAGAATCTAAAGCATTCATATTTACCTACCTTGTTATGCACAGTTTTTAGAAAAATGACCGTCAACTTCCAAAATTCGTGTAGCAGATGAAAAGTGCGCACTTTGAACTCTCATAACTTTTTCTTTCACGATATCGATTTCCAATATTTATAGCTCATTCGATGCTCCAAAGCATTGTGATTATTTTATTTTCTATATCATTACCGTGAATTTTTCATAATAAAAAAGTTACGGTCATTTAAGTAAAAACCTACCGACCTCGCCGAGTCGGGAGTCGCGAGTGAGACGGAGAGGGAAGGATAGTCAGCAGCGTTCGCTAAACAAGGAGCGATGCGTGAGAGGTTCTACTTTACTAAGAAATTTCTCTCCGAATAAAACTAGATATTTAGGCCGTTTAGGCGTTTACAAATGCATTCCGCCGAGTTGCATTGTAAAATCTCAAACAATTCATTAACTCCATGTATCTCAGTTCTTTGGTGAAATATATAGGTACAAATAGGTACCTTTCCCTGTAAATTTTGGGGTTTACTCCACATTAGGTATCTCTTGTGCTGTGCTGTATATTGCAAGATCAGCAGTGACAACGGTATGATTTTGTCCCAAAGATTCAGGCTTGTTTTTTGATTTCACTAGACGATGGTTAGGATGGTATTGTAGCTCGTTGGTGGAGAATTCAAAAACGGCATACATATGTATATTGAATGGTAGATACCGGAACTATCAGCAGCGGATTATCAGCATGTACTTAGGTTGTTAAAGTCAGTTATCTGGTCGTTATCTAGTGATAGGTAAACGAGGAATTTGAATTTCTTCTGCCGATGTATCTCGCTTTTGAAGAAGGACTGTGCGTTGAAATTTTTTCGTCTGTTTCCACAGAATATGGCCTACTTATTCTTATTCTGTGACTGTTTCCTCATTGATGTCAAAGTTATTAATGCTCGCTGTGATAAAATTATAATTTTTTATTTGACAAATTTTTGTGAAATGTAGGTAGACACCCTTAGCAGAACATGTAATATTGACGTTTACTGTACTTGTTATGCCACTGTCGGAGAACATTTCCTGACCCGAAAGACCAATTTGCAAATGAGTGTAACTTTTGTTTAAAAAATGACCTTAAGAAAAACTGTTCAACAATTTTGTTCCGTATGTACCTACACAACAAACTTCGTGGAATTTTGTCAATTTTCGTTGTCCGGCCAAGAATTGCAGTGGAATTATTTTTTTCAAATTTTCAAAAACTAATTTCAGATTCGTGATTTTTATATTCAAAAACCACCAGATACCAAATTTCGTCGAAATCAACATTTTTTCGCACCCCCAATCGAGGGGTGTGCCCTTTTGTGGTAGGAATTTTGAAAAATTATTTGCAAAACCGGAAAGGGCATACAGCAAAACCTATTCAAAGACTTACCACCAGTCTCTGTAACTGTTGCTGAGAAAAAAATTAAAGGAGAAATTGAAACTTTACCACTTTTTTGAGGGTGGCTCCTAAACGAATACATGGAGTTAATGAATTGTTTGAGATTTTACAATGCAACTCGGCGGAATGCATTTGTAAACGGCCTAAATAGCTAGTTTTGGTATTCGGAAAGAAATTTCTTAGTAAAGTAGAACCTCTTACGCATCGCTCCTTGTTGCGCGAACGCTGCTGACTATCCTTCCCTCTCCGTCTCACTCGCGACTCCCGACTCAGCGAGGTGGGTAGGTTTTTCCTTAAATTACCGTAACTTTTTTATTATGAAAAATTCACGGTAATGTTATAGAAAATAAAATAATCACAATGCTTTGGAGCATCAAATGAGCTATAAATATTGGAAATCGATATCGTGAAATAAAAAGTTATGAGAGTTCAAAGTGCGCACTTTTCGTCTGCTACACGAATTTTGGAAGTTGACGGTCATTTTTCTAAAAACTGTGCATAACAAGTAGGTAAATATGAATGCTTTAGATTCTGCTATAAATGTACTTACATTTTACAAAAGGAATTATTGATGTACATCGCTTAGTTGCTGAGAAAATAAATACTTTCGGTGGTCTAATCGCGCGCGCGAAAATGAGTAAAGTTCAACTTCAGCGGCCTATAACTTTTGTCAGGACCACGGGAAAATGTCGTAAAGCGAGATTCTGAAGGTTCAAACATTTCTGAACAAAATGGAGTGGGTCCCAATTCTTTCTACTCCGAAAAAAAAACTACCTCAAATAAGCGAGTTAGCGCCAGCCTGCTCTCCGCTGCACTATATCTATCTAATTCAAATTTTATCATTTTTTTTGAGGCAAAATATCGACAGTGATGTCGTTAAAGATGAGCTTTCTTCCAGAATTTGTTGTTGTATTTTTTGAACGAATAGTTTCTGAGTACAGTCCTATCGGGGTAACAACGTATATAAGTTTACGGCGCCAGAACGTCGTGAGATGAGACGAAACGTAACTTAGAAATAATCTCACCAAGAGTTGTCGGGGTTTATTTTAAATCTGAGATTTTGAATATAAAATGGCAAGCTCTTGGGAAATAAATAAATAAATAAAATAAATAAATAAATCCTCCGACTTGGAGAAAGCACACAGCATACGATAATCCATCCTTAGTTGATACATACTCCCTAAGAGACTTTATTGTTAACAAGTGGCACTCGGCGACATTGCCAAATTAAAATTTGACCACGGACGATTTCCAACAGTAGGTCTGGGAGACAGTCTCAATTGCCTATGCGAACAGTAAGGTGATTTAATTTAAATTATATTTTGATTGGTTGTGTGAAGTTTTTGATAGAATCTAAAATTAAAGCATACCTACTCTTCTGCAGATGTTATACCCTAAACTGTAGTCTACCGGTGTGTGATCCTTGCAATTTATTGTATTCAGTATTATGGGAGGTCAATCCCGATAGGACTAAAAACTTCTATTCATCTCTGCTCTCTTGCATCATTCCGTTACAATTCTCTCCCAGTTTTCCCACAGCTGCAACTAGCCAAAAAAGTAATATAGTGCATAGTGCGGGAAAAGTCGTTCACTAAATTTTGCGGCATTTTTCCTGCTTGTTCGTTCCTAGTTTACTTTCTCCACAACAAATCTTTTCCGAGCTATCAAGGCTGGAGGTAGCTTGGAGGTAGATATTACAAAGTTATAATTATATATAACAATTAATATTGCTATAATAATTAGCTACAAGCAGATATCGAATTTCGTACAAAGGTAATGCTTTTTATATACATTAGTTTTGTAGACATGATGTTATAGGAAGTGCATGAGAGAATATCGAACTATTACAGGTGTTACGGCGACACGTAAGGCTATATTGCGTTGCGCTTACTTATTATAAAATCACTCGCCCCTAACAAAACCCGACAACGATCAAACGATTTCATGTCATCTCCACATTGTGGCAGCTTTATTTCTAAAATTGATTATTTCCCTAACAATACACAACGCTAATTTATTTGACTTAATTTTATATTTAAGTAATCCTATTATACTAATTAAACCCGTAGGTCTAATAACGTTTCTTTTGATGAAAAATACACAAGAGGTAATTACAAAATTAGTCAAAAAGTCTATTAGCGTTGTATGTACCTATAGCCATAGAGGTCTATGCTATAGCCTATACCACAGTGGGGATATACCATGCCTATACATTCATTTTACCGACAATACCTAAGCGTAGTAGGTACCAATATTTTTTTAGACAATATTTCCGTAATTAAGCGCATTTGCATGTCGAAATTGATGGAAAATAAATTTGGCATTCGATTCGATAACAAAACACATTTCCCTATTCGAATAAGTGCTGCCGGGTCATACTAATGACCCTAATAATAATGACTATTTTAGTGGTAATTCTGTTTCCATAACAAAGTTAGAGTCCAAACACTTGCGTTTTCTCACAATTCAACAATCGTGGCTCGAAAATTGCCTCAACGATAACAAAGTTTTAACCTGGCCATCTTTACACAACTTTGTAACTTATCCGTTATAATCGACGGTGTTAAATTCCATTTTCTATTATTTTTGATCACGACATGCTCATTTCAGATTTAATTATACGGTTACAAATCATTTAAACATTCGTAATTTAAGAAACTGCAAAATGATAAACGCTTTGAATAACTTTGATTGACTTATTTGGTGCAAAATGCTCTTGAAACCGAAGTCCAAACAAGTTAAAACAAGTTACCGTAAACGATTTACATAAAGCGCATTTCTACTTGCATTCATTTCCCATTTTTAAGATGCAACTTTTGTTAAAATCGTAAAAATCCTGCCACAAATATGAAAGATAGCGTTGCATAGGTGCAAACCATTTTTGACGTGGCACTTCAATTTCAGTTTATAAGAAGAATTTTATTTCAATGCTTTGATAAATAAAAAAGTTGGCACTGCGCATGCGCAAACCTAAATTTTAAAAGTAACGTTAGATTTTTCTTTGTTCCAAGTGGCTATGTATCAAATTTCATTTAAATGCTTCCATAAATAAAAAAGTTGCCACTGCGCATGCGCAAAACTAACGCTAGCAAAACCAACTGGCGTTAGTTTTTCCTTTATTCCAAGTGCATATGTCTCAAATTTCGTTTAAATGCTTCCATAAATAAAAAAGTTAGCACTGCGCATGCGCAAAACCAAATTTTGAAAGTGGCGTTTGATTTTCCTTTATTCCAAGTGCCTATGTATCAAATTTCATTCAAATACCTTTATAAATAAAAAAGTTTGCAATTCGGTTTATTATTATATTATTCGAGATGCTAAAAGGGCACTGTGAATTTTGAATCGATTCGACTCACCTTTTGGCATTGCGTATTATATGGCTAAAGCTATGCCCATATTGAATTTCATGTAATTCAGATCATAACTAACGGAGATGTCAAAGCGATCTGACATTTCTAAACAATGTTCTCGTTCACACGGACAGATAGATGGACAGACAGACAAAGGAACAGACGGACAGACCAACAGACAGGCGACGGACAGCAATACAAAATTATAAACGATCTCTACGATCGTTAATGAACGGCAAAAGTGTAAAATTATGGAACATGTAAAAAACGATTTTTTGTTTTTTTTACAATAACTTTTTTTGTAAGCGGTACAGAAAAAAATCCTTCCCAGCTAGCAAATTAGGTGTCGGCAACCTGAGGCAAAAGAAATTCGACCAAAGTAGGTGGAAATTATGTAATGTTTATGTTGATTAGGTAAAAGTGAATAATGTTACCTATTAGGCATTGGTGACATATTGGTGAAATAAACTCTTATTAGGATACAACAAACTATGGTAGTGATAAATGGTCATCTAATAGGTGAGGTACGTTAAAAATACCAATTAAGGAGTGGCATATACCTAACTTTGTATCACCTAATAGGAGCAGTAGGTAGAAGGACCTTATTTGTACCAATTTGTAACCTAACTAAAGGGACGCTTGTTACCTAATTGGTAATATATTCGTTCCATGACTTATTAGGTAACTTTGTTCACGTCATAAATATAACCTAATAGGAGATATAGGCCAAAGTCGACAAAATGACTAAATAGGAATAGAAGAAAATTTCATAGACACCTAATAAGAGAATACAGTTACTTACATTTCGACCAATAGGTTGAAATGACTTGAATATTTCACCATTAAGTTTTTTCGACCTATTGGTCGAAACGACAGATCACCTAATTAGTAGCATTTCACCAAAATAAATATATTTCACTCGAGTAAAATAATGGCGCAAAAGTGCCGGTCTGTTTCAACTATAATCTGTTCACCCAACAGATGCAGTTACGCCACTCCCAATAAATTTGGGCCAATGTAATAACAGATCCATTTCACAGTCACAAAATTATAAAAACCGGGAAATTAAAAATCGCATGTCACATTGTACGACGAAGTTATAAAGTGTTATGTTTTGAATATTGATCTTTGAACACACGGCAGTACATAGTTTCAAATTGTTTATTAAGTTCAGAAAGATTATTTTGTTCGTATAAATGAAATTAACGGCAAATTGCGGCAAGACAAATACAAAAAGCAGTGACAGGTTTGAGGTTAAGGATGTCAATTCAGATGCGGCAATTATAATTGGAAGCAAATAGTTGCGTGTGTTACAGGTTTTGAAAATTCGGCCAATTAAAAATGTTCATTTAAATTTGCCGGGAATTTTTTAGAGAGGAGCTTTACTTCATCTGTTGGGTGAAGAGATAATAGTAGGTATCAATGTCGACCTAAACAATAGGTAATAGGTTGTGAATCCCTGGTAATAGGTTACAATCATAAGTTGTGTTGCTAACAGGTGTATTAATCTCGAGATTAATCTACCAAAAGAAGTTACATGTGCTCCTAATAGGTGTCGATTTAGTGAACGTAGGTGGAGTTTGGTGTTGGACTTACACTTAATAGGTTGGTTTAGTTAGTTAGGTCGAATTCCCAACATACTTAGTTGCGATTACACGTATTAGGTATACTTAAACAGACCACCAATAAGTATATAATACGGTATTTACATGAATTTGTTACAATTAGGTGTATAAAAATTGGTAATATTGTACACCAATTAGGTAATAGGTATCAAAAGTAGTTTGTTCTTCCAACTTGAAACATGAGGTCGAAAATATAGGTGCAAATTAGGGTATTCTACTTATTAGATTAATATAACGAGAAGGCAGACATATTTATTGGCTAGCGTAGATGGCCGAAATATCATCATACATGTTTTTTACCATTAATGAATAAATATGTGTTATACAATTAAAATATAATTACACTGGGGAACAGTAATTTTGCGGCATGGCAGATTGAAGTCAATTCTGTATCAGACTAGTGTGCTGAATACTGGAAAAATATCAGATTTGTAAAATTGGCTCCAGTGGAACCGTTCTCCTTGTTCCTCGCTGTAATCGCCCACATTATCCGGGAATCTATCTAAATGACAATGCAAAAAGTGCACTTTAATGCTCATATTAGCTCTTAATTTGTTAAAATTTTGAAGCATTTTTGTGACTAGTTTTGCATAGTCTGGAGCTTTATGATTCCCTAAGAAATTTTTGATTACTAAAACAAAGCTTAACCATGCCTCAGATTCAATTTGTGTCATATAGTTCACGAATTCAGTATCTTTTATAAGTGTTCGGATTTGGGGTCCATCGAAGATGCCCGCTTTCAACTTTTACATACTTAGAGCTGGAAATGTTTTACACACATACTTAAAACAGTCACCCGTCTTATCAAGGGCTTTGATGAACTGTTTCATTAGCCCGAGCTTGATGTGAAGTGGTGGAAAAAGGATAATTTTTGGGTTTAGCATTGGTTTAGAATCACATTTGATTTTCCTACCTCCATATTGACGAACTGATAATTTCGGTCTAATAGCTGATCAATGAAATATTTACTACTAAATCCATGAATAGATAACCAAACTTAGATGGAAATATTCAAATAAATACAACTTTAGAAGGGTAGTTTAAAATTTTGCATTGATTTATTACGTTTCGTTTATCCCAAGAACCAGAATCAATCCAAAAAAACTAAATGCATATAGTGTATATCAAATACCAGTGTTTATAAAATTCATTAATAAAATTAGTGCCGCAGACATTTTTATTTTTTTTGTTCCCCTGTGTTATATTTAGGTATTATTGATGATTGTATGTTTGAATAAAATACTTAAACTGCCAAAAATGTACAACTATAAAAATGAAAAACGAATAATTATTTTTTTATTATTTTTATAATAGTTATTTCAGAGGAGCTTTGTGTTTTTTGAAGGCAGAAGATATATGTTTATCATAGAAAATGCATTCGCACGAAATATTTCTACATAGAAATCATGAAATTAAACATATTCAATATTTGACATATAATAGGTAATTTGTCTGACATGACGCCAGCCATAAAGTTCATAACAGTATTCTTATTAACTGTAGGTACTATGCTTTAAAAAGAGAGGACAATAATGAAGTATGGTTATAAGTTCAAAAGGACATGTAGAAAATAAGTAATCCACCACGTCGATTCGACGTAGAAAATTACCTAATAAGGTGTCTAGACACCTAACACCTATTAGTTAAATCACACCTATTTAACTTATTTCTCACATCGAATCGACGTGTCAAAAAACACCACTTAAGTCGATTCGACGTCGAATTTATGTTATACTGCACTTATTGAAATTGGTGTCGTTACTTATTTGAAGTCGAATCGACGTCGAATGACACCTCAATTGCTAGCTGGGTTCCTTGGTGCAAGCCTCGACACCATAACGAACCAAATAGCGAAAAAAGTAGAACAATAGCTCTTAAGATAAAGAACTAGTAGCGTCTCAAAACGAGCGGACGGACGGACGGACGGACAAAGTGGCCACAATAGCGCATTTTTTTTATTTTTGTGGAAATGCGTTAAAAAGTTGACTGTCTGTCCTTCTGTCTGTCGGTCTGCCTGTCCGTCTCTCTGTCCGGCTGTCTGTTTGTCTGTCCGTTTGTCTATCTGTCTGTCCGTCTGTCTGTCCGTATGCACGATGACTTTGTGTAGAAACGTCCGATCGCTTACAGCCCAAAACCTGCACAAACCTCCAAAAAGGGTTAATTTTATAATTCTTGTTACAAAGAACATATGAATGTCCGGTTTTCTGTGTTTGTAAATATTCTTTATAGTCCGAGAGCTGGTAGGTATTTGAGGCACGCTGAAAACTTGTCCAATACTTCTCCAATAATCCCCAAGCAGAGAAATGCAGACCTGGCTGAGGAGTGGCGGGGCTAACACTTTGCCAGGGGCCTTCAAAGTTTGAAAAAAATAATGTCATTGATTTGTGAAATTTCAGACGTATGCTACAACAACTATCAAGTATGCGAAATCGATAAAAAAAACTTGTCTGAAATTGATTGACAAATCAATGACGCAGGGCCAAGGGACTCCTAATTGGAAGTGTATACTGGCCGTAATAAATACATGAACACCTAGTGTACTTTGATCACTTTTTACGAAAGTTTCAGGAGAATTTCCTTTATTTCGGCATATAAGAAACGATAAAAATTTCAACATGATACAATTACAACTAATTCAGACGACACTAATAATGTGTAGATCATCCACTACTTCTTACGCATTCATATACTCGATTGGGCATACATTCTTTTTTCAACTTTGAAGGCGCCTGGCAAGCCCCGCTTCTCAGCCAGGTCTGCATTTCTGTGTTTGGGTATTATTGGAGAAGTGGTGGACAAGTTTTCAGCGTGCCTCAAATACTTACCCAAAAATGTCTACCAGCTATCTCTTACTATTAAACCTCAGGTGCAGATGAATTAAAACAAGTTAAAAAGTAATCGTAAACGATTTACATAAAGCGCATTTCCACTTGCATTCAAATACTTTTATAAGTAAAAAAGTTTGCAATTCGGTTTATAAATGGTCGAGATGCGAAAAGGGCACTGTGAATAGCGAAAAAAGTAGAACAATAGCTCTTAAGATAAAGAACTAGTAGCGTCGCAAAACGAGCGGACGGACGGACGGACGGACAAAGTGGCCACAATAGCGCATTTTTTTTATTTTTGTGGAAATGCGCTAAAAATTGCGCATGCGCAACCCAACTTTAGTATTTGCGCAATCCCAATTTTTTATTTGTTAAGATATTTAAATGAAATTCTTTATGTAGGCACCTCAAATAAAAGTAAAACTGACGCCGATTAAGACAGTTGTTTTGCGCATGCGCAATCCGATTTTTTGACATCTTCGTTAGTTATGAACCGAATTGCATGAAATTTTGTATGTATGCATATCGCATAAAAGTAAAACTAATGACGATTCAAAACATTTGTTTTGCGCATTTTTATTTGTTCAGATATTTAAAGGAAATATCGGACCTCGAATAAAAGTAAAACTAATGCCGTATCAAAAATTTGTTTTACAAGCTACGCTGATCTGGTGGGACATCAATCCCTTAAGGTGTGTTGTATAAAAATGATGTATGTGCGAAGATCTCGAGGATCGTTCGGTATTCAGTTGTATCGGATTTTTATATATAGGTACGGGCATAAAATAAACATCTGTAAAGCCGTTTCTTATATACCGGGCGAATATTTCAAAAACGAACATAGGCAATTAATATGTTTAATTGAAACTATTCTGATCTCCAATGTACTCATTTGAGTCTTAATCACACAATTTTTTAACTAAATTCCTGGATCTGCTCTCGCAAGGACCCCAACCATCCCAACCAAGTTCATCAGAGCACTCTGAACTGAGTTGGGAAACGTGATATAATGAGTTCGGCTCTATTCGGTAAAGCGGTGCGCTGAATAAGGATGGAGTTCAGAAATTCGCGGCCTGGACGTGAAATGCTGCCTTGCGCTTAGGCAATCCGTTATAGCAGTGGTGTCCGGGGGGTGGCGGCATAGCTGAAATCGAACTTTAGGGTGTCTAGAACATCCCCCTGAAAGTTTCATAAAGATATGACTAAATGCAAGGTTGAAACCATTGAATTTACAACTAAATTCAATGGTTGAAACCATATACAGGGTGGTGACTTGCGTAACGCATCATAGAGTTTTCAATGATGTGGAAAATCCCGTGAATAATCAAGGGTAGCAAAAAAGAAGTAGGCGGGAAAAATAGGAAGATCGGAAAAAAAAAAATTATTGATATTAGCGTAGTAACGTATTGTACCTACGTATTTGTTTTGTGAATCGTTTAATTCATTGATAAATAAAGCACTATTAAATACCGTGTTTTACCAATTGTCGATGCTTTTTTTTCATGGTGCCGAAACCCGGGAAAGAGGAAAGTGAATCGTGGAACTTTAATAACGGACAATTCGGTTTCTAACGGACGTGCCGGTATTGACAGTTAAAGTGTAAAATTTGATTAACGTCATAACGTGAACTGTTTGTCAAAAATAGTGCATTAACGGAAGCATATTATCATGAATCAAGCGCTAAAGAAAACGTATCGGACGCAGCTAACGAAACTTGTGGATCGGGCTAACGAAATGTCTGATGATAACGCGCCGGTTGACCACAAGGAAGCTATTGTTTTAATTAACAGACTGAAATCGGTGAACGACTCGTTAAAGCGCGTAAATATTGAAGTGGCAAGTCAGATACCCGTCGATAAGGTTCAATCAGAGTGCGAGAAAATTATCGAATACGAAGATAAGGCGGTTGCAGCGATTGCCAGGTTGGAATTCGAACTATCAGGCGCGGGTGGAAAATATGCAGCCAGCATCGCCGACGCCGAAGAAGACGGGGGGTCCATTACAGCCGAAGGACGTGCAGCCAGAGCAGCTTCTACAAGGGCAGAAACCAAAAGGGCGGTGAGATTACCCAAATTAGAATTAATAAAATTTAACGGTGATTATAAAATGTGGCCTGCCTTTTGGGAGCAGTTCGAGACTGCTGTTCACAATAATAACGATCTAGGGGAATCTTCTAAGTTTACATATTTAAAGTCTGTTTTAACTGGAAATGCTTCAATAACCGTTCAAGGTTTAACGTCCAGTAGTTCAAGCTATAAAGATGCAGTTGAGCTTTTAAAGGAGCAGTACGGAAATAACGAAAAAATTGCCGATAACTACACTCAACAGCTGCTAGCTTTAACTCCAGTCAAAACCAAAAATGATGTAGTTTCATTGAGAAAATTATACAATACAGCTTCAAAAATAACGCGATCTCTGCAGACGCTGGGAGTGTCTCCACAAAATTATGGGATGATGGTGAAATCTATTTTATTAAAAGCACTACCCTTTACTATGAGAACTGAATTCCTCAAACGACAGGTTACAACTAATGATAATGATGATAACGAGTCTGTTGCTGGAAGTGTCATAAGTTCTAAAGAAATCTCATATGAACATCAAATTTCTCAACTTTTAAACTTTATTAAGTTAGAAGTAGAATCAATTGAACAGGCTAAAGTTTTGGAAGATGAGCCTAAAAGTAACGAGAAAAATTCAGTTCACAAAAATAGATTTCAGAAATCTAGTGATAAAACGTGCACAGCAGCAGGTTTGCTTACATCTGTAAAAGAACAGTGCTTGTTTTGCAACTCTAACGATCATGGCGCGATGGATTGTGATAGCAAAATAACGCTGGCGCAAAAGAAAGAGATTTTAAAATCTAAAGGGTGCTGTTTCCGATGTACCAAGTCGAATCACAATTCAAGGTTTTGTCGAGTAAATGTATCTTGCGCAAAGTGTAAAGCGAAACACGCAACGTCTATGTGTGATCCAGATTATAAGAAGAAATCTGCAACTGTAACTGAATCCACGAAAAATGACGCATCGAGTAGTAAATTTGAGTCGACAAATTTGTTAGCGAACGGGTGCTTAGGCAAAATAATTTATTTACAAACCGCTTGTGCACAAATAATAACGAACAGTGGCCTACCTAAGAGTTTTTTACGTATGGTTATAGATGGAGGTAGCCATTTAACTTTTATCAAAGAATGTGTGTCACGAAAGCATAACTTACCTGTTATAGGGACACACAAAATATCGATAATGCCTTTTGGAAAATCTGAAAGGGCTCCGGCTCGCTTATGTCGAAAAGTATCATTAACGTTGAAAAGCGAGTATATTAACGATGAGGTGACTATCAACGCGATTGAAGTGCCCGAAATTTGTTTTGATTCATTGAGCGCACCGTCATTAAAAGAACCATTGATACATGAGTTCAGCATAAATTATCGATTAGCGGATTTGTGCGACTCTAACGTTAACGTTCATCATGGAATATCGCTTTTAATTGGTTCTGATTTTTATTGGAAGATAGTGACCAATAACACGAAGAAAATCACTGAAGACTTGATGGCGATCGAAACCAAATTTGGTTGAACAATTCACGGTGTAGGCAGCGGACATTTTAACGAATACGCGTTTTCGGTCGGGATTAACGTGGCGAACATTTTACACGTACAGTGCGAGCTCGATTGTGAGACTGTTGGTAACGGGTTAGAAAACTTTTGGACTCTTGAAACAATCGGGATAAACAATGATAACGTGACGGACAAATCTCATACAAAACACTTTTTAGATGAGAATATAACTTTTGAAAACGATAGATATTGTGTTGCCATGCCTTGGATAGAGCCAAACGTACGGGTTGATTCTAACTTTAACGGTGCCTTCAATAGGCTAAAGTCATTAACGCGCAAACTCAACGAACGCGGCAAACTTCGGGAATACGATTGTGCGATGCGTGAATACATGAACAATGATTGTGCCGAACTTTTACCGGAAGTGACAAATGACATTCGAATTTATTTTATGCCGCACCGGGCGGTATATCGGGATGACAAAGACACTTCAAAATTAAGGATCGTGTTTGACGCGTCGGCGCACGCCCCTGGTATGCTTTCGTTAAATGACGTACTTTTGCAAGGCGAAAATTTAGTGCCGTTTCTTTTACGAATTTTAATGAACTTTCGTGTCGGACGAGTTGCATTTACAGCCGATATCGAGAAAGCTTTCTTGCAAATCGCTATAGCAGAACGCGATCGTAATTCTCACAGTTTTTTGTGGTATAGCGTTCCTATTGATGACGTCAATAATCTTCCACGAATATCAAAATACCGAATGAAACGTGTAACGTTTGGGATTAAGTGCAGTCCCTTCTTGCTGGCGGTTACACTTAAGAAACTTTTACAATCGCAGCCGGAAAATCTAGCAGACACTTGCGAAATTCTGAGGTCTTCATTCTATGTGGATGACTTGGTAGTAGCAGTTGATAACGTAACTCAAGCCAAACGTATTTACCAAGAGTCTAAAGAAATTTTAGCTAAGGCTAATATGAATTTACGTAAGTGGAACAGCAATAACGTTTCGCTCAGAAAATTGATGAAATGCGAGGAAAACGTTAATGCCAAGAAAGTACTTGGAATTTTATGGTACCATATCGATGACGAGTTAGCAGTAGATATAACTTCAATTTTAAATGAAATCGATAATAAATCTATAACGAAACGTGGGGTGCTACAAATAGTATCGAAAATTTATGATCCACTTGGCTTTATGAGTCCCTTTTTGGTAAGAGCAAAGATATTGCTCCAAGAAATTTGGAAACTTAAGGTCGACTGGGATTCAACCACACCTGATAATATCACCAATGAATGGTTGAGATGGTGTTTTGAACTGAAATCTTTGAAACATTTTTCGTTTACCAGATGTGCACTCGAAGACAGAAACTCCGAAGTTTCACTTCACATTTTTGCGGACGCGAGCCCAAAGGCGTATGGAGCAGTGGCGTATCTCAGAGTAGTTAACGAAAACGAAGTCGAATGTAACTTTATCATGTCTAAGGGTAGAGTAGCTCCAATTGATAAAAAGGGAGATAAGAGCTTAACGTTACCAAAACTGGAACT
>NW_022170403.1:8624104-8645452 GCF_008802855.1 Photinus pyralis | reverse complement strand
TCTACTTTTTTCGCTATTTGTTTCGTTATGGTGTCGAGTCTTGTACCAAGGAAGGAATTTTTTCTGTACCGCTTACAAAAAAAGTTATTGTAAAAAAAAAACAAAAAACCGTTTTTTACATGTTCCATAATTTTACACTTTTACACGTTTATTAACGATCCTAGAGATCGTTTATAATTTTGCATTGCTATCTGTCGCCTGCCGGTTGGTCTCTCCGTCTGTTTCTTTGTCTGTCTGTCCATCTATCTGTCCGTGTGAACGATAACTTTGTTAGAAATGTTCGATCGCTTTTACATCTCCGTTAGTTATGAACTGAATTGCATGAAATTCAATATGGGCATAGCTTTAGCCATATAATACGCTATGCCAAAAGTTGAATCGAATCGATTCAAAATTCACAGTGCCCTTTTCGCATCTCGACCATTTATAAACCGAATTGCAAACTTTTTTACTTATAAAAGTTTTTGAATGAAATTTGATACATAGGCACTTGGGATAAAGGAAAATCAAACGCCAATTTCAAAATTTGGTTTTGCGCATGCGCAGTGCCAACTTTTTTATTTATGGAAGAATTTAAACGAAATTTGATACATAGGCACTTGGGATAAAGGAAAATCAAACGCCAATTTCAAATTTGGTTTTGCGCATGCGCAGTGCCAACTTTTTTATTTATGGAAGAATTTAAACGAAATTTGATACATAGGCACTTGGGATAAAGAAAATCAAACGCCAATTTCAAAATTTGGTTTTGCGCATGCGCAGTGCCAACTTTTTTATTTATGGAAGAATTTAAACGAAATTTGATACATAAGCACTTGGAATAAAGAAAAATCAAACGCCAATTTCAAAATTTGGTTTTGCGCATGCGCAGTGGCAACTTTTTTATTTATGGAAGAATTTAAACTAAATTTGATACATAGGCACTTGGTATAAAGGAAAATCAAACGCCAATTTCAAAATTTGGTTTTGCGCATGCGCAGTGCCAAGTTTTTTATTTATGGAAGAATTTAAACGAAATTTGATACAGAAGCACTTCGAATAAAGGAAAATCAAACGCCAATTTCAAAATTTGGTTTTGCGCATGCGCAGTGGCAACTTTTTTATTTATGGAAGAATTTAAACTAAATTTGATATATAGGCACTTGGTATAAAGGAAAATCAAACGCCAATTTCAAAATTTGGTTTTGCGCATGCGCAGTGCCAACTTTTTTATTTATGGAAGAATTTAAATGAAATGTGATACATAGGCACTTGGAATAAAGGAAAATCTAGCGCCAGTTTCAAAATTTTATTTTGCGCATGCGCCGTGCCAACTTTTTTATCTATGGAACTATTTAAGTGAAATTTGATACTTAGGCGCTTGGAACAAAGGAAAATCTAACATTAGTTTTAAAATTGAGGTTTGCGCATGCGCAGTTCCAACTTTCTTATTTAGAAAAGCATTGAAATGAAATTCTTCTCATAAACTGAAATTGAAGTAGCACGTCAACAATGGATTGCCCATGTGCAATGCTATCTTTCATATTTGTGGCCGGATTTCTACGATTTTAACAGAAGTTGCATCTTACAAATGGGAAATGAATGCAAGTGGAAATGCGCTTTATGTAAATCGTTTACGATTACTTTTTAACTTGTTTTTTTTTGGTTTCATATGACATCAACTTTTTCTAACAAAAATTTCATCTTTGTAGAAATAAGTTCAATCGAATAATTTTTTATGCATCTTGCGTGGGTGGTAGACTTGTGATAGCAGCCCTTCCAGCTCGGTAGACTATTACCATACTTCATTTTTAGGTATACTTAATGACTGTACAAATTTTTCATTCTTGAAGAAATGAGACATGTACCTACATATTATTTATTAACATGTTCAGAACGTTGTTGCAAATTTAGGCAACACCGCCGACGCGGTAGACTACCGTTTTGTTTATTTGTACTATCAAAACAATAAAATCGCAGAATATCAACTTTGTAGAAATGAGTGCACAAAAAATGTCGCTGCCTCCTGGGCTATTTAGGCGGGTTCCCTAAAATGTATCATTACAATTCCCTTCATTTCCAGAGAAATTGTATATTATTAAAATTGTCACATTTTAAAAAGATTCAAACGAAATTACTCACTTATTGCACAAGAGGTTTGTATTTTACCGAGTAAATTTGGGTTGTATAAAATCTGTTGCCTAGCAATTAGACGAGAAAAACTGTCAACTAATAAAAATGCGACACCGAAAAGAATACCTATCGGCTATCGGAGAAGTTTTCCATTTTCTCTAATTTGACCATCTTCCTATCTTCTATAGTTTCGGAGATCCCCATGATAGAGATCCTTATCATGGACACTGTGTATACATTTCCACCACACGATCATTTTGTAATTCGAACTTTTGAGGGAGGGTAAAATAGGAATTTCGAATAAAATAATGCAATTAATCTATAGCACTGCATGAGCATGTACATTTATTGATGGCATTCTTATTTGCTCATTATATTGCGTACCTATTGAGGCAACCGTTTTGTCATAATCTCTCTGTAAATAGTAAGTGCGTCGAAAACAATAACTGAGTAAACAATATTACAAGATGTTATCGCTTCTATGTCCACAGACATATTACAAATACTATAACCGATGGGTACTTATTTCGGATTATTATTAGGAACAGCGTGTTTGAGTATCTTATCTAAGTATTGATTTTTCAATTCCGTACACTCTTGTATTTGTCACTCATTACCCATACCGTTTTTAGTAGATATAGCTTTATATTTCACACAAGACCGAAATTTCATTATCGAATTTCAAGAATAAGTTACAAGGACTGACGAACACACATTCACAAGGAAATTATAGGAAATCAGCAGTATACAAATGACAAATCGTTCTTGTTCAATTTAAATACAAATTAATAACGCTTGAGGGAGTATACAGGTATACTGTATATACTGTAAGTACAAATAATCACTCGGCTTATCCAAACTAACACGAAACTAAAAATGTACTGGGTTAGTAAACACACGTGACAAATTTTGTTTAAACAATTACAAAAACCTGAAATTTAAAACAAAACATCCGAGTTTTCCAAAATAATCTAGCACTAAATTTAATTTGATCATTTTGATAATAATTTTACAGCTCACTTGTTACATTTAAACAACGATTTTGGTTGACCTTACCTGGGAGTGAGACTACGAATGATGATCAAGCTGAATAACTGAAATACCGCGAATTCCGAGAGTTCACCATTTTTCAATCTACCCTATATTCATTTCATGATATGCGCTTTTTTTAAAGTTAAACCACTTATCTCTTATCGAACACATTAAGTTTACACACCTGCACATTTCATACTTAATTTACGTTTTAACTTGCGAAATTGTTACGTTGCTTGCATGGGATTAACATTCTTCCTACAAATTTTAAGGATTTAGTAAGTAGACCGACGAGACACGTCTCGGCCAGACCTTTCATTTTATCTATGAGAGTACACTTTTTCGACACTTTGTTTTCAAAATATTCTGATTTAAAGTTGTGACCTTATCGACAGATTCATCTCGTGTAGCCATTCAACTTACTTTTTGATTTTGATAGTATCCTTTTCCGAGTGCCGGAACTATGTTTCGAAGCTGTTCATCGACAGATACGGCTCGTCGAAAGTTTCTATTTACCAGTTTCGAAGTATTCGAAGTTAAAGTTGTACCACTCCCTGACAGATTTGTCTCGTCCAGACCTTCTATTTTCTCTTTAGTGTACCAGTTTTCGACAGATTCAGAGTAGATAACAGAGCAGATCGGCAAGTTGGTGTCTTTTGGTGACTTAACAATAAAGTGCAAGCTGGAGCTTAATGTATGTAACGGGAGCCCGTGAACGTATTTTCTTTATTTCGAGTTTTTTAAAATCCATATATAAGCGGTTTGATTTTGCAATTAACTATTAAACTAAACATAGAGTGCAATATTGAATAAATAGAAACATGCACACTCATTAATTTGTTTCGCCTTCGTAATTTGGAGAACTCAAGACTGACTATGATTGTGTAAAAACTTAAAGTCACTGAAATGCATTCGTAAATCTCTTTGAGTGTCTTCAAAAAACTGCATGCGGCCATCATTCATGCGTGAATTGCACTATACATATTGACTTTTGACTTTAACCGCAGTGCAGTCGATTTAATTTTACATGCACTTGTATTTCTTGTATGTTAAAATAATAACTGTGTTGGAATAGTTAATCAGACCTGCATCAGAGTAACATTATCTATGCACTTTTAAAGGTATCCTTATAATGAAATTGTCGCAGCAGATGTTTAAATCTCACGATCAAACATCAACGGGGAAAGGTATAATTATCGAGAAATTAAAGGACAAGCTTAGTTCATATAACATTGTAACCCTTATTACCGATGGGAATTTTAAATGCAGCTTGTCATGTTATTATGCATGATTGCTGTTTACGTATTCTATTTTCTTGCAGATTCTAGTAAAAGGTAATTGTAGTTGGTATTCGTATGTGGTTATATAAAAGTATTGATTGCTATACGCTGTTAAAAGTACCTACATATTATTTAATGATATGTTAGAAATTCTAATTTATTACCCTCAGGTATGTTTAACCTACTTAGATGTGTCTGGGATTAATTCATTTTTGATGCTGTTTAAGCCAAGAGATGAAGTTGAGCCTGAAGGATTTTTAAAAAAGAAACTTATGTGTACCATATTTTTAAATATAATTACACACACAATTAACTTTTGTGTGGCGCACCCAGTATTTCCAGCTCAATGGAAAAATGCGATTGTCATCCCACTACCTATAAGAAGCCGTCACCGTCAGATCGAAATGATTACAGGCCGATTATTGAAAAGATCGTCGACAAGCAAATTAGAAAGCACTTGGCAAGTAATGATTTAATTCCAGATATACAGTCTGGATTCAGGACCAAGCACAGTTGCTCCACCGCTCTTTTAAAAATAGTCGATGATGTTGTCTCTGCTACTGATCAAGACTACGCGACTATGCTGATCCTGTTGGATTTGTCAAAGGCATTTGATACGATAGATCATTCTATGCTTCTTGCCATACTGAATTACATGTGTTTCAGTGATACAGCTGTTGCCTTTGTCGCTAGCTACCTTTCTAATCGGAAGCAAGCCGTGAAAGTGGAAAATAATAATCTACATTTGAATGTGTTCTCAAAGGTGTACCACAAGGGTATATTCTAGGACCGCTATTATTTATTATATACACCTCAACTTTGGTAACTAGCCTTCAGCACGCACGTTTACATTTCTACGCCGACACCCAAATTTATTATTCGTTTCGTCCTTCTGATGTGGAAAATGCCTGCCAGTATCTAAATTCTGACTTAAATTCTTTGTATTCGACCTTTTTTGCACATTCCTTGCAACTTAACTCTAAAAGATCTACTGCCATACTGTTTTGTCGTTCTCATCATCGTGAAATGTTACTTTCTAAAATTAATATTGATAATCAAACAATAATTTTCAAAGACGTTGTCAAAAACCTTGGACTATATATTGCTGTGTATACCGGTCCGAAGGCCAAAAAGACCGTACGCAACACCTAACAAAACCTAGCTAGCTCAAATTCTTATATTTCTCGGGACAAAACTTCTCCCCAGCACAGAGGAGGAATTCGACTCTTTTCTTAGATAGTGGGTTAGACCAAAGACCTTAAATTCCACATCGATCCTATAAGAATTTTTATTAAATAAAATGAACCTTGGCACCCTGTTCTTTTAAATTTTTGTATCAAATTGCGGTACGCTTTATTTGACAGCACCCCGCTCTCAAACCCATTCTCGTGCGGAATCTACGTACTCTTGTTTCGTATTCTTGTTTGTAAATCCATGCTATATTATATTATATTACACTTTGAGTCGTTTGAACTCTACGTTTACTTGAGTTTTAATTTCAAACTAAAACTCCAAATTCAATGATTGATTTAGAGATTTTTGATAACATAATATTGAGTTTTAATTTCAAACTAAAACTCCAAATTCAATGATTTCGTTTTGACACTCGTATCAACAATTAAAATAACAACGATTTTGTTTCTTATAGATGCAATAAAAGATTTCGTTTATTTTTTATTATTAACTTAGTTGGTTAAAATAATAATTTAAAATATATGATAACCCTGTATAATAATAAAAAAAAACACATTAAGGAAATATAGGAATAGTATAACGTAATTCATACTTACCAAAATTGATGGCCACAACAGCCAACGCTAACAAAAAAAGATCCTGCAAATTTAGCAATTTAAGTAAGTGGCGTTGTTTATTGTGTAAGGGTTTGTTTGGCTTTGCGTTTGGGTTAAATACGAGTAACCTGTCCTTGTAGTGTTATTATTATTATATTTATTATATCAATAGGTTTTCTTACACAATGCTATATAGGTAATTAGGGTTGCTATAATATCACAGATACATCACATTATATAGGCAGTTCTAAAAATTGACACTCCATATAATTCTTTCATCGTCCCTTAGAGTACAAAGAACCTTGCGTGTACTTGACTCAAAATTTTACTTATTCACACGGAATAATCTTACTCCACTCGCTCTCTAGCTCGCTCGTGTCGCAAACGTAAACTTTCTGAATAATAAGCGGCGTAACATGCTTATAATACAGTGTGAGCAACAATGATTGAAGCGTGCGTCATCACCGCTTGTTCCTATTAATATCAAAACTACCTTCTTTGTATGGAGTTGTATACGAAAGTGACGTTCTGCGCTGTCACAGTGACGTGCGTCTATTCGTATTTCGTATCTTGTATCAAATCAGCATATGCTATGAGCGGCACATTGCCAATTTAGCTGAAGCGGCACGCTTCAATCTTTGTTGCTCACTCTGTACTATCACGGGCGATATGTGAGAATTGTAAATTCGAATTAACAAAACCCCTCCGCACTGTTAAGTAAGTACCGCATCGACAGTATCCGCAACTTTTCCTTAATCTACCGATTGCAGTCGAGTACGGTACAATCAACACTAGACGCGACACCACTTATCTTCTTTTCTACTCGGCAAACCTGGTAAATTCATACTCATACAAAACATAAGCATTTCCAATGCTAAAAGATTCTACATTGTTTTAGACGAGTAACTTTTAAGTAAGTTGAGCACCGTAGGGCGTGGGCCGCGGTTAGAACTCGAATGGGTGTGCCGTTATATCTCTTTTTTTAGCGCATTTTTTTAAGAATTAAAAAAAATGTGCTATTATTTGCGTTTTGTCCGTCCGGACCCACTTCTGCCGTTTTGAACTACTTCTAGGGGAATGGTGCTAGAGTCCTGGAATTTTTTGCAGTCGGTAGCCTATACCTTGAAGGTGTGCCAGACGGGCATCAAATTTTGCTATATAAAAGGGGGCCCCCACGAATTATTTCCTGAGATGCGGTTTTTAAAAGTAAAACGTGCATAACTTTTACATACGACAAGCAATTGGTCTCAGATTTTGCATACCCATGCCTTTAGTGGTGCGAAATTACACTTTAGAAAATTGTGGGTGGGGGGAATCACATGTTCTACCCTTCAGGCTTCATGGTATTCTAATGAAAGGTCTCATCGAAATTAATTGGTTTGTACAAACCATAACTTTCTCGTACGACTCTTGTTCGAGATCAGTGAGCGATGAATTTTATCTCTCATTGTATTCTAATTAAAGTTCTCAACGAAAGGAACCGTTTTGTACCAACTACTGCCCTTGTTTCTGTCCTCTTATCAAAGTACGGGGAGGAGGGTAGCAGGGGAGTGGTTTTATCCTTCATGGTACTCTAATGAAAGATCCCAACGAAAGGAATTCATTTCTACCACCCATACCCTCCCTCCTCCACCTCTTATCGTGATCGGGTATATTCCCTTATACCTCAAGAATGGATTGTCGGAAGAGGGTACTCACGAAGGGCGATTGAGACGTCTGCAAGAAATATATCCATTGGTGATGTCAAAACAAAAGCTATTTCGGTTTACAAAAATGCGCTTTATCTGCACAAGAGTTAATTTTGCTCATATTTGTCTATTGCGCTTTTAGATTTTATTTCATATCACAAGGCAACATATCATTAATTGTAATTCCTAATTTAATTTAGTGTTGCCGAAAAATAATATTTTAGTTTTTTTAAGTTGCTATTTGAAAAAAAACAAGTTGTAAATCAGATACATGATGAAAGCGCATTTTTGGTAATATAGATCAGTATTTTATTAGCAAAGCTTAAAATTATCGATCTCACAAGTAATCTAACTCAAAATAGACTAGAACCTGCACATCTACACTATAACAGAAAGCTTTCAGTGAAATGTTGAAGTCTCTACCTATTGTAATTGCTGAGATCTCAGCCGGAGAGTCAGCCAGTTAACCATACCGAATATAATAGCGTATTTTTTTCAAAAATGCGCTAAAAAGTTTGATGCCGTTGCGGCGTTCCAAAATTTTTTTTCAATAATCCGGTTCGTTATTTGTCGTTTCAGTATGCCTAATATACATATCCAAAATTTTAACATAATCCGTCGAGCCGTTACCTCGGTTGCGCAAAACGCAACTTTCTGATTTATGGAGTAATTTGCATAAAAATTTGGTGGTAGGTTCTTTTCATAAAATCAAATAAAATGCATGCGCAAAAAATGGTGTTGCGTATGCGCAAACCGCAACTTTCTTATTTATGGAGCAATTTGAACAAAATTTGGATGGTAGTTCCTTCTAATAAAAGAAAATAAAATGCGCCAGCAAAAAATCGCGTTGCCCATTCAAATACTAACCGGGAGCAACGTTGTTTTACTTTAGACAATAAATGAATGAATTATTAGCAATAATAATAATAAGTATTAAACGCAAACAAAAGTTGGTTTCGAGCTAGGAAGCTGTATAGTATAGTATATAGCTGTATAGCGTATAGTAATTTAAATTGTTAGTTTAGTTGTAGCTCTTTCATTTATTAATTATGGGTGGTTATGTAGGTATTAAAAAATGTTTATTCAGAGCTTAATTTCTGTTATCACTACATTTCGAGAAAGTGTAATAGGTTGCCCAATATTTAATACTAAAAATCATTTCAGTTTGAAACGTAGGACTATGCCCGAACGTAAATGGCATCGGTACCTATATAGGTATTTATTCTTCCACCACATTTCCAGTATCTACCACATAATATTCATAATTGGTGCGCCCTATACGGTTCTAATGATATAGTTATTTAAAATCAAATAGAATTATAACGAGCCGATGTTGAATAAATAATGCCTTCATTCGACCTCACAAATAGGTAGTGTACGACCACGAAATAATTAATACTAAATGAGAGATTTATTATGATTTAGCGTGCCTCCTAGATTAATTAGTTGGGATTATTTTTATTAGTCGGTATCATTGCATTATCTACGAGTTGTGCTAAAGTAGTGTTATAAGAAAGGCAGTAATTAATGGCTATCTAAGAAAAATGAATAAAATGAGGTATAAAGGCATTAATGAATAAATAATAAGTAAAATACGTCCATGCATGTTCAAAACTATCAATGGATGTTACTAGTTACCTGTAACAGGTTCGATCATATTATCGCTGACCCGAGTGAATAATTTAAAGCTTTACCTCCACTTTCTCGTCGTTAATTGCAACGAGGTGGAGTTTTTCAAAACAAAATAGTAACCCCGTAAATGAGACGTACAAATCATTGCTGGCCAATAGATATCAAAATCAAAAGCGCATGTCGCCAAAGGCGGAGTATAAACACACCGGCGCCTTTTTCGCCTATAGCGTCGCGACGTTACCCATATAGTTATAATGTTATCACACCAACTTATTTTATATTATTACATACATATACAATATTACTCAAAACTATAGTATTATACAATTCCCTACTCTTCGGTGGTTGAAAGTTACCCCACAAAGAAATCATTTAAAAATGTAAAAAATCCACTTACTTTTTGAATAAGTAGGTATGAACCCTCGCGAAACGCTTCTTCATTGTGCTTCTGGTAGTGGTGCATTTCAAACGTCACCGTTTTCCGCATTTCATTTTTTAAGAAATTATAACTGTTTACTGCCTCATGATGTTACAGGTAACTCGCAACAATTCTTTGACTTCTTTATTACTATTAAGGTCACCTGTATATTCGCAATTACAATATTATACTTTTATTTTTATTATAACACATTTTATGACTTTTTAATTTAATCGCTTTGCGTTGCACCAGTCTTGTACTTGCAGTGTACACGCTCTGTAATTAATTTAATGTACACATTTTGCAGCATGTCCTTTGTACACATACGTACTTAAAAGTTTGCTCTGCTGTCCGTCCCGATTAAAACTAAGCTAGCTACATTTTTACAAGAAAAACGGCAACAAAATGGGCCATATCAAAAATTTCACTTTTTTGTTCAATTCGTCACACACGCAAATCCACACTGAAATTTCCCGCAAAAATCAAAAACCGATTCCAAATTATGGAGTACACAGTATGTAATAAACATAATACATAATTAGCATTGTGGTAGTCGTGCCAACTGATTTCAACGTTCCCGGACGTTGGGGTCCCATATCGAGAAATTCAATCTAAATTTTTGAAAAGTAACAATTTTGTGCGCTATTTTCGAGTTATTCAAATGTTTTGAATGGAACTCATATTCGCATCTAAACTCGATGATGTAGAATTTGAATCCTTTTTGTACCTCAACTTTGTGCATCTGCGTCTTACCCGTATTTATTGTTTGAACTCTTAAGACTCCAGCTTGATGTAATAAGGGTCGCTGGAAGTGCCTGGGGCCGTTGAATAAAAAGTAAAACAAAAACGCCAATAAACCACAATAATATAATGTATTAAAATATTAAATACGTTTGAACAGGAAAGCTGTCATCATCAACGAACAACTTTTTAGCGCATTTTTGCAAATTTATTTGTAAAAATTATCAAAGTTCTCGTGTGAGATCGAAAGGACTTCAGCGCATTTTTGTGTGGCAGATCAGTATTCTATTAGCCACTTTTGACTCAACCATTAATAAAAGATCTTGCGGAAGGCTACTACATTCACTTTGTCGGTACCCGCTTCCCACTTTCCGCGTGCACCCGCAATTCGCTTATAAAGTTTTGACTCCACCATCAGTAAAATCTTGTCGGGGGCTACAATATTCCCTTTGTCGGTATCCACTTCCGATGTCCCGTTCCCTTCCAATGCGTGTTTGAAGATTTGACTCCACCATCAGTAAGATCGTGTCGGGGGCTACCACATTCCCTTTGACGGTACCCACCTCCGACTTCCCGTTCACCCGCAACTCGCGTTTGAAGATTTGACTCCACCATCAGTAAGATCTTGTCGGAGGCTACCACGTTTCCTTTTTCGGTGCATATCAAAGAGTAATTATGGGTACTCTTTGCTTATATTATACCAACATTTTGGTCGATTTCGCTTAAAAGCTTCCACAAGATAGTACCATTGAATTTATAGATAGTTATAAATTCAATGATAGTACTTAATTTTTGGGGCACTTCTCATTACTCAATCTTCTATTGGCTACACGAGAAAGACAGACAGCGATTCGAGATTTACGAAACGTTAAACCGCGTGACAAAATTCGCAAGGGAAGATAAAAAGCACCCGAAAGTAGACTATCTTTCGAAGACGCGCGCGCGCCTTGAAAAAGGTCGTTAATTTCGCCCCTAGGACAAAAAACAAAATTCGCGTTTACAACATCTTTCCGACGACACCAATTTGAAAAGAATCGGACCAAAACTGTAGTAGAAGATGGGAAAAAACTGAAAAATCTTCACGTTAGTAAACTACGCTCGAGGATGACGCCCAGATGTCGCCAACCCCACATCATGTAGCCCTGCTATAAATAAATAATGCACAATACATTAAATTCGATCACACAATATTTATTTTATTAATAATTAAGCTACTTTTTACAAATAAATTTGCAAAAATGCGCTAAAAAGTTGATGATTTCTCCGAAACAGAACGATTATTGAAAATCTCTCAATTGAAAATATTTTTACATATTTTACATTTGGAATCAAGAAAATATGTAGCCAAGACAATAGGACAAAACCGTAGATACAAGCATATATAGGTACCGAACTGTACCGTAGTTTGTAACGGGTACTTAAAAACTTAAACTGTGATTGCTCTAAAATGATTAAAGTACAAGTTGCACCCAAGGATACTATATATATTATATAGTATCCTTGGGTTGCACCGACTCTAATGATCACTTTCACAACTAATGTACTACTTTCGTTATATAATGATCTGTATAACCTTGTTGAAAATGTACTAAGATAATAAAATCCAACTAGTCCAACAATCATCTTCAAAATTTAGCCTACAAATCATTAAAATAACAAATCGTAGAAAACTAACTATAAACTTTCTACGGTCCCCTAAGGTATTTGTATCATTTCTGTTTCTCATGGCGCCGATCTCCATAGATTTAGTCTTTGTTGAAAATACCCCAAGGTTAAAGTTCGTGTTTTTTGTATATGCAGTTTTTTATCTATGGCGCATTGACAAATGTTG
Organism: Photinus pyralis; assembly: GCF_008802855.1. Lineage (NCBI taxonomy): Eukaryota > Metazoa > Arthropoda > Insecta > Coleoptera > Lampyridae > Photinus > Photinus pyralis. The sequence continues at coordinate 8,632,928 of NW_022170403.1, read as the reverse complement.
GTACGTTCCGTCCGTCAGATTAAGGTGAACCAAAATCCACGGGATCAGCGGTGAAGATGCGTGCTGTCTTGGAGCGCGTTTACTGGCAATGCTCCTGCGTTTACTTCCGTAACTTCGAGAATTTAATTTACCTTCGTAAAACTTTTTGTATGGATATATTTCCAAATGCAAAACGAAATGAATGCACCTCAAATAGTGAACATGCAGAACCACACTAAATATAATCATTGACTTTATACACATATCATTCATTTGTACTGTATATAGCTAGTATCATTGAATCAATTCATAAAAAGGTAGGTACAACCTCCATAATTAAAACGGTTGATTTTGCTTTGCAGAATTACTTACCTCGAATTTTGTCAATAATTGTTTTGTTATTTGTTCACTGAACGTGAAAATTTATAACGAACCACTTTAATTATACAGTGCGTTTATCTTAAACTGGAACGTACGATTTAGTGTGCAATGTTATTTCCCTATATCCATTTAAAACAAGTTAAAAAGTAATCGTAAACGATTTACAAAAAGCGCATTTCCACTTGCATTTATTTCCCATTTGTTAAGATGCAACTTCTGTTAAAATCGTAAAAATCCGGCCACAAATATGAAACATAGCGTTGCAAATGTGCAATCCATTTTTGACGTGCTACTTCACAGTTATATACCAATTTAGTTCAAATAAAACACCAACAAATTCGATTAAAATAGTTAACAGCTATATGTTATCTTTTTTTGCTACTATAAAATTTAGAATAAACATGGCTAAAGCAAGCTGCAGAACGTATGTATGTACGTCTGCCCCGCGATGAACAGTTAGTTGCCTATCCTATCTTGACAATAGGCGTTTATAGTAAAATCTACGTTACGCGCGGTCTAGTTATAACAAGTCTCTTGAGTAAGTACATAAGTAAAGGGTTACAATCGGCATTCAAGTTACACACATTTATAGATTAATTGAATGAAGCAAATACCTCACCTGATATAAAAAGCAAAAGCACACAGCAATGATTAAGGTATAACAAAATATTTAAAGATAAGCCCTACTTTACATCTTAAGCCGGTTACAAGAAAAAGACCATGAACACACATGTTAAGTTAAATCGTATTTATGGACTACTCTAAGCGACTCTGTAACTTGATCTCTTAACACCACTAAAAACCCCTCGAAAATCGCCCATTCCCTGCATTTCACGCATTTCTAGGAAAAAACTTGACTGCAGGTGGTTGAAATGGTAAACACATGTGGTCTTCCGAGAAATTCCATCCGTCTCATCTTCGCTCTCTTTCTCTTTTTTGTAATCCCACCAGATTTTGGTTGGCAGCTTGTGTAACTAACATGATGTATAGGGTGCTTCGTATCGACAGCCATATTCACAGGACGTTGCTAAGGTTGGGGCATCTCAAAAGTATTCAAATTCAAGTGTTACTTTATTTGTTGTGTTTCTGTTTGCGTTTTTTACAGTTACCTCTTGCAGCAGTTTTCCTTATATTTAACCTTTGTGATTTGGAATTTTCTTCAGCGCGGTTCAATAAACTTATCTGACACCCTCTACCCCTGGGTGGACCATCTAAAGCGGACTACCTTAATAGGGGTCCACATGGATCGTCCTCCAGTGGGTCCCTCTTAGTTTTACCGTGATACACAAATCATGGCTGTTAAAGCCCACCCTCACTCAAATTTTCTTGAAATTCAACTTCAAAATTGACACCAATAATGGGGGTTTGATTGCTAAGGTAGATAATTTACCAGGTGCTGTGTCATACACGGAGGAAATCGTGAACAAACTGAATATAAAAGTTATATGATCACGAATTCCTAACCTATAAATGCAAGGATATTTTTGCTCAAATGTTAGGTTAGTCAATATTTGTAAAGTGCAAGTACTTCCCATAATCCAAACAAAAAATACGTTTATAAGTTTATAAGAAAAATTTCATTTTATTGCTTTTCTAAATAAGAAAGTTGGAACTGCGCATGCGCAAATCTAAATTTTGAAACTAACGTTAGATTTTCCTTTGTTCCAAGCGCCTATGTATCACATTTCATTTAAATGCTTCCATAGATAAAAAAAGTTGGCACTGCGCATGCGCAAAACCAAATTTTGACACTGGCGTTAAATTTGCTTTTATTCCAAGGTGCTATGTATCCAATTTTATTTAAATCCCTCCATAAATAAGAAAGTTGACACTGCGCATGCGCAAAACCAAATTTTGAAATTGGCGTTAAATTTGCTTTTATTCCAAGTGGCTATGTATCAAATTTCATTTAAATACTTTTATAATTAAAAAAGTTTGCAATTCGGTTTATAAATGGTCGGGATGCGAAAAGGGCACTGTGAATTTTGAATCGATTCGACTCAACTTTTGGCATTGCGTATTGTATGGCTAAAGCTATGCCCATATTGAATTTCATGCAATTCAGTTCATAACTAACGGAGATGTAAAAGCGATCGGACATTTCTAAACAAAGTTATCGTTCACACGGACAGATAGAGGGACAGACAGACAAAGAAACAGACGGACAGACCAACAGGCAGACGATAGACAGCAATGCAAAATTATAAACGATCTCTAGGATCGTTAATAAACGGCAAAAGTGTAAAATTATGGAACATGTAAAAAACGGTTTTTTGTTTTTTTTACAATAACTTTTTTGTAAGCGGTACAGAAAAAATTCCTTCCTTGGTACAAGACTCGACACCATAACGAACCAAATAGCGAAAAAAGTAGAACAATAGCTCTTAAGATAAAAAACTAGTAGCGTCTCAAAACGAGCGGACGGACGGACGGACAAAGTGGCCACAATTGTGCATTTTTTTTATTGTGGAAATGCGCTAATTATGGAACATGTAAAACGGTTATACCATCTGCGCCAACCGGAAGTATGAATATTTACATATACTTCTCATTCGTATACTGTGCCAGCACGGCGGCAAATGTTTCTGGCTTCTGACGTCACGCGGAGTAGTCTCGCGCACAGGTACGTTTACTTGCTTTGCGCCGACCCTTGATTTTAAAGTGCTTACAGCAGACGTAAATATCAATATTTTTTTCTGATCGTTTTTTAATAACAAAATCTCTCGGTTTCAGTTAAAAAAAAATGTCGAACCTGTCCATTCTTTTGTAGCAATCCCGTATAGTTGATATTAAACCAAATACTTATTGAGCCAAACTGTGCTATCTACTACTTGCGTACTTGGGTTAACTTTTTTCAGATTTTTCTTCAAAAAGTTTGCTCTCCGCTGCAGTGCATTTGTTGGCCGATTCTACGACGCAGTCACCTCCATCAGAAAAGTTTCCACCCATTGTACATACCGAATCGGCAGATAGATCATTCGTTCCGTTGCCGCAAAAAACATACTACCCTTGGCCACCTCCAACTACAGACTTACAACGTGGGTACCTAAATATTACATGTCACAGTCACAATAAGAAATCATGTTTGCAGTTACTCAGTCAAATCTAATATCTCCCGGCGGATCTGTATATGGAAGCAATTATAAAAGACAACGAGGCGAAAAGAAGCCGATTCCAGAGGAACAAAAAGACGACAAATATTTCGAAAGGAGAAGGAGAAATAATCAGGCTGCTAAAAAATCGCGGGACGCCAGGAAATTTAGAGAAGATCAGGTAAGTACTGACCACAATACATCGTTCCCATTACCTTTATAAGTCAATGAGGTGTTCTAGGTTGCTTTGAAAGCTGCAATTTTGGAACACGAGAACGCCATTTTACGAGCTCAAATATTGACATTACGAGATGAAGCAGCTACTCTTAGAAGACTTTTAATTGATAAGAAGGTTTCTGAAATATGAACATTGTATCAAATTGTTTAATTTAGTCAAGCGAAATGTACAAATCTTTGTTTCATGTATCAATACCTTTATGCATTACTTAATACACGTTAAAAAAAATCAATGTTTTTTTAAACGATAGACAATACATACAGGACATGCAACGTTTTGCAAGCGTTAATCGTCAGTGGGCTCATAAATGGCGGATGAGCTTACGGACTAAGCTTACGGACCAGTCAGCTGTGGTAGGTATATACAGTGAATTTTTTTTAATGCGAACATAGGAGTTTGCATGTAATGTAATTTCCCTATGTTCGATTTTTAAAAAAGCACATTAATTTGGCAAAGTTGTATATTTTAATAGTTTTTTCACTATGTAAGATGCTAGTTTTAAATTTTAAAACCGACGTTTCGTCACCGGTTACCCATCTTCAACTTTGATTTTTCTTATGGAAGTAATTTTTAGTTTTTGTGTCATTTGATAGAGAGCTCATATTACGCGATAAGTTACCATTTATAAACATTAAACAATAGTGATACTGTATCTAAGATTGATCTCTTAAGTATTTTATGTTACCAAACAAATGCTTATTATTAAAGAACTTAGCCGCCTTTATTCCGACTCCTGCAGTTTCATTTTCATTTAGCATCTCCAAGACTCCAACCCAATTAGCCGACTTGTCCGCCGTAAATGCCGACTAAGAAAATCTTTGGGGGGGTTTGATATACGTTTAGGTACCAATAAAACCAGTAAGTTATTTACTTATGGAATCGAAAGGTTTATAATTTAGTATTACATGTAAGCGCTGCGCGATTTAGGGGGAGCGGGGAAATCTCGACGGGCACTCGCACGGCGCGGTGATCGGCAGTATCCGACTTGCGGTGGCACTCCTCGCATCTCTGTTCTGTTAATTTTTACTTTCAGAGTATTATACGCATTAATTATTGTGAATAATAAATGGTTATTGGGAACTCGTGTGTTTTACATACATGCATAATTATCTTGATACAAATTCTTCTGTAAGGATGTGTGTCACTGAACTCCTAAACGACTGGACTGCTTTTGATGAAATTTTTTTCATGTCTTTCTGTATGGCACCGGATGTTCATTCTAGCGCATTAGCTCTAATGTCTTGTTTGTCCATGGACAAGTAGATCTTACTTCTTGGACACATAGCCCTGGTGTTGAAAATTCAGGAGTAGTTACGTCAATTGGATCCTATGTTCCCTTGTCCTAACTCTTTCTCCCCTAGATGTAATTTCCAATGGGGTGCTATTGGTAAAAAGTGCAAACTGAAAATACGCGGAGGATTGAACTTTTCTTTCCTGTAGCATTTGTTGATCCATTCCAGTCTTAATAAAGTACAAGTTTCGCGGGCACACACGGCACGGTCTCAGTTTAATTTATACTTATAGTTATAGGTAACCAATAATTCAATATCTTGAAAGAAAATTAACACATTAATAAGAAATGCAACATATGAGGGCGAGAGACGCATACAATACACCTTTGCACGATGGCCGTGGTACAAACGTCACGGATACAGAAAAGTGAGAAAATTCTACGGCAGGCGAGAGTACGTCACACGCGGGAAGTTCCCCTCTCTCTCCGCGCCCACAAACTGCAGTGACTGAGGCAACCGTTTAGCATACGGACCGTTTCAAAAATCTCCAATGAAAAGCTTTAATATGACATATGATGTACTGATAAATATACAAAGATATAGTCGAATAATTTAGGTCACTCTGTATAGCTCTTCAGCTTTGATCTGTCAATCACGGTACTCTATGACATAACCAAAAATAACATAACCTGTATAATATTAATTCATAGAACCAAGAAGTTAAAACCAATATTTCGTTTTAGCAAAAATGTCTGCAGCATTTAAAAATGCGAAAAAGAAGTTGCCGCAATCAGAGCTTCGACGTATTATGAATGATCACAAAATTAAAAAAACCACAAAGATTGAATCGCCTCTTGCAAAATATCCTTTTCTACTCATTGTAATTAGATTGCCTTCGCTATATTTTTTCTTAACTTTGAATAAGTATAACGATTTAGGTCAGCTAACGTGCGTCCTCTGTCAGTCCATCGTTCGATCGGAAGGAGTGTGGAATGTTCACATTAATTCTAAACAACACCGCGATAAAGTGGAGGAAGCTAGGCGGCTGAAAGAAACCACCAACAACTTCACCACAAATCCAAAGAGATCTCTCGAAGTGCCTATAGAAGTTCCCACGAAAAAGATAAAGGGCATTTTAAAAAATTCAAAGACCTCAACTCACGACAACGATGCTTCCAATACAGAAATCAGTAGTAATGTTGGTAATGCGGTTACGTTTAAAGAAGTAAGTGTGGACCCTGTGAGCAATAAGCAAGATGAACAGATGGTCATTGATCCAAAAGATGACCAATCTGCCATTCCAGAAGGATTTTTCGATGATCCGAAACAGGATGCTAAAGTAAGCATTGTGAAAATAATTTTGGTATTCATGTAATACTGTTGTGATAGGTGCGGCATATTGATTACAAAGATCCTGTAGAAGAAGAATGGGAAAGATTTCAAAAAGCAATCAGAGATGCTAATAACGAAAGTGCTAACATAATCGCTGAAGACCACGAAGAAGCAACCAACGAGCGTCAGATAGATGAAATTGATGAACAGATGAAAAACTGGTCCAAGTATTATTTTTACTTTGAAAAAGGGCTTTCTTAATATTTACTTTTAGAGTTTTAACATTAGAAAAGAGAAAATTGGAACTTACAACGACAACAAATACTTTTGAAAATATGGATGCAGATTTATCGGAAGATAGTGCAGATGATGTTGAATTTGAGGAATATGTAGATTGGCGAACAAAAAAGTTTTTAAGGTAATGCAAGAGAAAAGGACTTTGTATATTAACCTTAATCTTAGGTTTCTTTGTAAGTGATACATAAATAATAAGACATGATTTTCCTTTTATTTATCAATTTCATCTATTTATGCAGGTGTTTATCAAGACCTTCCTGTAAAGCCAAAGGTATAAAGTAAGTTTCAACCATTGTCAGTTTATCCAAAACTTTTCCTGCTATCAAGCACCTATGAAGTGTTTCCTTTTTATTGAAAAATTTCTTTTATTAAGTTTGGAATGTACACAGGGGCAGGACCCCCTTGCATTACCCTTCAAAGAGCGGCTGGTGAAAGATAATCATTTATCAAAGTGCCTGAAATAATTAATCATTCTGTAGTTTGACAGTGAACAAATTCCAAAAGAATTAATTTAAGCGGTTTGTGAATGAAAAAAATGTGCTGAAAACGATGAAATAAAATTTACCAATGTTTGACTCCCGGAAAAGTCTTAAACGGAAGTGATAAACCGGAATAGTTTTTGGGTTATAACTAAGCTAGAATTGCTTTTAGGAAAAAAATTGTTCTATGTAAAATTAAAGCGCATCAAAATCCCTACAAAAAAGTATATAACACATTTTTTTGTGGGAGCAGTGTTTTAGACGCAATATGTGTATTTATATTGCGAAATAACCTGCACCAAGCGACAAGGTCACTTCCAGTTGATGAGTATTGACCAAAATTTAATCAGTTAGTCCCTTGGCCATTGTCCCCCTATTACTGAAAACAGAACTGGAAAATTCGAAACCGTCCGCGAGTTATATTTATATATGTACACAGATGGACGGACGTACGGCCGAACAGAAAGTCCAAATCATGAACTCGCTTTTTGTTTCTTGTTTCTCTCAAAACTCAAAATTTTATAAATTTGGTGTAACTAACACATTCCCTCACTGTTAAAAAATTTAGCCACAGAATTTAAATCCCCATATATTTTACACAAGGACGTTAAATTAACGTCCTTGATTTTACAAAATATAAATATAGTTAACTAATTTATTAACGATCCTTAAGACCGTTTATAATTTTGTATTGCTGTCTGTCCGCGTGCACGATAACTTTGTGTATAAACGTCCGAGTGCTTTGAAAATTGATACACATGTTCTTAATGTTAAAGAAAGGTCGCTATTGTTTTTCGGCTACGTATAGACTAACGAGTTAAAAAGTTACAGCCCAAACCGCCAAAAAAGGGTTTCTTTTATAATTCTTGTTACAAAGAACATATGAATGTCCAGTTTTCTGATGTTAGTAATTGCTATGCAGATGAATAATACAAAATTGTGCAACCCAACTTCATAGGTGTTTAAATGAAATTTTGTACATACGTAGGCACCTCAAATAAACGTTAACCTAATGTCGGCAAACACTGACATCTCCGTTATTCATGAACCGAATTGCATGAAATTTTGTACTATGCAATTAAAAATGAGTTGCTGTCGAGTCACCTTTGGAATTTTTGTTTCCATGGAAAATCGTACTTATCTTGAACTTCCAAAGGCAACTCGACATCAGCAACTCATTTTTGATCGCCTGTTATGTAGGCACCTCGAATAAAAGTAAAACTATAATGCGGTGCCGAATCAAAAAATGTGCGCATGTGCAATTTCAAATTTTTTATTATTCAGCGATATTTAAATGAAATTTTGTATATATGGACCTCGAATAAAAGAAAAGCTAATCCGATTCAAAAATTTATTTTACAAGCTATGTTTTGTTTTGTCTCAGTGCCAGCCGCCAACGACTCTGACATGCCGTGTTGTCAATCCCATTACGTCATTACGCGTTAGCGCAGAAAATTTTACTCATTTATAGTAGTGTTTTCGTGAAGTTTCTAAAAAATGAGCGGAAAAGGAGGTGCAATTTGTAAAAAAACAAAAGTTAGAAAAACAACAAAAATTAAATGAAGTATTATAAAAAAAACCAAGATTCAGCTTTTTTCCCTACCTACTGGCGGTATAGTGTGACACATATATACAATGGTATGACTTAGCCCCCGACGGCCCCTGAACTAAATCCGGCACTGCCTGCACTGAAGGCCAGAGTTGGACCACGCCCAAATGTCTCGCTCCCTGATGAGACAAGCTGGATTTCCTTTCCTCGCAGTTTTACTAAATCAGACCTATTTTCATATGGGC
>NW_022170403.1:8582411-8624004 GCF_008802855.1 Photinus pyralis | reverse complement strand
GCACTTCGAATAAAGGAAAATCAAACGCCAATTTCAAAATTTGGTTTTGCGCATGCGCAGTGCCACCTTTTTTATTTATGGAAGAATTTAAACGAAATTTGATACATAGGCACTTGGGATAAAGGAAAATCAAACGCCAATTTAAAAATTTGGTTTTGCGCATGCGCAGTGCCAACTTTTTTATTTATGGAAGAATTTAAACGAAATTTGATACATAGGCACTTGGGATAAAGGAAAATCAAACGCCAATTTCAAAATTTGGTTTTGCGCATGCGCAGTGCCAACTTTTTTATTTATGGAAGAATTTAAACGAAATTTGATACATAGGCACTTGGGATAAAGGAAAATCAAACGCCAATTTCAAAATTTGGCTTTGCGCATGCGCAGTGCCAACTTTTTTATTTATGGAAGAATTGAAATGAAATGTGATACATAGGCACTTGGAATAAAGGAAAATCTAGCGCCAGTTTCAAAATTTTATTTTGCGCATGCGCAGTGCCAACTTTTTTATCTATGGAACGATTTAAGTGAAATTTGATACTTAGGCGCTTGGAACAAAGGAAAATCTAACATTAGTTTTAAAATTTAGGTTTGCGCATGCGCAGTTCCAACTTCCTTATTTAGAAAAGCATTGAAATGAAATTCTTCTCATAAACTGAAATTGAAGTAGCACGTCCAAAATGGATTGCCCATGTGCAACGCTATCTTTCATATTTGTGGCCGGATTTTTACGATTTTAACAGAAGCTGCATCTTACAAATGGGAAATGAATGCAAGTGGAAATGCGCTTTATGTAAATCGTTTACGATTACTTTTTAACTTGTTTATTTCTGATCCACAAAGTACATTAAAAATAAAAAGACCCGTGTGTCCTCAATTTTTATTTGCGAGTAAAATAAACCCAAAATAAATTATTGAAAAGATGTGTTTTTAGTCCGAATTTGAAACGCTTCAGACTAAATACGTCACAAACCTACAACCAATCACGTAGAAGTGAGCTGGCAACCTTACGCGAAGGTCTGACGTTTGTCACATTTGACGTTTTGAGAGGGATGTTTAACTGCATCTAGCCACAACCGTCTATAATTACAAGCCGTGCTGAGAATTATGGCAACACTGCATGGTAGGCCGATTTCCTAATTCTACTTGACAGATTTCAGGTGTATTTTATACGTGTTTTGGGTGTAATATTCCTATTTACCTGTTTTAACAGAGCGAGATTGCGACAATTTGTGTTACTCCGTATGGGATGAACAGAAATTATTATTCAGGTAAGTTGCTAAACGAAATATATCGATTTGTTGTCATAACCTCTAAAGCAGGCTACTCCTTACAAGCCCTTTACAAGCACTTTGTTCAAAGTACCTGTACAAGCTCAAATATGACCTACACACTACATGGTACGTAAGTACGGTAAGTGTTTATCGTGAAAAAATACAATTAGTTTGTATTTCAGGTATTCTAGCAGAGACATGTCAAATCGATTTTCTGAAGGAACCTTTCAACTTATTCCCAAGAGTTCATGGTACGGGAATTTGAAGTCTACGGTGCTCCCCTCTTTAAAAGTTACGTACCTACCTAGACCCACTGGGGTAGCGACTGGCTTAAAGTCTGCCATTCCGAATCACACCTGGTCGTTGATAAAACCTCGCTGATGCGTAGCGATTTACTGTCCTTTTACCGAAATTAAGTGCTCAAGCGTGTGCTTCACCTCGACCTCTTTCGACAGAAGTTCACCAATTTTGGAGATCTCGATGGAAAACACATTATAATGCAGTTACCAATTTACAGCGTTCCGAATTTTAAAGTCAAATAAAAATGTTATTATCAATTATTTTTGTAAATAAGTAATATATATCCACAAATGTAAGCTGTCTAAATATCTTTCTTCTATATTAAAACCGCCAAAGGTGAAACACAGGAGAGAGGAAAAATGCAATTTTTCAAGAGCAACAAGACGCCATTAAAACTTATATCGGCCCACCGATTGACTTTCGAACAACGTTGCCAATCTTTTCAGCATGGCTTGTCATTATAGACGGCTGTGATCTAGCACGAAAGTGACAAGTGCCTGTGACAGATGACGCAAGTTATAAATGTCATTCTCCTGCAATATTGCCAAGTCGTTTTGTCATCTGAACAGTTCTAGGAGCTGATTGGTCGGGCTTATTACGTCACAGAGCCCGCCACAATCATATCGTTTTGAATAAACCTTTAAAACCGCATATGTTCATTATTGTTTTGCTAATCAGCCTCTATTTTTAAATAAACTTTTACTGTCCAAAAAAATGTTTTATGGTTTCAGGTACACGCTTATTAAATTAGAACTGCGGAATTTAACTATACTGTAAACCCCCATTACCGATTCGTTTGATGTATGCACTGACTAGTTGTTTGTTACTAACAATTTTCTCCTTGAATGAAGCAGTCACGAAGGTGGTAAAAACTGTAGTCAAAATTGAGCTACGACACCTAATTCCGTGATTGTCTTCGACTTTCAACTGTAGGCTCGAAACCCCGAAACCAGGGGCGGGGTTACCTATCTTGCAGGAGCGGGATTACTCTAATCAAAGCTCTTCAGTTTAGAATCTATGTGCGATAAATGAGTGGCGATTCAATAATTTCCACATATCTTATTTTTAGTTAAATTTACCTTCAAGACCATGTCATTTTCCATCTTGCTTTTAACAAAAGGACTTTATTGCACCAAAGATGCGTCACATCCTGTGTATTTCACCCTTTCTGAGAATCTTAGTACCTGCTTACCTCACCCATAATTCCCAAAACTTGTTTTTAACCTATATGTTACCTCTTGAAGGTTACCTGCTACTTTTTGTGATGTTATAATTTTATGTTACGCATTCACATCATTACAAACAATTAATTTTACTACACAATTTAATATTAATTTGACGGCTGGTTTTTTTTGGTAAGTTCTTTTTCCAGCCTATTTCTATTTTTATTCGATGAACTACCATTTTCAAAGTTTATTTTTGCAATGTAATTTATTTCGACTTAAATTTCCGAGCTTTTACAATCATCATAATAATTACGATCATTATTATACAAACTTTTCACAATTTCAGTGGTTTATTTTATGTTCCTTCTCTACTGTGCTTCAGGTCAAAGCGTTGTCTACGACTAACGTAAGGGGGCCCTGCCTTAGATGTTTGATCATGTGCCACTTTCCAAATTTAAGCGGGATCTTGTTTAGTTATGGAGGGAATAGTCATTCGGGTGGCGATTTTTAAACGTTGCCGGGTTGACTTTATTTCCGAGTTCTTGTACTGTGAAATTAGCGTAGAACCTGGGGGTTAAGTACACTACAGACCTTAAAAAATGATTTGACCCGTAGTTCCTGAAATTTCATCCCTTAGGATTGGAATTTCAGGGCGGTGGTTCAAGTTTCATATGAAAAATGTTGAAAGGCGTGCTTGTAGTCACCGCCGCAAGATTCGAACCTGTTGAACGCAATGCAATGGTCAGAATTTCCGAACAACCGCCGGAAGTCATGATAGCCCCCCATTTTTAAAAATGGCCGCCAAAAAGTAAAACTTTAATGCTGAACCCAAATGTTGGAATGTTGGGTATCATTTCAAATGTTTTTGAGGTCTCTGAATACGTCTGTTACCACAAAAATAAGAATAAACACACCATATGGCATTTCGGCCGCGATATAGGGAAATATCGAATAGGCAATGGAGAGCAAGTTTTATGAAAATAGGATGTGGCTAGGCAAGTTTCAAGTTTTCGAGTTAATGATAACATATTAAGGTATGTATTGATTTAAATGTAAATTAACTTCTATTTATGGACATGTGCATGTCGGTGCTAATCATATCGACATATCCTCAATGCGGCGGGTACTACAAACAGACCTTGGTGGCTAAATTTACATTTTTCAACATTTTTCACATGAAACTTGAACTCCCGCCCTGAAATTCCAATCCTAATTGGATTAATTTACCTCTTTATTTTTCTTACGCATAAAAATGAGATAAAAGTAGGTATAATATTCCTTCTGTAAATTCGCTTTGCAAAACGCGCCATCTATTCTAGTGTAGCGCCAAATGGCAATTTATTGTTAAGAGTTTGTAACATCGGTTACTTTTAAAATCCACGACTTCTGCGCCCCCCTTTCAGATTGTCGCGTCCAGAACTAAAAAATCTCGATGTCCAAATTGGTTACCTTTTTTTTCCGTAAGGTTGTTTCACTATTCTATTCTTACACTATGCAAATATACAGGGTCATTCTTGACGAGCGTCAGTTAGAAAGATATGGAAAACCTTTGAAAATTAAGCTAAACTGATAAGCCCTTTAAGGGTTTTGGCACATGATGAATTGAACTAAAATATTTTCAAAATGGCGCCACTTCCGGAAATACCGGAAGTAGCCATCAACTTTGTTATTTTAAATAGGGACCCCCTATTTTTTCTACATTTTCGGATTCTACGTCGAATTTGGAGTACAACGATACCCCATAGTTGACCCTTTGCTCCAAGGGCTTCGCCGATATTCAAGTTTTTGTGTCAAAAATTGAATTTGCAGGGATAACTTTAAAAATTTATTATTCGAAAACGGTGAGAGATATTGCAAAACAGTTTTCAATGCTTTATTAAGGAAAGATCGAATTTTCTTATGGTATGCGTAAGAGTCTAAAAAAGTGAGACTACGTCACTTTTTCAAAGCTCTCAACTTTTAAACTTTTAAATATCCGTAACTCCATTTTTTCAAATGGCACCCCCCATTTTGTTCTTCACCCTTGTTTTCCTTTTTCCCAGACCTTTAATTTGATGCAAAATGTCAAAAGCTGCTTCAAACGGTTTCCGAGATATTCCATGTTTTAGTTACTTCTTGTGGAAAGTTGATAAAAAAATTAAATCGCTTGATGTTATTCTTTTGTTTTTATTATGATAATGTTTAAACGTCAAATTTTTGCCGCTTGAACTTATACTTCTCGTCAATAATGGCTCGTTTGGGTTACACTAATGAAGATTTTTTGAATTTAATATTAATACACGGTGAATGTAATCGAATAGCTGCCAGGACTTGTCGTCTTTTTTCCGAAAGATACCCTGACAAGGCGCAACCCACAGAGGCTACAATTCGCAAATTACTACAAAATTTCAGGAATAACGGTATCTTTCAAACAAAAATACAAAAAAGGAAGCCTGTGGTAGACTCTGAAGAACAAGAAATAACTGTACCTACTGGCGTATTTTGCTGCAAATCCAACTGCATCGCTCAATGATACCTATCCAACGAGAAATTGAGAAGTATAAGTTCAAGCAGCGAAAATTTGACGTTGAAACATTATCATAATAAAAACAAAAGAATAACATCAAGCGACTTAATTTATTTATCAACTTTCCACAAGAAGTAACTAAAACATGGAATATCTCGGAAACCGTTTGGAGCAGCTTTTGACATTTTGCATCAAATTAAAGGTCTGGGAAAAAGGAAAACAAGGGCGAAAAACAAAATGGGGGGTGCCATTTGAAAAAATGGAGTTACGGATATTTAAAGGTTTAAAAGTTGAGAGCTTTGAAAAAGTGACGTAGTCTCACTTTTTTACACTCTTACGCATACCATAAGAAAATTCGATCTTTCCTTAATAAAGCATTGAAAACTATTTTGCAATATCTCTCACCGTTTTCGAATAATAAATTTTTAAAGTTATCCCTGCAAATTCAATTTTTGACACAAAAACTTGAATATCGGCGAAGCCCTTGGAGCAAAGGGTCAACTATGGGGTATCGTTGTACTCCAAATTTGACGTAGAATCCGAAAATGTAGAAAAAATAGGGGGTCCCTATTTAAAATAACAAAGTTGATGACTACTTCCGGTATTTCCGGAAGTGGCGCCATTTTGAAAATATTTTAGTTCAATTCATCATGTGCCAAAACCCTTAAGGGGCTTATCAGTTTATTTTCATTTTCAAAGGTTTTCCATATCTTTCTAACTGACGCTCGTCAAGAATGACCCTGTATAAAGCAGTTACATTATATCAGTGGAACCAAAAAAAAACCCTCATTGAGGTGAGTTCAAACCTAATAAATCCTATTCTAATTGAAATCATTATTTCAGGGAATGATTTAAGTCGATTATGTATTGAATATAGTTAAAGTATTACATTTGTTTTGTGATCGAAAAAACCCTCATTGAGGTGAGTTATAAAAAACGTTAGATACTGGTCTGGAAATTACATCTTTCAGGGTTTTTTTTTAATTGGGCATTTCATTTGCGAAACGCATTTAAATCTACACCACCAACTGGAAAATCTGCAAGTTACACCTGTACTGTAATTCAATTTTTTATCACGTATCCGTCCATCAATCTCATTAAGCGCTTGGCACACCACACGCCGAAGAGGAGGCAAGTTATCTCCAACCATCACATTTCAAACAATACCTAGCTAAATTGATTTCGTTCCTCAAACTTATTTAAATTTATAAATTCAAACTACTAACCCTTCTAACCTTTAACGTTAAACCCTATCACTTACTGTTATCAGTTATCTGTTCAAATAAATTGTTAACCTGTTTTTCAATAACTTTTTGTACGGTCTCAACCCCGTAGTTCATTTAAAAGCATTCAGGTTGAGTGGCGCCCAAAAGTGCCAATTACGTTCGAGAACCAAAAAGCCGCTGGGGATATCCGCTCTAGAGCTGCCGGTGCAGGTAACCATTAATTTCTTATCTCACAGTGCACACCTTAATAAACAAAAAGGGTTACAGAGTATATTATTTACTCTATGGTAGAGTAGATACATTACTATTTATACAAAATTAGAAATTGAATAACTGTTTTCTTTAATAACACTACAGTTAAAGTCTATCGTGCTACAGAGTATTTACCGCCTGTTTTCTAATAAACATTTATGACTTTATGCTAACTAATATTATTTCCTCTTGCACCTCTTCTGATATCGACTCCACACTTTTGACCTCATCTTTTACCTCGTCCTTTAAAGTTCTACGCCTCTCCGTGCTACCGCGCGTACTCCATACTTTCGAACTTTGATAGTTATGTATAGACCCTTTGAAAAAACATCTTTTAACTTCGTTTTTAAACTTTGGATTGCTCAACGCATAAACAAATGGATCAATGCAGGATGCCGTTTTACAGAACAGAGCCGGAATCATTGATGCCAGAGGAGTTATGAGATCCGCATGATTGGATATTCCTAGCAAAGCGACCACAGCATAAGGAGTCCATGCTACAAACCATAAGATAATGATAATAAAAATTGTGCCCGCCAACTTCAGATCTTGCCGTCGTTTTTCTTCCAACTTTATATTCCTGGAAGATTCGTTTCCGGATTTTCCAACGTTTCTTGTTTCCAATACGACTATCCATATATGTATGTAACAGAATGTGATTATCGTGAAGGGCATTAGCCAGGCAGCAGTAAAGAAAATTAATATAAACAACTTTACTCCCGCCATTTCCGATAAATAATCAAAACTGCAACTGGTCAAATATCCTTCTGGTACGTATGAGCCTAATTCGGTGTCGAGAAGTGGTATGCTGGAAAATGTTACGCTGTATATCCACGCAAGGGCAATGCAAATTTTAGAACGGGCACCCGTAAAACGCATATTCAGTGGGAATTTGATTACATAATATCGATTTAATGAAATTGCGGCCAATGTACAGATTGAAGCAGTGCCGCTCAGTCCGCCAAGGAAACCATATATTTGACACCCTGAAAATAATATTTAACAATAACTATACTTATAATTATGGGACGGGAAGGTGAGAAGTTCTGGTTAGCTGAATCCTTAGCGCAATACCTAAACACTGTTTTGTGAAGCAATGGAAGCTTTAGATGTTTGTGACATAAATAATTAAGATAAATAATTGGTATATAATGCATAACATATAGGTATGTATACAATGTAAAATAAATAATCATTTCAATATCAAAACGTTGCTTTAATGAAACACGATTGTGAAAGGAAGTATTGCAGTGGGTATGGTACTGTTAAGTAGTTCTTCAATACCTTCTTTCCTCACCTTCTCTTGTGAAATACATCTATTAGAACTAAATCATTAATCTTTGCTATAAATAATGTAGGTATCTATACAGGTATTCTCCAAGTATGCTTTACTTACTAGATTTGTGTTATCTACCATCGCAATAATTTTTTATTTGGTGAAAAGTTTCAAAAAATGAGTCTAAAAACAAAATAGAAAACAATAATATGTTTCAACAAAAAACCTTTGAAGTAGCCTCTTTATACAAAAACCTCAGTAACCATGTATTACTGATGAGTGATGAGTAATAAATTTACACACAAAAAAAAGAAAGTGTGCCCGTGTGCCGTTATTAGTTGTGCGTTACATAATTATAGACTTACCCAACCTGCCAAGCGCTGGTCCGCTCTCTATGCTATTAAAAATAAATACGGGCATTTTTGACATCATTAATGCGTCGCTTATTGCCAAATTCATGACTAGGGAATTTGCGGGTGTTCGCAACGATCGCGACCTAAAATAGATTATCATTGAATATTGTTATTTTTCTTATAGCTTTTGTGTGCGAAATTCGACAATGCCACTTAAAAGTTTTGATAAAATTGGATTATGCTGGTCCAAACGCCAACCACCTCACAAGGAAATTTCATACGAGATACTTTTTCATTATTTCGTGCCTTACAGACGAGGTGTAGTATGTACGTATGTACAGGCGAAGGGGTCGGTACTCCAGGCATCCCGATGCACGTTCTGACTAACTAAGTAGGTACAACACCAAAGCTGACGGTTGTATTTAATGTCAGGACACCCTTAAACGCCCTTAACTGGAGAACGAGAGGAGTTGTAGTTGCGGGATTCGGAAGTCAAAAGTTTATGGGGTAAAACGGATTTAATAGGTTGTCTATAGGGGTCGGTACACAAAATGGTCATTTCAAAAGCACGAAGGGGCGCTTGAATGTCGCACGTGAGAAATACTGGAAATTTGACTTCAGAAATTCGAAGTAAAAAATCAAAATAGCTAGAGCATCTCGAGCTGCGCCAATAATAATTTTCTTCTTGTAGAGTAAAGCAAAGGACGGGGTCCCTGAATAAAATTTTGGAGCGATGGAAAAGCCAGGTAAATAAATTTCATTGCAGTAAGTAAGCGCAATTTTTTTTAATTCGGATTGGGTAACTCGTGACATCGTATTCGTGGCGTTGCATTTTTGCTTCGAGTTGCTTTTTATCGCAGACTTGAGCGATGCAAAATAATTTCGTCTTACAATTCAGCAAACGACAAATAGAAAAGGTATGTTCACCCGAGGTAAATTACTGTAAGCGCACACTACGTGTTCCAAGCTGCCGCGAAGTTGATGAACTCTTATCTCCGACAAGTAAGTAATCTCTGTAATCAACAAAAACGAATCTTTTCAATCTGGGGCGACCGTATGCAAAATTCACCTACATACTTCGGGCCATCGCCAATGCTTGTAACTTCATATACCACAAATACGAGCGTTGACCTAGAGGAATTTTTTAAATCAAGACAACTTCTTCTATGGAGGTCAATGCCACTCAACCTGAATTAGAAGGTATTTTAAAGTTTGGTTATTTATATCCTGCAAGTGTCTCAAATAATGCTTTGTAGGAGGTTGTAGTTGCAAAAAATCAGGGTCAAGTCTTCTGATGCTTTGTGCAGCCCTTCTATGGGAAAGACATAAGTACCAACAAGAAAGAATATCAGATTACAACGTTACTGGAACCGCAATAAAATAATATGCCATTGACATTCAGAGAGATTTCCTTGCAATGCATAATTTTGAAGAATAGACAATTTCTCCTTACCGAAAGCAATTTCACTTCTACCGACACCCTGACGTGAACCACATTTCACTGTGAATCACACTAAAAGATACATCTACATAGTGGAGTAAATTCGCAGTAAAATTATCACCATGACCGACAATGGCGTAGAACCAGGTGAAATGTATATCAATCGATAGGTCTCATTGATAGCTATCACATACTAAAAATACAACTGTTTTGAGTAGGTCAGAACTTTTTTATTAGCGAAAAACGAAAAAAAATTGCAAAAGTGAAATCACGTTTTTCATAGAAAACTCACAATTTCTCCGGTTCTGTAAGACATAACTGTATCATTTTTTTTTAATTACTCTCAAGAACTGAGCGAATGAACATATACCACTCCCAGTCAAATCGAATGAATAGATTGTTGCTAAATTTGTTGCAAACTGTAAATTGTAAAATTAGTGCATTGAAAACTTCAGCATGCGGGGAGCTATACGAAAAAACACGTTTTATCAAAGTTTAAAACTGCTAATTTGTTGCTAAATACGAAAGCGCCTAAGGGTCACAAAATTATAATAAAATTATTTTTTCCAATATATTGGAAAAATATTGAATATATTGGGAAAAAATTGAATATATTGGAAAAAAATTGAATGTATTGGGAAAAAAATGGAATATATTGGAAACAATTGAATATATTGCGAAAAACTTAAAAATATTGCGAAAAAATGTAATATATTGGAAAAAAAATGTTACACAAACTCAACACTTATGTCGGATATTGCAGAGTGAGTTACGAGTTTAATGTGCAGTGGCATTTGTGGAAAATCGAAATGAATAACGTAGATTTATTTGATGCACCCAGCAACGCTTTACCGATGATTTAGTAAGAGGTTATTTTTGAAGTGGCATGCATTACGATGAAATACTGGCTTTTATCTATTTGAGACATAATACGTAAATTGAAGAAGTTATTGTATATAAAAAAACATTATTCGGATTTATCCACAATCATCGATTTTATCCAAAGCCAGTTAAAGGAATCTGTTCAATTATGTGGATATCGTTGGATTCATCATAGATTACATAGACATACAGAATGGATTTGTTGTAACACAGGCTACAATTAGAGTAATTTTACAAGAATTGAATCCAGAAGGCGTACGTAGAATACAGAAAACGTAAAAGACTACGCCGACGAAAATATTCGATAAATGGCCCTAATTTAGGTATGGCATATGGACGCATATGACAAACTAAAACCTTATGGATTAGCTATTAGCGCGGGTGCATTGATGGTTTTTTGAGACGAATAATATGGCTGAGGGCAAGCAGGACTGCAAGTAATCCAAATGTTATTGGAGGTTATTACTTCGATGTCGTTAAAGAAATTGGTGGATGGCCTAAACGAGTACGCGTTGATTGCGGTACAGAAAATGTGTACGTAGAAAAAATTCAACAAATATTCAGAGAAGAACCAGTTGATAACTGCGACACTATGTTTGGTGAGAACAGCTTTATTTATGGAACAACCCAAAACAACCAACGTATTGAAACATGGTGGTCTGTATTGAGATAGAGCTGAAAGAAATTGATTGCTTTTCCGGCTCAGCACTGGACAAAGCCTTAATACAGTTTTGCTTTGTACCGATAAATGTTTTTATGTTCGACTCGATCATAATACGCTGAGTTATGACACTGTTTAGCGTCCATAATCTGCTACTTTATTGGACTAGTCCATAATGATAAAGTAATTTGGACTCCTGTCACTGTCAATTTCTTTGTAAAATGCATTTTAAAATAACGATCTGTTTTAAAGAAGAAGTACACGGAACAGAATGCTATAATTTTAAGAACACATATCTATATTATACATTTCAATTATTATACCAAATTAATGTTAATAACATAGTTGTTATTTTTGGTTGTTAATTCCCGATGTACCTTTTTGATGCAATATTTCTGTGGTCTCTACGGCTTTTAAATTTCTGAACGAAGAATTTGCCATAACGGTTTCCGTTCCCAAAATTTTGCTGGCAACACTAATTTTAGAATTGTCAGATCTCTGTCAGAATCTCCTTTTCTTTTGAGGTAAGGAATTAGGCTGGGAAATTTGATTATATCCACTCCCTCATTTAAATTAATTGTCGATCGTAACATCGAGTATACTTACTCCATAAAGAAGAACTTTTATAGGAGACCAGCTCACTATTAAAGTACGCCAATATACAGTCTTCCATGGTGCAATTGATTTTCTTCCCCCAGTACCACCTTCTGTATTCCCTGTATGCGGCCTCATATACAGTTTTTGATTTGCTTGGTAAAAGCATCTCTCTGGCATTGCAGGCTAATTGTTGTATACGGTTGTACCCATCAATTTCTTCTGGACTCATCTTGGGATTCATAATTAGGTACAGAGAATTAGTTAATACCCAACGAAATTGACACTACACATCAACAGATTTTTTTCCAAACAACACGTATCTATGACAACACAAAAGGCACACTATGTTATTTCTGGTTATTAAATAGAGAAATCTATACCAAATTTCAGCAATAAAGTCATAGATTATGTACTTGTAACATAAATAGCTATTATAACGGGCGATCAAAAATGAGTTGCTGTCAAGTTGCCTTTGGAAGTTCAAGTTACGTACGATTTCCCATGTAAAAAAAAATTCCAAATGTGACACGACAGCAACTCATTTTTGATCGCATAGTATACAGGGTGTTACATGACCGCACGTAAAAAAAATAGGTGATAGAGGGGAGCAAGACAAGCACTTTTTCCGAATAAACCGAGGGTCCAACGTGTTTCGTTTGGGAGCCACCCCCAAAGAAGTGGTGAAATTTGGATTTCTTCTTTAATTTTTTTCTCAGCAACCATAAGACCAGAAATATGGAAGACTGCTAATGTTATACCGTTACCTAAGATAAACGAACCTAAATTATTTAAGGACTTTCGTCCCATCAGCATCTTACCAGTTATGTCAAAAATTTTAGAAAAAATAATGGTAGAGCAAATCAATAAGCATAATTATTACGCTTCATATCTTACCTGAAACCCAATCGGGTTTTAGGAAAGGTTATAGTTGTGCTACTGCCCTCTTGAATATAACGGATGATATACTGTCTGCTGCCGATAAAAATAGAACATCGATTTTGGTCATGTTAGACTATTCTAAAGCATTCGACACAATTTCTCACCAAATTTTGTTTAGTATCTTGCGATTTATTGGATTTAGTGCCACTGCTGTGGAACTTATGCCATCTTACCTCACTAACCGTTTTCAAAAGGTAATTTTAAATGGAGAGAGTTCTACTTCCTTGCCTATTATAGCTGGGGTGCCCCAAGGATCTAATCTAGGTAGTATTCTTTCGGCTGTAAAGGTTTCGGGTATCCCAACGAGCGGCCGCCTGTTCACCAACTCGTCCCTATCGGCTCGCATGCTGCAACGCCCAGCGATAGCTCAAGACGTGCCCAGACGCTCCTCAGATAGCGGCATTTCTCCGAGGCTTTGTTTAAACTCCATTTTCATAAGAATATGGGGTGACTAGGAACACGTGAAGGCGTCACTCTTCAAAATATTCGCGTAAGCAAATATCCACCTGCGTGTTGTGTATAATATAGGAAAGTAGGGAACATGGGCGTGGGAGTTGGAAAGTAAAGTGGATAGGTAAGTACTATAGGTGGTTGGATTTGTCACCTTTAGTGCCCATTGATCGCCTTTTACGATCTCTAGGGCGAGAGTGGCCCTTACTATCCCCGAACCCACAGGGGTTATTATTATTATGGTCGGTGTTTCTTGTGAGAACTCAGGTCTAGCCTGGTTAACTAATCGCACGGATTAAAATCAAGTAACGATTAGTGTCTGTGTCTGTGTCTGGTGAAGTTATGTAGGGTTATTGGAAATCTAGGGATAGTATGTAATTCATACTTACCAACATAGCTATTAATGGCCACAATAGTCAACGCTATCAGGAAAGAGGAAAACAAAAAAAACAAAAAAAATCACTATAATAATTCCTGTAATTTTATTAAATGGAGTTTATTGTGTAAGTGTTTCTTTGGCTTTGCGTTTGGGTTGAATACGAGTGGGTTGTGATAACGTGGTGTTCTTCGGCGAGGATGGAGTTTTGTGTTTTTTAACTGTGCTAGGACGTGTAACTTTATTGGGTGGACCTGTCTTTGTAGTGCATGTTGCGTTACTTGTATTTATGGTGTTTCTTTGTTCTTGAGGTTGTATCTGTGTTGTTGCTTGGGTTATTGGTGGAGACATTACAGTATTTTGTGAGCCTGTAGTGCTTTTAAGGTTGTTGCGTTTCGGTTGAATACGAGTGGGTTGTTTCTGAGAAAGAGGAGTATTGTGTTTTTTAACTGTGCTAAGACGTGTAATTTTATTGGGTGGACCTGTTTTTGTAGTGCATGTTGCGTTACTTGTATTTATTGTGTTTCTTTGTTCTTGAGGTTGTATTTGTGTGGTTGCTTGGGTTATTCGTGGAGATATTACAGTATTTTGTGAGCTAGTAGTGCTGTTTAGGTTTTTGCGTTTGGGTTGTATACGAGTGGGTTGTGATAACGTGGTGTGTTTCTGTGAAGAATGAGTTTTATGTTTTTTAACTGTGCTAGGGCGTGTAACTTTATTGGGTGGACCTGTCTGTGTAGTGCATGTTGCGTTACTTGTATTTCTTGTGTTTCTTTGTTCTTGAGGTTGTATTTGTGTGGTTGCTTGGGTTATTGGTGGAGACGTTACAGTATTTTGTGAGCCTGTAGTGCTGTTAAGGTTGTTGCGTTTGGGTTGAGTACGAGTGGGTTGTGATAACGTGGTGTGTTTCTGAGAAGAAAGAGTATTGTGTTTTTTAGCTGTGCTAGGCCGTGTAACTTTATTGAGTGAGGGCGTCTTTGTAGTGCATGTTGCGTTACTTGTATTTATTGCGTTTGTTTGTTCAGGAAGTTGTGTTTGTGTGGTTGGTTGAGTTAAGGGTGGAGATATTACAGTATGTTGTGTGTCATGTTGTGAGTCTAAAGTGCTGTTTAGGTTAATAATAACTCTACGTTGGTCTGCAATGCGTTGTTCTGTTAAGTGTGCTAAATGTGGGTATTGTGTAATGAACGCGTGATATAGTTTACCTCTGTATGCTGTCCTGTCCGTTTCCATCTTCGTGATCTCCAGATACGTACCAAAAATGAAGCGATTCATCCCTTCGTCCCATTTTATTATTATTATTATGGTCGGTGTTTCTTGTGAGAACTCAGGTCTAGCCTGGTTAACTAATCGCACGGATTAAAATCAAGTAACGATTAGTGTCTGTGTCTGGTGAAGTTATGTAGGGTCCTTAAAAAAAAAAAAAAATCACACACGTACATTGGACATCTAGGGATAATGTAATTCGTACTTACCAACATACCTATTGATGGGCACAATAGCCAACGCTATCAGGAAAGAGGAAAACAAAACAAAAAAAAATCATTATAATAATTCCTGTAATTTTATTAAATGGAGTTTATTGTGTAAGTGTTTCTTTGGCTTTGCGTTTGGGTTGAATACGAGTGGGTTGTGATAACGTGGTGTGTTTCTGTGAAGAAGGAGTTTTGTGTTTTTTAATTGTATTTATGGTGTTTCTTTGTTCCTGAGGTCGTATTTGTGAGGTTGCTTGGGTTTTTTGTGGAGATATTGCAGTATTTTGTGAGCCTGTGGTGCTGTTAAGGTTTTTGCGTTTCGGTTGTATACGAGTGGGTTGTTTCTGAGAAGAAGGAGTATTGTGTTTTTTAACTGTGCTAGGGCGTGTAACTTTATTGGCTGGACCTGTCTTTGTAGTACATGTTGCGTTACTTGTGTTTATGGTGTTTCTTTGTTCTTGAGGTTGTATTTGTGAGGTTGCTTGGGTTATTGATGGAGAGTATTTTGTGAGCTAGTAGTGCTGTATAGTTTTTTGCGTTTGGGTTGAATACGAGTGGGTTGTGATAACGTGGTGTGCTTCGGTGAAGAAGGAGTTATGTGTTTTTTAATTGTGCTAGGGCGTGTAACTTTATTGGGTGGATATGTCTTTGTAGTGCATGTTGCGTTACTTGTATTTATGATGTTTCTTTGTTCTTGAGGTTGTATTTGTGAAGTTGCTTGGGTTTTAGGTGGAGATATTTTAGTATGTTGTGAGCCTGTAGTTCTGTTAAGGTTTTTGCGTTGCGGTTGAATACGAGTGGGTTGTGAAAATGTGGTGTGTTTCTGTGAAGAAGGAGTTATGTGTTTTTTAACTGTGCTAGGGCGTGTAATTTTATTGGGTGGATCTGTCTTTGTAGTGCATGTTGCGTTAGTTGTATTTATGGTGTTTCTTTGTTCTTGAGGTTGTATTTGAGAGGTTGCTTGGGTTTTTGCTGGAGATATTTTAGCATGTTGTGAGCCTGTAGTTCTGTTAAGGTTTTTGCGTTTCGGTTGAATACGAGTGGGTTGTGAAAATGTGGTGTGTTTCTGTGAAGAAGGAGTTTTGTGTTTTTTTAAATGTGCTAGGGCGTGTAACTTTATTGGATGGACCTGTCTTTGTAGTGCATGTTGCGTTACTTGTATTTATGGTGTTTCTTTGTTCTTGAAGTTGTATTTCTGTTGTTGCATGGGTTATTGGTGGAGACATTACAGTATTTTGTGAGCCTGTAGTGCTGTTAAGGTTGTTGCGTTTGGGTTGAGTACGAGTGGGTTGTGTTTGTGATAACGTGGTGTGTTTCTGAGAAGAAAGAGTATTGTGTTTTTCAGCTGTGCTAGGTCGTGTGGGTGAGGGCGTCTTTGTAGTGCGTGTTGCGTTACTTGTATTTATTGCGTTTGTTTGTTCAGGAAGTTGTGTTTGTGTGATTGGTTGAGTTAAGTTTGGAAATATTACAGTATGTTGTGTGTCATGTTGTGAGTCTAAAGTGCTGTTTAGGCTTTTACGTTTGGGTTGAATACTAATGGGTGGTGATAATGTGGTTTGCTTCAGAGGTGAATCTCTGATTGTATATGTTGTATCATTTGTTGTACTTGTTTGTTCGGTAAGTTGTATTTGTGTGTTTGTTTGGGTTAGAGGTGGAGATATTACAGTATGTTGTGTACCGTGTTGTGAGGGAGTACTGTTGTTTACATGTATACGTTGTGGATCATTTGTGTATGTAGTATCTTGTGTTATGTTTAGAAATTTACGAACAATATGGCATGTGTTGATAATGACTGCTTTTTGTAAATGTTTGTATGTGTTTTTGTCTAAACCTAATAGTTGTAAATTGTGGTGTATTGTCTTTGGTATAACTCCAGTGGCACTAAGAATAATGGGAACTATAACAGTAGATTTCATTCTCCATTGCGTCTTAAGCTCGATAGCTATATCGGTGTATTTGCGGTGTTTTTCTGCATGTGTTTTAGTTAAGTTGTTAGTGTTTGGGATGGCAATGTCTATAATACAAATGGATTTTTGTGTTTTATCTATAAGTGTAATGTCTGGTCTATTATTGTGGATAGTTTTGTCTGTGAGTAGTGTCCTGTCCCAATATAATTTGTGTGTGTTGTTTTCAAGTATGATCTGTGGCGTGTATTTGTAGTATGGTGTCGTATCTGTTATGAGATTGTGTTTAAGTGCTAATTTTTGATGTATGATTTTAGCTACCTGATCGTGTCGATGTTTGTATTCAGTTTGTGCAAGTCGTGTGCATGCCGATATTATATGTTGGATTGTTTCTGATGTTTGTGAACAAAGTCGACAAGAATCATTTGTCACTGTTTTATCTTTATGTATGTGTTTTTTATAGTTGCGTGTGTTAATGACCTGGTCTTGTATTGCTAACATGAAACCCTCAGTCTCCGGAAAGACATCACATTCAGACAACCAACTGTGCGTTGCTATAGGGTCAACACAATCCTGGCCAACCTCTTGTGGAAATCGTCCATGTAAAGGCTTTTGGTTCCATGTCTGTATGTTATTTGTGATGTATGTAAGTTTGGATGTGGGTGGGAGGACATTAGTTTCGTGTAGGTTAAGTGGTGTGTAAGATTTGTCTGCATATGTTACTGTTTTGTGTAAGACTGAAGTATCTGATTTGTTATAAAAGTATTGTCGCAAATTGTGTATTTGTGTTTGGTGCAATAGTTTTATATCTGTAAGTCCTCTACCTCCTTCCGAACGAGGAAGGTAAGGTCGTATAGTGGAGGAGTGAGGGTGATGTATATGGTGTTTTGTTAATAGTGTACGTGTGTTTCTCTGTATTTGTTCTAAATCTGTATTTGTCCAACGTATAATCCCAAAAGAGTATGTAAGCACTGGTGTAGCATAAGTGTTAATAGCTTTGATTGTATTTCTACCGTGTAATTTTGTTTTAAGTATACTGCGTACTCTTTGTAGGTATTGTGTGATAAGTGTTTGTTTTATACTCGTATGTTTAAATAGGTGTATTTTGCTGAAAACCAAGATACTTATAAGTTTCATTCTCGTCCATGGAATTTATTAAATTACCCTGTTCTAGCTCATAATCTAAAAGTTGTCTTTTACCAACTGTGATGTGTTGTGTTTTACATTTATCAATTCCAAAGTCCATTTGTATGTCACGTGAGAATGTTTCGGTAATGTGTAGAAGGTGATTAAGTTTTATGCTTGTGGAAGAGTATAATTTAAGATCGTCCATGTAAAACAGGTGTGTAATGTTGTGATGTATTTCGTGGTTGTGCTTAATATTGTACCCAAAGTTAGTAGTGTTTAACAAATATGAAAGTGGATTAAGAGCAAGACAAAACCAAAGCGGACTTAAAGAATCGCCTTGAAAGATGCCTCTTTTAATTTGTATTGGGTCAGTAATAAGTTTTGTGTCGTTTAGTGCAAGTGTTAACGTAGTGTTCCAACATGACATTATGTAATTGAGGAATTGTGTAATATTGTTGCTGACTTTGTATATTGAGAGTACTTGTTGTAACCAAGAGTGTGGTACTGAATCGAATGCTTTTTTGTAATCAATGTATGCAGTGTGTATGTTTCGTTTGTTATGTCTGGATTGTTCAAGTATTACAGAATCTATAATGAGTTGCTCTTTATTATTATTATTATTATTATTATTATTAAGAGTTACAAAGATGAGTGGCACGTCTTTGAATAGGTTTTCGGATATGCCCTATACGATTTTGAAAAATGTTTTTCAAAATTCTTACCACGAAAGGATGCACCACTACTTGGGGGTGCGAAAAAAATCTGATTTCGACGAAATTTGGTATGTGGGGGTTTTTGAACAAGAAAATGACGAATCTGGAATTAGTTTTTGAAAATTCGAAAAAAAAGTTCCACTGCAATTCTTGGCCGGACAACGAAAATGGAGAGAAAGTAAATCATCGGTAGCGCAGAGACAGTAAGTCTCTGTCGGTAACGTTGCTGGGTGCATCAAATAAATCTACGTTATTCATTTCGATTTTCCACAAATGCCACTGCACATTAAACTCGTAACTCACTCTGCAATATCCGACATAAGTGTTGAGTTTGTGTAACATTTTTTTCCAATATATTACATTTTTTCGCAATATTTTTAAGTTTTTCGCAATATATTCAATTGTTTCCAATATATTCAATTTTTTTCCCAATACATTTTTTTTCCCAATACATTCAATTTTTTCCAATACATTGGAAAAAATAATTTTATTATAATTTTGTGACCCTTAGACGCTTTCGTAGCTAAAGGATCAGGAAAATTTATTTAAAAAAAATTACAAAGATCGTTTGGAAAATATTGACGCTATAGAATTTCAAAGATAGCAACCTGCCCGAGGCCGGCTTGCCCAGCGCTCGATCTAGTTGCATCGCGCGCTTTTCCGCTTGGTAATGCGTATTGCGTAAACACCTTGTTTCTCGTATACAAACAGTTACCTAGTGATTTGATTTGTGATATACGAATAAAGTCCAGCAATTGAGTTCCAAATTAGAGACAGTGAAACCATTAAGTGGCAATAAGTATTTCCAGATATTATATATATCCTCTGGAAATTATGGTTAATTTATAAAATACGAAATACAAATCTACCCAACTTAACATACTACAAACAAATTACACTTAGTCTCTGTAAACACAATCAAACAAGGAAACAAAAATTACAACCCTCGCAATAGACGAATTATTACTTCAAAGTTGGTTTTCTTCAAAAAATTGTTATTTTTTAAACAGATAAGGTTTCTCTTCTATATTTATGCGCTTAAAGAGTGGATTGTGGTCCTTGTGAACAAAGTCAAACAGGAAAACAAAAATATTCCATGCACTATAAAGATTACATTACTCAAATAGACGAATCGTTATGTAATTGCTGCAAGAGACTTGCATGCAATTTTTATAAAGACCGGTGCTATTTTTCTTGCATGAATCGTGCAATTCTAGGGATAAATCTAGTTGTTTTTGTGTCACCAACCTAGTAAAATACAGCGGCGGCAACTATATGATGCTGAGAGACGCACTCATTACTTGTTTTTATTAATCGTATTTGTTCTTGTAATTTTCATGTTTCTTCAAGCAATCAAAATTTAATATTTATTGGAGGTTAGCAACTTTGTTGACAAGTCCATATTTTTCTTCTGTTGGCAGACATGTGGCAATTGAAATAGAATTGCACCATGTCAAATACCATGCAATGCTTATTGCATGCAAGGATTTGACCTTGCAATTTCTTTCTGCAAGTTCTTGCGCGTTGTATTGCTCCATGTCAAGCGGCCTTTATTGCATGCAAGGATTTGACCTTGCAATTTCTTTCTGCAAGTTCTTGCGCGTTGTATTGCTCCATGTCAAGCGGCCTTAAGCAGAGAGAGGTTATTTAACGAAATGATAACTAATTTCAAGATAGAGTACCTATACGAATTAGTTACTTCCAGTTAGCATAAGAAATGAAAATTTAGTTGCTTGAAACAATCAAAAAGAATCACGAGCTATTTCAGCCAAGTGAAATTAGCGACGTTTTGTTTAATGCCGTCCTGAATCAATCTATCTACACCAGCGTATAAATTAATACGAATACTACACTGAGTCTCACATCAGGAATCATTATTGAAACTATTAATCGTCATAACTTACCTTATAAATATAGCTATTACGAGGATGTTTCCAACAAGTCCTATTATCATAATAATAACGTACAAAACAGCTAAAGCGTAATGATTTATTTGATTAGGTGGTAAAAATTGTAACCAGTGCACATTGATGGATTTGATATAATTTTCGTCAAAAAATCCATATTTCTTCCATGAGGAAATTGGGTATTTTTCTATAAATACTGCAAATATATTAGATGTATCATTTGGCGTTAGTGTAAAATTCATTGGAGGATACATTCAAACTTAATTGACTTGCCCCGATATCCTTCGTCCTAAAACAAAATTATTTACGTGTTAACAATACAGGGTTATTTTAAATAAAGCAATTAAAAAAATCGTATGCTAACTTTTTTATTTATGAAGATGTTTAAATGAAACTTTGTAAACACTACGAATATGAGTAGAATAACGACGTTTTCAAAATGTTGTTTTGCGCATGCGCAATGCCAACTTTCTTATTTATGAAAGCAGTTAAATGAAATATCATATGTCGGCACTTTGAATGAAACTAAAACTAATAACGGTTTCAAAATTACTGTTAACGCATGCTGTATGTTTTATTTATGAAGGTATTCAATGAAATTTCTAATGTAAAAATGCGCAATGCTATTTACGAAAGCATTTATAAAAAGTTCCATATGTAGACACTTCGAATAAAAGTAAAACTAATGCCCATTTCAAAATTTGTATGTATTTGTATACGCTCCTCTATTTTTCCGACTTCGACGATAGGCGGCTCATTTGAAAGAGAATGGGGTATGGATCTCGTGCCTACCGGTATTTTTTCCTGGTCCTAGCATTAATATTATTAGGAGGAAAATACCCTCTAGTCATTTATGTTTTTGCATACTGACTTTTTAAATTGTTTTAGTTAGTGAATACCAGAATACGTGTGATAGAAATTCCCGCAGCACTCTAAATTGCGACTCACTTTTTGCAAAGTCATTGACGCAGAAAACCTTGTGTTTCATAGTACCTGGCCCTCTCACCCACAACTGACAGCGCGTGTATACGTTAAAAAAACATTGAAACATCCTCTCGTTTTATTGGTAGGTAATTAGATTGTTCATTTTATGTAATTTTAAATTTGCACTTTACTAATAATGAGTTTTTAAAATCGAGTTCATTATTTAGAATTAAATAAGAAATAGGCATTAACAATGGTATTATAAATATCGTGTGAATCTTGTGCGAAAACAAAATCATATTTCAAAATATTTAGACCTTATTTATCAAATGTAATTAGTCATCTTCTCTAATGAGCGTTCATCACGAAGTTGATTTTAGGTAGGTTTCTTCTACCTATTGTAATGGTACCAGGTTTATAGGTTTACAGGAGGGGGGGTTAGTAAGAGCCGTTTCTATCTAAGGACATACAGTGCGCACATCTAGGATGCCCGGGAGTCTACTTGGAATTCCGGAAACCAGAGGCATGCGCACGGGGTGTCCTTCGATTCGTCTAGTATAGGTCAGAGGTCTATCGAAAGACATGTAGCTGATGTAGCACGTCTATGATGCGCGGCAGTTTACTTGGAGTTCTGAAAAGCTAAGACATGCGCACGAGATGTTGTAATTCCGGAAATCCGAGAAACGCGCACGGAGTGTCATTCGATTCGTCACATCGAGTGCCATCGATAGACATCGGATCCGCACATCTAGGAGACCCCGGATGCTTCTTGGTGAACAAGACATGTTAGACATACCTTTATGGGTGACGTTGGATTTGTCTCGTCAAGGGCTTTCAGATAACATCAATATCGCACGTCTAATAGAATGCAAACCGAAAATCGAACATATCTGATGCACGGAATGCCCATTTTTTGGTCTAATTTGACTGTACTAAATTAGTCCAGGAAATAGAGACTGAAAATCGACCATTTCCTGCAAAACGAGAAGTAGTTCCAATTTTTTTTGCTTGTCATCAAAGAATATCTGGTGGTTAAGAATCCAAGTTTTCGACCTCCCACCCCTTGTGCTTCCCCCGTCCCACCCTTAAAACCCAAGAAATTTGGTTGATTTTTTAGTTTTTCAATCATATCTTTTTATAGGTTCATTTTACAAAAAAATATTGTTATCAGAAATTGTAGACTATAAAATTCTACACAACTTTGATATACACTACTTTTTTGTGAAATGTTTATTAAAAACGATATAGAGCTTCAGAGTTGCTTATATTTTTAAAGAATTCTAAAATTTGTATGTAGATGTTTTAACCAAATTTTATACTTTATCTCTATAATTAAGAGTTTTATGAAAAAATATCTTGAACTTATCGTGGTATAAATCCCCCTACGCTGCACCCTTACCAAGGGGGATGCATAATAATTCAACTTTCAACCCTTGCTAGTGGGGACATTTGAATCACTGTGAGATTGTAGGGTTTTCTAATATACTTTTGAAACAAAAAAATTGTCTCACTTCAGTTCAGCTTCATCCTTCAAATCCTTCATACCCCGCCTGCCCCTCCCCCCACCCGCGGTAGGAATAGATATTTAAAGAGGAATCGAAAATATATGTAATAAGCGTTGTACTCTCTGACTAACTTCACAATCGCCACAAGAGCGTTTAAATATCTATTCCTACCGCGCGGGGGGTGGGGAGAGGGGGTTGAAACTGAACTGAAGTGAGACAATTTTTTAATTTCAAAAGTATATTAGAAAGCGCTACAATCTCACAGTAATTCAAATATCCTCACTAGCAAGGATTGCAAGTTTCATTATTTTGCATCCCCTTTGGTCTTTACCAAAGGGGATGCAAAATAATGAAACTGTGAGATTGTTTTTATGAGTTTTATATCCCCTGCACCATACCACAATAAATTCAAGATATTTTCTCATAAAACTCTTAATTATAGAGATAAAGTATAAAATTTGGTTAAAACATCTACATAGAAATTTCAGAATTCTTCAAAATATAACCAACTCTCAAGCTCTATATCTTTTTTAATGAACAATTCACAAAAAAGTAGGGTGTATCAAAGTTGTGTAGAATTTTATGGTCCTCAATTTCTGATAACAATATTTTTTTCTAAAGTGAACCATTAAAAAGATATGATTGAAAAACTAAGAAACCAACCAAATTTCAGGGGTTTTGGGGGTGGTACGGGGGAAGCACAAGGGGTGGGAGGTCGAAAACTTACATTCTTAACCACCAGATGACTATCTATGACATGCAAAAGAAATTGGAACTACTTCTCATTTTGCAAGTTAAAACCCTCTATTCCCTGGACTAAATGGCATTATTATGGGTTTTTATTTTGTATAAACTGGCTACTTCGATCGTCGTAATCACCGGGTTTATGGCCCATTCGCTTTCTGTAGACTCGGTTGTTGGAGGCAGCATGTGATTTATGTCTCCTGAAGTAGCTTTGTTGCCTTTCTTTCATCGATGGGTCGTGATGCCCGTCTGGTGAGTTGGGTTTGCTCGTCTTTGACGCGGTCCAGTCACATAGGTGCACGGCCGTCCGGTTTTAACTTGAACCGTTTTTCCTCTAAATACTTCCGATATAGTTTGATAGCCCACGCTGATTCCTGACCGAGTACGACAGCGATCCCGTTGTCGCTTGCGTCGGCTCGCAGGACGAATGGGCGAATCCACTGTTTCCAGTGCTTCATATGTCTTTTTCTCGTTCTCCAGTGAATGCAACCTTTTTCGTACTCTACCGCTCGGTGTTCTCGGAGTCATTCCTGTCCCAAGATGATGGATACAGGTTTGAAGTGACCAAGAAGTTGCCCGATTCTTGCTGGTTGGTCGTTGAGGTATACGCGATTCTTGCTACCACCGGGTGATGCTCCTGGCCGCTGCCTAGTTTCCCTGATCTCGACGACTGACCAGAACCGAGTCCCGGGGGAAATGATACTCCGGGAAGTCGTTGCACTTTGGCGTGCCGGATAGTCAATTGAACATTTTTCTTTTTAAGCAAGAATGACCACGGTAACCATCCGTTACACATGTGAAATTGAACGCGATTGGAAATGTTGGTATCTATGATTAACAACCCCATATCTCCGTTATTCTACCAAATCGGCACAAAATGAGCACAATTTACCATGTAAAACTGAATACGATTTTAATTTTAATCCTAGATATATTAAAAACTTCAGATCACGCCCAAAGCGTGGAAGTTGGGGGTACAAATCAGCAAAAATTATCTTTTTTTTTATGAAGAAATGTTTGTTCTAATGCAATCCCCAAGACACTAAATCTCCGCGTAAATGTTTTTTACTTGTCTATACGTAAATTAAAGTGAAAACAACTTTGATTGCCCAATGACTTTTCATTGGTATCTATTATAATTTTTTCATCATTTCCGTGAATTCGGGCAAAAAATTTGTTTTGCAGTTCAGTAATTGAAGCGCCTAATAAGACTTTATCAGTATAGACAGCAAGCTAGTTAACCGCCGTGTCGACCTATTTGCTCGTGTATAAACAGTACCGAGTAAGGTTTTAGTATTTTCCCTATTGCTATTGTTGTCAGTTAAGTTCAAGTTTTCTATGAAAAACTTGAAGTTTTACATCTTTTATATATATTTTTAGCATAAAAATTCAATAAGTATTTACGTGCGCTTTACAGAATCTTTGAATGTAGTTTTGATCTATTTAGGAAGTGAAATAAAATTGTGCAATTTAAATACGTAGGTACATACGTGCTTAGGTATATTTTTTACCGTTAAAAGTTGGAAGCTTAATCGCATCTAAAGATCTAGTTTCCGCGCTACGCTACTTTTCCGAAGCTTGCTGTTTTAGCATTTCAAACATACGACTCTTCTAGGTACTAAGTACCAATTTTGGTCATTTGTAAATACACTATTAAACACTCTTGTTATCTCGTAAAAGCCATTTAAGTTCAGACTTACAATTAATATTTGCTCTGCGTTTTATATTCCAACATTACATGAGTAGCAGTGACAAAGTTATCGAAAACTTACCTCTGATACGAGAGCAATCGATGGAATGTAAATTAAACTGATTTCATGTGACATATCTTGCACGAGCGAATACTCTACTGATGATACTGTGACAAATGCGATGGAGTCCCTTAAACCTTTATGCTATGCGCAGAATTTTCAAGAACCGTTTTTCTCTAAATAATTGGATTAGAATGGTAGTAGTCCACCGGGACTGATGAAACATAATCACTGTATCTATAGACATTAATCAAATAAAAAGGGGCTTATATAACGAAATGATTTTACAATAAAGTTTACTGGAAGGGAAAGGTAAACATCGCCATTGACTAATTTCTAGATTCTGCGATTCTATCTGTTTGAATTTCGCGATCTATTGAAAAGCCTGATCCTACTACCAATGAGAAAGTAGGTAACAATTGTTTGGAAATAAAACCGTCCGTGTTTTGATCATCCGAGCAAGAAACTTGGAAAATGCAAACAGGAGTATTTCTCCAACAACTCCAAGAGATTGACCCAAAATTACCCGTTTGTGTCATAATTGTGCACCCGTAAAATATTTTTATTTTCGCTAGGTATGTAAAGTAAACAACGAGGGTCACACCTGCTTTGTCAATCGAAAACGCTATTATAGCGTTTTCGATTGGCAAAATTCGTGCTGCACGAGTGCAATTTTTACGTTCTATTGGCAATTTTATGTGTTCCATTGGCAAATGTGATGCAACAATTACGCACTCAGTGGAAATTTTTACGCGCGAGGTCGGAGAGCTCGTGGAGCAAATTTTCAAAATTTCACGACAATTTGAATTTGTTTCTTGCGTTGGAGAGTTTTTTGTTGTCATCTAGCGATAGCGAAGATGATGAACTACTTCTACTTTACAAAAAGTTGCATTTACTATTTAAACTGAACGCCAAAAATTGGTTCTTTACAGGAATTTCAAATTTATATTCCTCATTGTTTATCATAAATAATAGTGAAATCGTTTCAGTCATTTTTTAGAATACAGATGTGTCGATTACCTAAATCATTGTATAAATACAAATCTAAAATGAGGTTATGGACAAATGATAACAAATATTTATGTTCCATTGAGAGCAATTTTCACATGCATTACTTCAGTTTCTCGTGCAACACTCGTGCAGTACGAGTTTTGCCAATCGAAAACGCTATTAGTTTGGCGTTCCCGCTACTACAGAATAGATGCTTTCTTTCGGTGATCAAAACGCGTTTGGATTCTCAAATCACGTTCTTTCGAAGTGTGATCTTATGATCATGATTGCTAAAATCGTGAACAAACTGAACATAAAAGTTTTATGATAACAAATTCCTAACCTATAAATGCATGGATATTTTTGCTCAAAAGTCAATATTTGTAACTGAAGAGGAGCATAATCGTGCAAGTACTTCCACTTGTATTAAATTGTTTTCATAATCCAAACACAAAATACGTAATTCGAATGCAAATGTGTACTACGTAAATTTAACCATACTTTGATTTAAATTCGCGCGTTCTTTCGTAAAGCGTGATCCTACCAATCACGATCTTGAAATCATGATTGCCAAGTAGCCGAAAGAAAGCGCCTAATAGCAAATCACGCACACACCACAGCCACATCCTTGTCGCATACTTAGCCACAAGTAAAAAAATAAAATCAAAAATAAATAACCTTCCAAGTAACCTCTAGCACATTAATTTTTAGCTTATAGATAGGTACATCATGTCTTTTATATACAAAAAAGCCATCAGTTTTGCCGATAAATTAATCCCTACTAAATTTCAACCTGTATGGAATCACCCAGCAGGTTAGTAACTTTCAATTTATTTGTATTACATTGAGATACCAACAGGTCCCAAGACAGTGTTTTTCTGGGCTCCTACATTTAAGTGGGTAAGAAACTTAGTATTGATATTGTATAATTGCTTTAATGAAGGCTTATAGGGTTTAGTTATTGCTGGAATTAGTGATTTACAACGACCAGCTGAAAAGATTAGCTTAGCACAAACTTCTGCATTAGCGGCGACTGGTGTGATATGGTGCCGTTACTCCTTAGTGATTATACCAAAGAACTATAATCTTTTTAGTGTAAATTTTTTTGTTGCATTAACCCAACTTTACCAGCTCTCCAGGGCTATACAGTAAGATCATTATCTTGTGAACATATTTTGCATTTAAATTCTTTGTATTGTAGGTACCAACGATCTGCAGCTGCCAACAATTAGATCAATTTTATCTATACCTACATAGTTATAAATATACCTAATATACAAAAATGTAGAAAAATCCATTATTTTTTATATATCCGATATTAATTTTGTTATTCTTGTTACGCAAGGTTTAATAAATTATTTATCTTTTCTCTTGGGAGGTTTTTGCAGACATGGTTTAGGTAGGTAACTCAATTTATTTTAGAATGTTATGTAACAGTTCACTAACTTAACCATCTTTATAAGGTATATTATCTAATTTTAATGTATCCGGTCTAATATTGGCTTCTGAAATGTAACACATTACAAGAAATTAACAGTGACATGGTTACTTACGGAAGACGCCTGGCTTGATTTCTCTTGCTTGTACGACAGTAGTTCTTAGCTCTTTCTCAACCTCCTCAGAAAATCGAATTAACTAAAATACAATTTAAATTATATTTAGAATACGTTAATAGGCGGTACTTCATTGATTGTAGCTAATTCTTGTACATCTTTGTTTTTCTTAAATTCCTCATTTATTTTTTCTCGTCCCTTTTGTAAAGCTCTTACATCTCCATTAAACACTATTTCCCTAGTACGATGAAGGTTTTTAAAGCATTTTAGCACCTATTATAATTCTTAAGTGTACTTTAACATTAGGATTTAACAACATTAGTACCTCCCTTCGTAAACTCATAGCTGTTATGCAATACCAAACTGTAGTGGTTTAGGTTATTTTAAACTATAAATAATGGGCCATTCATACATGTAATCAAATTGTAGTAGAAGTTAAAACATTTTAAACTTAGAAAATCGTGATAGAATTATACAATATTTAAAGGTTATGACCCATTGATGGCACGCATGTTATACAGGGGATAGACACATATTTTAGACATATGAGAATGATATACAGCATAGTAAAACTATGCATATACAGATGTCTTCAAACATACTGTGCCTGCTTATGGCTTATCATAGATCCAACGCGGGAGGGATATCGTTTAAGTTTTTTTTTTATAATTTAAGTGTTTGTGACGTAGTGTACCTGTGTACGTATCCGCCAGGTTTTGCACTTACAATTGACACTAATAGCGTTTTCGATTGGCAAAACTCGTACTGAACGAGTGTTGCACGAGAAACTGAAGAAATCCATGTGAAAATTGCTCTCAATGGAACATAAATATTCGTTAATATTTGTTGTCATTTGTCCATAACCTCATTTTAGATTTAGGTAATCGACAAATCTCTATTCTAAAAAATGATAAACGATTTCAGTATTATTTATGATAAACGATGAGGAATATAAATTTGAAATTCCTGTAAAGGACCAATTTTTGGCGTTCAGTTTAATGAGTAAGTGCAACTTTTTGTAAAATAGAAGTTATGGCTAGTTCATCATCTTCGCTATCGCTAGATGACGACAAAAAACTCTCCCAACGCAAGAAACAAATTCAAATTGTCGCACGTTTGTTTTGAAAATTTGTTAACTACTAGCAGCTCCACGAGCTCTCGGACCTCGTGCGTCGAAATTTGCACTGAGTGCGTAATTGTTGCATCACATTTGCCAATGGAACACAGAAAATTGCCCTAAAATTACCAATAGAACGTAAAAATTGCACTCGTGCAGCACGAGTTTTGCCAATCGAAAACGCTATAAAGTAACACAGAAATAAAATGAACCAAAGTCTAGCCAGATCCCTACGCTCGTAATGTTTATCGCGTTAAGTGCGACCTCTGGTGACAGCACATTGTAATTAATATTGGTGGGATAAAATCGCCATTCTATTTATTTGCAATGACAAGTAATCAATACTTTTTACGACTGTAAGAGTAAATACACCCATAAAAATTTTATTTGCAATCAAATGTATGTAATTTCACCTTAAAGAGCAAGGATGGTTTAAAAACGTCACATTTATCACGTTACCTTCAAGAATTTTAAATGTGATCAGTGCAATTATGCAACCAATATTAAGAATAATTTAAAAAAATTACTATGAGGCGCCATTTGTACCATAATAATTTCTCACGAATATATAAAATAAAATAAATATATCTAGAACTTTTATATATTTGCATTCAAAGTTTTAAATATATCCAGAAATTAAGTTTTATATATCTGCAGGATAGCGTCGATGAAATATATAAAACTTCAGCTTCGTATACCTATCACTAGTGGCGCTGAGTAGCCTCAAACCAAAGATAATACTACACTAGATAGACACCGTAAATGGGCAAGTTGTAAACCGCTTGTTTAGTTCCGTAAAGAAGATATAGGGGGCTTTTCCCATGAAGCCGTATCGTACGTATTACCTATTCGACACACGAAATGCGTAATATTATCTCTTCCGTGATGTACTCAACATAACATTCCTTTACTTATTCACATGGATTAAATTACATTTAACGGTAAGGGTATACATCTGTGTAGGCGTCTCTGAGAATTTCCGCTACGTTGCGAATATTACGTACTTATATCGGATATGGAATGTTAATTAATAGATCCTAATTACATTGAATTTAACAACAAATTCAATTCATGTTTTTCCTTGTAAAAGTTGTAAGTAAGCAAATAGCTCTTCTTGTACATATGTACTTTACACAGGGTGTAGCATCCCCCTCATAGATAAAAGCTATCGTGAAAAAATGTAGGACGAGCAAAACTTCCGTTTTTGAAATGGACCCCTCCGCCCCCTTTTTTTATTGCGGGATTGAAATAAGTACTTGTAGGGTATTTATTATTTATGTAACATAGCATACTCTTAACTTTAACCAATTCGCTGTTATACCATTTTTCCTCAAAATTTGACCATTTGACATTTTCCAGAGATAACGCCGGCGATTAAATTTTGAATTGAGGCCTCTTCTCTTTCACATACCGGGTGATTGGTGAATATTACAAAATCAAACATACGCAATTAACATGAGAAAAATGTTTTTTCAGGTTATCCCCCCCCCCCCCATGTTAAGAGCGTTTAATTGCACCAATCGAAAAAAAGATTGTTTTGACGTCACTAACGGACCTGGCTGTCAGAATTGACAGTTATAATTTGCTAAGTTGTGATCGTTTTTGCATTAGCGTTAAAACTATGTCTATAAGTGTTCCCTATTTTGCAACAAAAATGCTTGGACGCCGACGTAGTATTGGAATG
The DNA here is from genome assembly GCF_008802855.1 of Photinus pyralis. Taxonomy (NCBI): domain Eukaryota; kingdom Metazoa; phylum Arthropoda; class Insecta; order Coleoptera; family Lampyridae; genus Photinus; species Photinus pyralis. Next base: position 8,592,913 of record NW_022170403.1, on the reverse strand, counting down.
TAATAACAATTTGGGGTAGTATTCATATTTTACACTCAACTGGCGCTCATTTTAGCCAGTGTCAAGAAGAACGTCGAGAAATCGTTATTTTAAGATGCACAAAGTTTAAATAAACTGATTTAGCTGCAATTTCCATGGATGATGAAGAGCAAAAAAACCAAAAACCCAGGATGAAATGGGTTCACGACATTTTGAGTGCGAATAAGCGAAGGCGAATTTGCAGACTTGTAGACGATGAATGACAAGTTTTTGTAATTTAAGTACCTTCCTATAACATCCATTTGGACGTATTAGAGCCCCTTCTTACAAGGCGTTTTTTTGAAGCGGCTGGTAGCGTGACCCCTTCACACGGTGCGATTTGCAGCGCCACAAGTAGCACGAAGCGATTTTCAGAAGCGCCCTCACGCTACAAAGGCGCACGTACCAAGAAGGGGCGTCGTTTTTTTAAAAAATGGTGTCTAGTTTGAGGAGAGTTGATTTACTTGTGTTATGTGTATCATTTACCTTAGTAAAGAGCACGGTCTCTTGTTAGGCTATGGTAAAGAGCGTACATATTTGTGTACTGATACTGTTCATATTGTGTGGTAAAAACCATTGTAGCACGGTGTGGTAAACTCCAAAATTATAACAGAAATTGTACAGAAGAGACTTGTAATAAATTTCAGTTCTTACTCATCTGAGAAATAAAGCTAATTTCTCATCGGGAGGAATGAATTTCCGCATAACCGTATCTTTTTTTCAAAGAAAATTTCCACTCTACAGCATCGTGAGAAGGAGCTCTTAGAATCTTAAATAATATAAAATACAAATGAAAGTGGCGAAAAATCAAAGCATGTGGTGCGTCTGGGTCCGCCAGTGACGTCACTACACGCGGCAAAAAAATTCAGTGATCGAGCAATCCTGTATTATATATAGCAACCTTGCGTACGCACCACCTATTTGCTTAGGGCTTTAAACACTGTTGTGGTTATTTACGTACTGTGAATGTCAATTCAAATGTGTGCAAAATGAACAACTTGCAAAATGAGCTGCTCCGAACGAACTGCACCAAAGCTTCACGCACTCAAATGGAAATAGCAGAAAATAGCATATACAGTGAATTTTTAAAATGCGAACATAGGAGTTTGCATGCAATGTAATTTCCCTATGTTCGATTTTTAAAAAAACACATCAATCTATTGAGTAGTTCATTGTGAGTAGTAGATACAATTGACAGCTGTCACATTTTTTAAAATACCGCCGTCCAATTTAATTACGAAATCGGTTAGGTTATTGCTTAGAATGTCAAGGAGGACACTTCGAACATTTATTGTAATGGTTTTCGTTATTTATTTTCTTATTTTCTTCATTTATGTATTGAATAGATCAAATTAGTAGAATACCAGGTACACATGACCTACAAATAATTGAAGGTTGGTTCACAATGAGTTGTGGTGTCAGCGCCTACCCTGTAAGGTTAAGGTATTGTAAGTTTAAGAAAATTTATCCTAAAGTTGCTATGGCCTCACATGGCTTCTTTAAAAAAATCTTACCGAACGCTCTTCATCATCAAGACTATATAGAGTTGCTGTTCACAGTCACACAAGTTACGCGTTTTGCTGGTGGGAATGTGAACCGCACACACCTCATAGATTGATGTGTTTTTTTAAAATCGAACATAGTGAAATTACATTGCATGCAAACTCCTATGTTCGCATTTAAAAAAATCTCACTGTATATAAGAGAAGATATGGAAATTAGTGATAGTAGTTCATCTGCTACGGTAGGTCGTCAATGGTAGGCCCATGGTTTGTGGGAAGACCCAATGATAAAGGGAAAGCCGCTCCTTTATAGCGGTTATGTTATGTTTTGTTAATTTGTTAGTTGATTTGATGGTCTGTGAGTTGATTAGTTCAGCGTCGAGAAAAAACAACTGGTACTGAACTGTAAAATACCAGTAACTATTAGTGAACTACCATAATTTGAAAATGTCACAATCAAATATTGAACATGTAAATTTGGCTGATGATATCTCAACGTCCATGGAGGAAATTGCAATCACAACAGCAAATCCAAATCCAACAAGCAATGAACCATCAGCTCTCGATGATGACCGCCTGCCAAGTTACAATGTACCCGAGAAGATTATAATTGTCTTAGATCGTGGATACGATGAAAATTGCACCAACTTTGAACTAACATCAAAGAAAACCTACTCCCCTTTGTTCATGTTGCAACACGCATTGAAAATATTTTTGCATAACAAATCTCAAATAAATCCGGAACATCAATTTGCAATTATTCAATTGGATGAATACTCGGCAACGTGGGTGCACGATTTTACAAATTCGATACAAGATATATTGGCATCTGTACGAAGTATCACTGATATCCCATGCGAAACAGAAGATATATTTGATTTAAATAAAGTGTTTGACATACTAATCGATAAACTTGACCTTAGTTTTTCATTGAAGAATCCACCAAGTTGTGTTGTGCACATAGTTCTATTATACGGTCGGTCTTATTCTGTACCAAAACTAACGAAAACGGCTGAGGTAGAAAGACTTCTTAATTCGTCATACTGCACTGTTGACGTTGTAATGACTCATGAACCCCCCGATTCTAGTAACAACTGCGAACAAATTTTCAAATGTCTTCAGTCGATTGATATGAAAGGTTCCTCGTACGCGTTTTCAGTATCTCGCAATGCATCAGACCTTCATTGTGCTATGGCGAAGATTTTATCACATCCACTACAACGACCTCATAATGCAAATGCGAGTGCAAATACTAATTATAATTTAAATGTAATAGAAACAAACTAAATAACTTTGTGACAATTCTTTGTTATATTAATCATACTAATAATAAATTACCACCTATTCTATACTCTTATCAGATAAATTCTTGCAACGTTTGGTTTTTTTATGTGCTTCTAACTTATCTTTTCTTCCAAAAGTTTTCATACACGTTTTACATGAAAATGGCCTTGTGCCATCGTGCACTTGTAAATGTCTGTTTAAATTTGAGCTGTGAGCAAATTTTCTCTTACATACCATGCATACATATGGCTGCTCTTTCGTGTGTTTTCTTAAATGTTTATTTAAATCACCTCTATGTACAAAATTTTTACCGCAGCTGCTACAAGACATTGACGATGAAGGTTGAACAGGGTTCGACTTCTCCGAACTAGTTGATGGTTTCGTAGTTTGGTCGATGTTCTCTTGTTCTTCAATTACTTTCATTAGGATAGGTAAGTTGCCTAAATTAGTGATGCATGTGCTACAGTCGCAAGTGTAAGGATGAGCGGCAGTGCAAACTTTTTCTGACTTTTCACTATCTTGATTATATTTTGTAGTCATTTTCATTTAAAAATTTACTTATTTTTACGGAAAGGTGTAACTAGCGAATAAAACTTATTCATACTTTTACCGACTTTTAAATTTATGACATGCGCAACAAAATTCGCGCAATCTCACGGGAAAATCCTCTGAACTGAATTACCTACCTTTATAAAACTTCTGGCTTGCCCCACATTTGTGACGTATGCGATTTTTGTGGATTTTACGATTGGCAACGTAAATGTATTAAACAATAATTGATTTTCCAAAATACTTACCGTTTTTCTAGCGGACATTTATTTGAAAAAGCGGGAAAATGGATCCTTAAAAACCTAAGTACCTAATTAGTACCATTGTGAATAAACAAAGTTAGTACTTACCTTGTCTATCTGTGGTGGCAAGATTACCTATACCTACTGTTAATGTAACACGGATTTTCCGTTATCAATTCAAAGTAGTAAAAGTATGTTAGTATGGTCTCAATAGATACATTCTCTGGTAAAAAAGTGTATCAAATTAATTTCAACATTTTGGTATACAGGGTGCGCGATTCGTGAGACTCAATAATATCCTGTTAAATATGTAATGTAGCACCCTGAATGGTAATCTGTGAATTTAAATATTTAAATCTGTGGTAGTACATGTTCAATTCCAATAACAATAGTTATACATTCAATGCTAATAGCGATCTGGCCCTTGAAAGCGAAGTTTAAGATAAGTATAGCCTAAAATTCATGTAACAATTTTTGTAACAATGGTCGTATAGGTATGTGAAACCAAGCAATAAGAGAAGAGGCACGTTCAAGGCAAGCACTACCTTTGGTTTAATTTTAAAGTAACTAAAAATGAAAAAAAAAGTCAACTGAAATACTCTTGCGAACGCACTGGTTTGATTTATAATTTCTAGGGTAGCTCATTGTTGACGTTTTATAAAACATAGAATTTCTTTTGCAACTTTCCAATGTTACTGCTATTCAGTTTGTAATATATGGATTCCAAAAACAAGATGCGTATATTCTAAATTAGATTTCATTCTACCTACAATGCAGGTAGCTATATACCGGCCCTACCGAAAATACGGCTATACTAGAATAAAATATGTCGACGGCATTGAAATAAAAGACTAGGAAGGAGCTTATACAAGGTGCCAATTTGAAAACTTACCACCCCCATGTCTTAGTAAATAAACGAGATATTTTAAAAAATCAAAATCCGTTTCGGTAATTCGGAGGGGGAAGCACAATGACATAGTTGGCGACGCACCCCCTCCAACCCCTGCGCCCAAGCCACCACAACTTTTAAATCTTAAATAGTGATGCGTGATACGTCGTTGGAAAGCTCTGAAAAAATGCTTTCCAACCATACCATAGTTATTTACATTATTAGTGCGGGAACAGTTATTTTGCAGATGAGCGCGAAGTTTGGCGGCGCGAGTGCGCAACGCGCACGAGCGACGCATCTCGCGCGAATCAAGCAAATACTGTTCACGCACGTAACATGTATTCTATTTTTTGCACGGATTAGTTAAATCGAATTTACATAAATTCAAATCCTTTTCGCGAGATTTTTGCGACATTATAATCCTTTTGAAAAATCAAGTCCTCTATGCCGATAAAGTAGAAATCTAAAAATTTAAAATGTCAATTTATTGTTCAAAACTTCTGGTTTAAGCTTATTTTTGCCCGTGTACTACAGGGAATGATGTAAAGTGTATGTATTTATATTTTCATTTTTACTCTTCCATCATACTACTTATTAGTTTATGATCCGCACTAAATAGATAATTTCGTTGAATTTTTAGGCACTAGTGCGCGAAAGTAGATAGTCAATTGTAAAATTGACGTTCCTGACGTTCGTGTTTTATTGGGAAAACGCGATTTAGAACGAAGGAGTGCAAAAAATAGCATTACATTTAGGTTAGTAATTATCGTGCAAATCAAAAAATAAACTATGCCATTGTGATTCCCCCTCCGAATTACCGAAACGGATTTTGATTTTTTTAAATATCTCGTTTATTTACAAAGACACGGGGGGTGGTAAGTTTTCAAATTGCCACCCTGTATAGGTGCTTTCTTTCGATGATCCAAACGCGTTTGGATTGTCAAATCAGGTTCTTTCGAAGTGTGATCATGATTGCTAAAATCGTAAACAAAGCAAACTGAACATAAAAGTTTTATGATCACAAATTCCTAACCTATAAATGCAAGGATATTTTTGCTCAAATGTTAGTTTAGTCAATATTTGTAACTGAAGAGGAGCATAATCGTGCAAGTACTTCCACCTGTATTTAAATTATTTTCATAATCCAAACAAAAAATACTTAATTCGAATGCAAATGTGTACTCCCTAAACTTATAACCATGCTTTGATTTAAATTCGCGCTTTCTTTCGTAAAACGTGATCCTACGAATCACGATCTTGAAATCATGATCGCGAAGTAGCCGAAAGAAAGCGCCTCTAGTAACGGGCGATCAAAAATGAGCTGCTGTCGAGTCGCCTTTGGAAGTTCAAGTTAAGTACGATTTCCCATGTAAACGAAAATTCCAAAGGTGACTCGACAGCAACTCATTTTTGATCGCATGGTATATAATCAAAGCAGCTAACCATTCTGTTTTACTTTATACCGTAAATGTCAATCAATTATGTCAAAGTCGGTCATATTGAGAAGCCTAATTGGATCCCAATAACAAGCGTATGTTTTAAGTAGGTATTATATGATTGAATTTATAATAAATTCAATGATTATATGTAACGTTTCTGGATTTGCATCTCCAAATATTTAGAAAAAATTGACATATGTAAAAAATTATGACAAACAGGTATAAAAAGCTTAAATGCGTTGAATTCGCAATAAAATTGAGCATTTAAAAAACCAAGATGTCGACAATTTCCAGTAGTTACTGTGTCGACTTAAATCGTTAATTTTTTTGTTATTTGCGATAGGACCGTGTCAATGGTGAACGAAAAGTCAACTTTACACCCATTTACGTAAGGGGCTTCATCAAAACGGAAAAGAAACAAAACTCTCCCTTTGCCATTTTTGGCTTTCCATGGACATCTCGAATTCTCTCTCTAGGGACTGCGCGTTCTCTGTGTTAAAGAAAGCTTGTGACAGGAAGATGTGGCCACGCCAAGGTTTGGAATGCCCCCCATTCGTTCGACTGTTGTGTCGTGTATCGTTTGATTTTTGAGTGATTGCGGATCTGCAGTATCTTGTCAATTCACTTCGACAGTCGTCGTCCGTAGTGTGTGATTTTTATGTTAAACGTTAAATGTGATCACTAATTTAGATTGGACACAATTTCGATCATATCATTTGAATTCGAGGTCAATGATGATCTGTATCAGAATTATTATTGTTTAATTTTGTAACAATCGCCTTGTTATTTTGATTTGTAATTGTAAAGTTGAATTACGTTTGAAAAATATTAGGAGCACCTGGAAAAGAAGTTCGTTATCGCTTCATAAAATCAGAAGAATGTTTTAAAAAGGCGAAGCATATGGAAAACGGGACTTTTTGATGTTTGACAGTCAGTCGTAATGAATGGTTTTTTTTGTAAAAGACAGTCAATGTGGGTGGTTGTAAAGTTGTTATAGATTATTTTGATAGTGCTTTAATAGATTTTTATTACCTACGTCGTTATAAAAGTGAATGTTATAATTCGCGTTAATCTGAAGCGTTCCGAAGCAATATCATTTGGTGCTTTGCGCCAGTCAAATTTATTGAACTCAAATGGATTTACCGCGTGATGAAGAATTATTCAAGAATAACGGATAAAGAACTTTATTTGAAGTACCTAACGTGACAAGCAAAATTAGAACATTATTTTGCTCAAAACAACTACTACACACACTCTCTATGTATATAATTAAAATTGTGTGATCGCCATATCCAACAAAAATGTCACAGTTATGATCGGATGTAAAGGATTATGAAGTTTAAGGTAATTAAAACTTTATCCAATTAATTTGTTTCAATTGTTCTCATATGCGTGGTTCGTGGTACATTTGTCTGTAGACCCTGAGTGCCTTTCTTTCTTACAGCTTTGTTAATTGATTTTTATCGAATAAATGTTTGTCTTGTGCAAATGATTAGCGTTGTGTTTAATCGAGCCCAAATTACTGCCTAGAATATAAGAGTTCTGATGATAAATTTATATTCGCGCACAGAATTTTGTGAGGCGAATACACTACAAATCAACCAAGTGCAACTGGCTATGTGACTAATATGTATATATATCGCAATCATGGTGTATGGTAATATTGGAAGAGGTAGCAAAGAATTATCAGGATTTGGTAGACATATTGAAAGTTGAAACTGTTGCACACATTAAAATTGAATAAATCGTTGCGTACAATACAAAATTGTATGCAATGTTAATTTGAAATATCCTGTATAATTATTTTAAAAGTTGGCGTGAAATAGGTACAGATGGAAGGACGTTAGAAAAAGAAAGGTTATGTTACTTTGTTTTTGAGAAAAATCGTTAGTAACCTTTTACTAATAGAAAATTCCATAAAATATGAAAATATGTCAACGTTTCGCTCTGATTTACAGATTAGCATCACATAATAAGTTAATAAACAGAACAATAATGTCTTCCTCTCCAATGCGTGCTAGTATTGAAAAGGTCACAGAAGAGTTAAAAACCAATCCTTACTATGAGAAATATGCCAAGAAAATTGCAGGTTTGCAAGAAACATCACCTGAAGAGTTTTTACAACGAATAGAAGAGAGGGAAAAGGAGAAAATCTCCAAAATAGAATCTAAATCGAGTAGCAGGTTTGCTATTTACCTACATATACTTTTAATAATATTTACATTATAATGTTTAGTCATTATTCGTCGCTGTTAGAACCCAAAAAGCAATTAACTGAGAAAATGAAATCTGAAGATGAATCGCTTGACAAAATTATGAAAATCGACCTAATTGAGAATAAGGATGCAAATGAAATTGCAGAAATATGGAATCATTATCACAAAACCAAAGATGCTATTTCTGCTATAATTCCCAAAGAAGCGTATGAGGAAATGAAGATAAATGCCAAGAAGTATCCCACTTTCCTGTTTCCAATTCCGCGATCGCAAGGCTATGAATTTATAATGTGCCAGTTTTTCTATAATACTGTTCATTTCACACCCTTATTAAATTATCAGGTTGGTATATTCTCATCTTTACTATTTTTCCATGCTGTTCATGTATGTGCATCTTTTATTTATTTATTTTATTTATTTATTTATTTGCCTTTATTTTTAGGTTCACAAAGAGAATGCTCCCGAGTGTTTGAAAATAACTCATTATCCAGAGTTTAAAGATACAAAAGGAATTGTATTAATGAAGGGAGAATTTCAAAATAATGTGATAAATTCACAAGAAGCACAGTGTTTGGCAAATCAATTGCAAATGTATTATAGTCAAAAAGATGCAAACAAATTGAAACTTTTGGAACAATTCACGAGCAAACCTGACCAATTTAAACACATGGATCTTATAAAGCAAATAGAAACTCTTAATATTATGAAATAGTCAGTTTATCTAGACTTTGTAAATATATAAAAAATTGGCATTTGTTTCCTTATCTCTTAAATTCTATAAGAAACACATTGTTGACTTCAAGGTTAATGAAGTATCAAGTGTTTAGTATCACTGGTTATGTAATTTTTTCCCTATCAAATGAAAAAAATTCCAGTATGACGTCCATAAGAAAGTTAATGTGATTTACTCCAAACTCACAAATCATAAAAAAATGTCCTTTAGCACGGTGAGAAAGCGAGAAACATAACTTGGGGATTGGTTTTTAAAATTATTGTTTGAAATCTTTGAACATAAATGAACCCTATAGTCCAGTCAAATAAGAAAAAATAAAAACATTAATTGGTAAAGATCTGAATTTTGGTAAACATGTTCATTAGTGTTCCCCATTGGACATACTAAAAGTCCCCGTCAAAATCTGTTGCGCTCGAGGCACCATCTTGGAAAAAAGGAGCACTTGTTCAGTTTCTTGCCTATATATCGGCAACAATTATTGACACGGAAAAATAGCTCAGATAAAAAATATAGTTTATTAAATTGCCCATAAAAAAGCACATTAACATTTTTTTGTATGTCCAAAACTTTAGCTATAATCCGACATCGAATAGGGAATCAAGTATCCTGAGCTCTCGAAACAGGCGCGCAGATATTTTTTTACAACTTTTTACAAATCATTAAATTTATTGAAAATTGTGCCAGTATTTCTTATATATGAGAAGTCGTCGCACTCAAGCTTGGTATGAGACACGTTTAAAGGTTTCTCATAAAACTCTCTCTCTCTCTCTCTCTCTCTCTCAATAGAACTTTCATCTTCAATGTGAGCAGTTAAGCACTGAGTGTGGACTGGAAGCCTTCAGTGACCGAACAGGGTCAAGGAAATCGTGGACTCTCCTTCAACTCCACAGTTCGGGAGATTTTTCATATCCACAAACCTTCTGAACTTGCTGATTAATACGAAACGTGTGTTGCTGCGCCGCTGCAGCCGTAGGGGGTAACAGTGCGGTTAGATTCGGCTGACCCTTGTATGCGTATTTTCTGCAGGTCTGATAACGATGTCGGTTTAAATATCTCTCACTAGCAGGCACGTTGTATGCAGAGAACGGCGTTCTCCAGCTTCAGAAATCATTTCGTGGCCCCAACAATTTTAATCATTTTCGCTTACCTTTTTGAAAAAAAACATGATGTCGTATCATGAAACATTATGTCATTGCTAGAATGCTTTATCGCAAGACGATTCTGTTCATTTTTTGGTGCTTTTACAGCTTTCGGTGTAGCCATAAAAAAGACGGCCTCCTTCCTATAACTACGATGCGGGGCCTAAACGCTTTCTGACGCATTCAACGTGAGATTACAGCTAAAGTATGGGAGATACAAAAAAAATGTAAATACTCTTTTTTATAGGGAATTTAGTAAACTATATTTTTCATGTAAACTATTTCTTCGTATCAGTAATAGTTGCCGAGACATGGGCAAAAAAGTGGAAAAGTGTACCGTTTTTCCAAGATGGCGTCTCGAGCGCAGCAGATTTTGACAGGGACTTTTAGTATGTTCAATAGAAAGTCCCAATAAATGTGTATACCAAAATTCAGATCTTTACCGATTAATGTTTTTATTTGTCCAAAATTGCGCTAATTTGACTGGACTA
>NW_022170403.1:8566971-8582311 GCF_008802855.1 Photinus pyralis | reverse complement strand
TTAATAGGCCAGTAAATGAACGTGGAATACGGCGATACTGTGTAATTTTCCGCGTCTCCACCGAATCGCATGAAAATTTGGATTTAGGTTCCTCTTACCCTCTACTTCAAAGTTGAACTTGAGCCCAGGGTTGCTTTTACTTGGGGGGTGAATGCCACCCCTTCTCGGGGGGGAAAAAAGATACGTTCAAAATAAGTCCGGAAATTGATAAATTGAGTAATTCTAAGCAACTTTTGTTCTATAGAGTTTTTTCACTAAGTCAATAGTATTCGAGTTAATTGCGAGTGAAAATGTTCATTTTTCAACAAAAAAACTACGTTTTCAGACGGTTTTTCGCAAATAACTCTAAAAGTAAGTATTGTATCGAAAAAAGTATTCTTAGCAAGAATATAGCTTATAAACAGACAAACAAAATGGTCTATATATGAAGTCTGTAGACCCAGTAGAAGCAAAGTTGTAGCTCATGAAAAGTAGGTTCTCATTCGTCAAATTCCAAATCGAGTACTTCAACATGAAATAACTAAAAAATGAAGCACTTTTCGGGGAAAAGTTATGAATACTTTTTTAAAGTGTTTGAAAAAACCTTTCTTTTTGTTTTTAAGAAAAGTTCCTAGCATCAAAACTAAGTGAGTTACGCTCAAAATAAAGTTGGTCCTTTTTTTTTTTGGTAAACATAATTGAGGAAATCACCCCATAATTAGCACCCCAATTGTAATTAAGCGTTACCGCTTTACAGTTTACTTTATTTATGTATTGTTTATATGATCTGTAAGTTTCACCGGTACAAAGTGCTTATTTTTGAAAAAATGTAGTTTTGAAGTAACAAAAAATTTTGAAATTTTGAAAAATTGTCATTTTTTTTCCAAATAACTATTAGTGTATTAGTTTAGTTAGTGAAAAATTGCCCACTGTAGTAAACTAAACTAATACACTAATAGTTATTTGGAAAAAAAAGACTTTTCAAAATTTCAAAATTTTTTGTTACTTCAAAACTACATTTTTTCAAAAATAAGCACTTTGTACCGGTGAAACTTACAGATCATATAAACAATACATAAATAAAGTAAACTGTAAAGCGGTAACGCTTAATTACAATTGGGGTGCTAATTAGGGGGTGATTTCCTCAATTATGTTTACCAAAAAAAAAGGACCAACTTTATTTTGAGCGTAACTCACTTAGTTTTGATGCTAGGAACTTTTCTTAAAAACAAAAAGAAAGGTTTTTTCAAACACTTTAAAAAAGTATTCATAACTTTTCCCCGAAAAGTGCTTCATTTTTTAGTTATTTCATGTTGAAGTACTCGATTTGGAATTTGACGAATGAGAACCTACTTTTCATGAGCTACAACTTTGCTTCTACTGGGTCTACAGACTTCATATATAGACCATTTTGTTTGTCTGTTTATAAGCTATATTCTTGCTAAGAATACTTTTTTCGATACAATACTTACTTTTAGAGTTATTTGCGAAAAACCGTCTGAAAACGTAGTTTTTTTTGTTGAAAAATGAACATTTTCACTCGCAATTAACTCGAATACTATTGACTTAGTGAAAAAACTCTATAGAACAAAAGTTGCTTAGAATTACTCAATTTATCAATTTCCGGACATATCGAAAATTTACGTTAACCACTGGTGAACATAAGAATTTCCATTAGGTATTTAAGAAATCTATTTCATTTCACATTCTGTTTTTAACTTTTACTTTTTTTTTAAATACATAATAATCTGACTTACTTTACTTTATGATAACCTTGTAATATAGGTATACCTCTGGTCATATCAACTGTATAAATGAGCACAGTTTCGTATTTCATTCATGCAAAAACGATGTTCTCGGCGTATGCCATTTGGTAGTAGTTCTCCTTTAATAATGGAGAACGTTCCCACAAGCAAACTCTAACGAAACGTATAATTAAAAAGAAAGCGATGTTATACATACACATGTAAGGTGAGTACCTATAGAAATGGATGCTAAATTCATTTTATGTCTGTTGCCATACACTAAAAATTAGTCCATACTGTTACTAATAAGGCAGCAAGGAACTATAGATACGCTGGTATAAGCATGAGTAAATACTTGAACAAAATTGGAGAGCAATTTTCCTTTTTGACCTCATATCCCGATTGTCCCAATTCATTAATTGTAAAAGTTTCACATGAAAACTAATTTAGTGGTAGGTTGATTATGTACTGAAACTGAATGTTAGTAGGAACTTAATTAATTAAACATAGACTAATTGATTACATTCGTAAAAGCAACGTTAGGTAATGTATATACTGGCGACTGGTTCGATTTTCAATGAAATTACTGCTGAAAGCTTTCAAATTTTAAAACCCTGCACTTGAAAAATACGAATGGGGTATATACATGCTCGTGCTTTTGTGAATAAGAAAATAGAGAAACAGAAAAATGGTTTGCAACTCATCAATCTTTTTAAATGAGTCGGTCTCTTATATCTATTGCAATTTCAATACGTTTTTAGAGTATTTTTCGCTACAGCAAAATACTTTATCTCTGAAATACATTCATCATGTTTAGATTGCCTTATTGGATTTACGACATTTTTGCGGTTTAACTTCCCTAATCTATAGAAACAGCTTGGAATCTAACACTTGCCTTCATGAATCAATATATGAAACCTGCCTGCTTGTGTAATAGTATAATCCCGCAGTGCTTTATTACGCGTGATACACGCGTCGCGTCTCATGGAAAAACGTATCATTAGTTGCCAGCCTCAAATTTTATCCTGTATAACGTAAAACATTTCCTAATCAAATCGGTTGCCATTATATACATTTGTAATTTTCATAAAAACCCATAACCCGTTGATTTAAGTGTGTCACAGAAAGAATTTTTTTTAATTATGCGGGCGTAGATTATCTATTTTCCACTAATCAAAATTATAACTGTTTGCCCATGTTTCCCGTATAAAAGCAAATTTACTGTCAACCCAGTGGGTGGATAGGTTTCCAGATTATAAACACAACTGAAAAAGAATGTTCACTTCATTCATTTCGAAATTCTCTCGTGGAATTGGCATGTAACAATAAATCGACCGTTTTATCTTCTAAAACATACTTTTCCGCACCCATCGCTGGATGCTGTATAGGGTACATCTCCGAGAGAACCTGCACACCTTATTATCAAACATATTTCAATTCTAAGTACACCGTTTTCGAGATATTCTCATTTCAAGCTTTAACCTGTTAGAGTTTCAAATTTTATTAACGGTTTCCATTGAGATTAGTATATAAACAATAATTGTTGTCAATATATTTAATTCTATTGACGTGTTATATTTGTACGATATATTTCATATTAATATTTGTTCTGCTACGACTTCCAGCGCTTTATTTACAACCTCCACCAACTCTAATATAACCCCAGCGACGGATGCGTCTCGTCGGCATCCATCATTCTCCCATTGTGAGGACTCTCTTCCGACCCTCCGGTAACGAAATATCAGAATAATATGCATTTTTGTTTGCAGGAAATAAAAACTTACTTACAAATTACGTGGAATTCTCTCCATTTTCGTTGTGGTGCTGGGGAGATTGTTTATTGGGTGACTGTTGGGATACTTTGAGTTTTGATACCGGCACAGAGAAATCTCGTTGCCTTCTTGTGTTGTAATTGTGGCAAGTCAAGTCCCCATTGCGCACAAACTCATGCTGATTGTTATATACAGGGTGATTCCTATAGTACCTGCCACCGTTTGGGAGCGTATAGGGGGTGCCTAGGGGAGTATTTTGATATAGGACACTTGGGGTCGGAAATCTAAAATAAGGGCGCCAGAACCAAATTTATCTTCTGGAATTTCACGCCTGTATGTAGGCAACCCAACCGACCGACGTTTCGCGCGGAGCGATGCAGAGCGAGTTAGCGCGAGGAAGCGACATGGGAGGGAAGGAGGGAAAACGACAGTCAAAAGCAATAACGTTTACAAGTGTTCAACGTGGCCACCGTTGTCTCAATGCACTTCCTACATCTAGCCAACTATTATTATACTATTGCCATAGTGTTTATTCACTTGATACGCGTCGTTGCAGACGGGATTTCGTGGGTTTAAACAAAATTCTGATCAAGTGTCAGCCACACATCGCCGCCTGAGATCGCTCCGTGTGCACCGCCGGCCGGTTGGGTTGCCTACCTACAGGCGCGAAATTCCAGAAGGTAAATTTGGCTCTGGCACCCTTATTTTAGATTTCCGACCCCAAGTGTCCTATATCAAAATACTCCCCTACGCACCACCTACACGCTCCCAAACGGTGGCAGGTACTATAGGAATCACCCTGTATGTACAGTAAAACCTCCAGTACGAAAATTTTGCAAATTCGGAAAGGGCATACCCTAAAACCTATTAAAGACGTGCCACCAGTCTTTGTAACTCTTACGATTGCTGAGAAAAAATTAAAGAAGAAATGCAAGTTTCGCCACTTTTTTGAGGCTTCCAAACGAAACACGGACTCTCGCTTTATATGGAAAAAGTGTATATTTTAATCCCCTCTAACGTCCAATTTTTTTCATATTGATTACAGTAGTCCAGTATGCGGAGCAGTCAGAAGGGCCGATTCCTGCAAAAGGTGGTGTAAACGATTTTTTTCACTACTAGCGTCTGATGACATGATTATTAACCTTTTTTCCACTTGTAAAGTAGGCTTTCTCGGCATTTGTTCAAAGTGGTTAATAATTTTTTATTATTAACTAGTAGTCAATAATGAGAACTGTCACGCTGTCACTTTTAGAAAACACAACCCGAAATTTCGCTCAATGAACGTTTAGACAAGTTCTCTAAAACGAATAATTGCCACCATTCGCAATTTCCAGAGAAATTACATACCTAAAATTATCACATTTTGAAAAAATTCGAACGAAATTACTCTTTGAAAAATCTCAATGACAGAACAAAATACGGCCTGTTTGACTTGTACTTCCACGTACTTGATTGACATGTTAAATTAAGAAACAAACAATTCTGTCCAACCGTTAACTCTCTTATCAATATAATATGTTAATTTAGAGGATTTCAAGTGCTAGTAGTGAAAAAAATAGTATATATACCACGGTAGAGAAGTCTATTATTGCCTTCGCACCTTACACCCCTCGGCGCAAGCGCCTCGAGATGTAATCTTGGTGCTCAGGCAATAATAGTGGACTTCTCTACCTTGATATATAATGTACTATTTTTCACTACTAGCGTCTGATGACATGATTATTAACCTTTCTTCCACTTGTAAAGTAGGCTTTCTCGGCATTTGTTCAAAGTGGTTAATAGTGTGGACATTATTAACTAGTAGTCAATAATGAGAACTGTCACACTGTCACTTTTAAAAAACACAACCACAAATTTCGCTGAATAAACGTTTGGACAAGTTCTCTAAAATGAATAATTGCCACCATCCGCAATTTCTAGAGAAATTACATACCTAAAATTATCACAATTTGAAAAAATTTGAACGAAATTACTCTTTGAAAATATTTCAATGACAGAACAAAATACGGCCTGTTTGACTTCTACGTACTTGATTGACATGTTAAATTAAGAAACAAAAAAATTCTGTCCAACCGTTCACTTTCTTATCAATAACGGGCGATCAAAAATGAGTTGCTGTCGAGTCGCCTTTGGAAGTTCAAGTTAAGTACGATTTCCCATGTAAACAAAAATTCCAAAGGTCACTCGACAGCAACTCATTTTTGATCGCATAGTATAATATGTTAATTTAGAGGACTTCAAGTGCTAGTAGTGAAAAAAATAGTATATATACCACGGTAGAGAAGTCTATTATTGCCTTCGCACCTTACAACCCTCGGCGCAAGCGCCTCGAGATGTAATCTTGGTGCTCAGGTAATAATACTGTACTTCTCTACCTTGATATATAATGTACTATTATCGTTTTAAATGGTCCAAATAACAACAATAACATAACAAGAGTGCACACAAATTTTTTTCCGGCACAACTTTTGGCAGCTTTTTTCAGTTTTTCGCTTAAAACTCGAAAACGGTTCATATTTTATTAATACACTTCTTTAATAAATTGAAGATAACAAAATTCTGCGTCGATAAAAAAACAAACAAAATCGGTCCAATAGACAAATTTTTGCAAGCGATCAAAGAACGCCCATTTTTTCCAACTTTTCTACAAAACTGAATTAACCTTTTTTAATGCGTTGTGGCTCCTAAAGGAACGATAAAATCCACAACCCCCCCCCCCCTCCCTAAAGATTGTAGAACATCCATCAGAGAGTTCAAAAAGTACCAACAATTTAAAATTGGACCAATTTTTGAAATTCGTTGGAAAAAATAAAATAAAATCTTTTACATCACCTTTTGCAGGTCAAAATTATCTGCATACTGGACTACAGGTACTGTAGTGTGTTTTCATAGGAGTAAATAAGAGTAATAAAAGCCATCAAATACCAAGATTGCTTATCTCTATTTTTGCGAAATCACTTCTCTTAATTGTAACATAAACAATGACGCTATTGTTAAATTTGAAACAATAAAATTTTTTTATTCAATGGTATACTTGCTATGAATTTAACAGCGAGGTAATTCACCCTGCTATGTCTGATTGCGACTATTTTACTCAAGTGCAATCAAGCCCCGGTGTATTTATTGTTGCCGACCAACGCATTCCCTCGTAAAATTAGCATTTAGTGAAAAAATGGTCCAAAACTATTCTCGGTATTCCGGTTTATGTACCTAATCGTGCATATTCTATCTTTGATACAGTTTATATTAAATAATGCGCATCTTTACCAGCTGCGCAGTTATGTTAATGTTTCCATGAAGTAGGTAATTATCACATCAATTTAATAGCAGATCCTTACATAGGTAGCAAAATTAAATTAATTTTGAATTGATTATAAAGTAATAGTAATTAATCACTATGCTAATAAATTTGCGAAGTTTGTTAGAAGCGTAAAGCAAATTACCTTACAATTAAGGTTTGTGCGTTCATCAATTATCGTCGTAATGAAAACCAAGTGCAAAATTAGGATTGCATGCAAAAAAAGTCAAAGAAATACAGTAATTGGAGTGTCGACAGTCCTATTTTATTTTGTTGCTATATGGAGATGAGGTGCGGTTGCGGTAGAAAAAATTCCCAGTCTGGAAGGTAGGATTAAATCGACCCAACATTTGTCTTATTTATTGATGTGAAAATCTATATAGTCTTACGTCATAGCATTGAGTAATTAAATTCACTCAACGGTCGTAGATAAACATTTAATAATTTCGAAGTTCTCAACATTTGAATTCATAAAAATAGACGACCAGTTTGTTTCACTTAGAACCATCTCAACCAACAACGGATTCATTCATATTACATTGCATAAATTCAATGATAAGTAGAGAGGTAGATATTATAGAGGTATCTTCAGTTTTGTTGAAAAAAATCCTTCTTTTGCTGACTGAATGGAGTATACATCTGGCCAATCAATGACTTAAAGCTTTGTTGAACAAGCATTTCTAACGTATCTATAATCTGTTCACCCAACAGATGCAGTTAAGCCACTCCCAATAAATTTTGGCCAATGTAATAAGAGACAGCCACAAAATTATAAAAACCGGGAAATTTAAAAATCACATGGCACATTGACATGACGAAGTTACAAAGCGTCACGTTTTGATTACTTATTAACATTTCAACACACAGCAGGAGTTTTAAATTATTATTAGGTTCTTGTAAAAATTACATGTTAAGGTACAAGGGACTGCAAATTATTACAGTGAAGAAAAGTTGGTCTCACAAATATTCAAATTTGCTCTCAAATGTGGGAATTTATATGTGGACGGCTGAGAAGTCTTCTGAGCAGCTGTGATCAAATCTGGGTTTAATCTAATTTCCGAGCTAATTCCCATTCTGTAGTCAGATTGAAGTTTGGCTACGGAAGATTTCCCGCGCACCTGCACAAGATCAAAGTGTTGGATAGCCCGCAATGTGCTTGCGGTGAACCTGTTGCAGACCTTAATCACATTTTTTTTAACTGTCCCTTGAATAAAACACATACATACAAATTGTACGAAGGACTGCAGAACAAGGGAATTGTGTTCCCATTAAATATAGTCACCGTATTAAGAAGTAACAACCGAGGGGTGTTTGATCTGGTAGTGAACTTTGTTCATAAAATTAAACTAAACATTTAACGGCGAGTTTGACGGTATATAAATTCAAATAAAATTCTGTTTTTCGCTGTATTATCCTCTGTGCCACCCTATTCCTCGTTAACCATGGTCGTATCCAGTATTGTCATTGAAAAGCCTTGATAGACCTCTGGGCGAAAAGGAGTGTCCTTGTTTCTTCCCATAGTATATTACCGTAGCTAAATGGGCTTAGATCCCCGAAAAAAACTATTAAAAAAATCTCGAGTCGTCTCCCACGTTAGTGCGCGTCTATTAAAATATTAGTTTACCACATTTTGTCCTCCTCGGTTTGGCCGTTTGGGTATGCCGGATTACCTGCATTCTGCAAATTTTTAACACATTTCTTACGGAATGTTCAAATATTGGAGGAGGGTTTTTTATTTTAAAAGTGGCTTTTTCCTTCCATACGCTGCTTACAGTATGCCAACATGCAAGTTTCGTCTATAGGGAATACAACTTCCTACCTTCTTCCCTTCCCGGTATTGTCTAATTTCTCGCAAGAAACATCGTCTCCAGTTAAAGGTAATGGGGGTCCGTTACGCTAATAAGCCCCCCAGGTATGATCATGAAATTGATAGAAATGGATAGAGGACACCTTAATAACACGTTCAGATTAAAAAAATTTGCGGAAGAGGGCCTAAATTTTCCACAATCTTAATTAAAAGTTCACCTCATTTTCTGGAAATCTGGTGTTATTTTACGTATATTTTGTAATTCTTAAGTTGGCGAAACTGAAAAATTTTATGTGATAGCTCATTTCCACTAAAATAAACAAAGGTGACAGTAAATTTTTGTAGGAGGTTATGTTAACTTCTTCGTCTACTAAAATGAAATATGTTGGGTTTAACGTGTATATTAAGAGAATGTAATAAAAGTAGTACAACAGGTATAATATACAATACAATTTTAGGTTTTGTTCGACTTAAACACCAAATAAGCGACACTTCCATGTGACTGACATTTTAATAACACCACTTTTTGAAGCTTATACAGTCTAAACTTGAATGCATTAGGGAAGAAGGATGTCGTAGAGAAGGTTGCATGTGGCACAAATTTCTTGGTATCGATCACCGAGAGGCGAAACCCGGGCACTTCCTGCATGTTTCATATGAATCGACGCTTAGCATCCACCACCTAATACGGTCGAGAGGGAAAGGAACATCTCTCGCATTTTCCATGGATCGCAGCTACGTTAGCGATCGCCGCTTAACTTGGAACGCCTTTTCCGTATCAATCGCCGCTTAGCATCCACCGCCTAATACGGGCGGGAGGGGAAGGAACATCTCTCGCATTTTCCATGGATCGCAGCTACGTTAGCGATCACCGCTTAACTTGGAACGCTTATGAATCGCTGCTTAGCAATGTAGGATGTAGAGAACTACTTACTGCTATTATGGTATAATTAAAAACATGTATAAAATTGTAGGTATATCATTGTTTAAAGTTAATTAAATCGTGGAAAATAACATAACCTCTTAAGAAACTAACTAAAGTTAGCACTCAGGAATGTTAAGAACACCAGTACCAACCGAAAAACAATCATGAAATTTAGAGTAATATAACCTCACTTACGACGAAATGAAGTGAACTTTGAATGAAGATTGTGGAAAATGTAAGGCTTCTTCCGCAAATTTTTTAACTGATAACATATAAATAAGGTGTCCTCTATCCATTTCTATCAATTTCATGATCATACCTGGGGGGCTTATTAGCGCAACGTAACCGGTAATGGTCTCCTCCTTTTCCTTGAGAATACTATTGCCGATTGCGAGACTTTTTCCCGTACAAAATACGTTACATGTAAAAAAAGTTTACTGGCCGAAAACAAATTTTCTTGACCAAAATGTTGGCAGGTCATTTTTTTAGGTGGATAAAAATAAGCTACCGCTACATTCATCAAGTCCCATGAAAATTTTAGTCTACTCTATAATCACCTTACTACCTTTTGATAGCTCAAATCTTCAAAAAGGCTATTTTGCACGTATACATAAGATTAACAGAATGATGCAATGATTTCAAATTCAGATACCGACGGCAATTACAATTGGCAGCAAATAGTGCGAGTTACAGGCTGTGAAAATTCGGCCAATTAAAAATGTTCATTTAACTTTGCCGGGATTTTTTTTGGGAGAAACTTAACTGCATCTGTTGAGTGAACAGATAATAAATGTTTTGGGGGTGGTATTTATGTTATTGACGGTAAAATTTGATTATAAAAATCAGATAAGCGGGGATTTATGGTAATACGATTATTCAATAGTCCGTAAACGGTAAGAATTCCTACAATTGGAATAGGTACTTTGATTATTAGTCTACCAAAAGATCTTATAAGGTACCTTCGGGACTAGTATCTAGTTGTCACAAATTGGCTACAAAATATCTTAACAGTTAACACTTTAATACGTACAGCTAAATGTCTTACTGTTTTTTACGTGCTTTTCATTTTATTCGCAGAAGCGCTTAAACTTTGGATGTGGAATCGTAAAACGTATTGCTCCCATTGGCTCAGCCTAACGAAAACCATTTACGTCAAATGCAGAAAGTCGTTTAGGATTCTTCTCTAATAATCCAGCCCCAGCCGGCCAGCCCGCAACTTCAGTTCACGCTTCCAGTCCCAGTCATGCTATGTTTCGTATAATGGCAAAGCAACTGCCAAGTAATTAAATAAGCGATATAGTCCCCATAATTGTTTCATAATTGAATGAAAGTGTTTTACGCGAATTCAGGAGGTATTAAGAAATCACTAGGAATTAGAAATAGGTTTGATTGATCGTCGTAAACTCACGCGACCGCACACCTGTTGTACTTGCATGCAGTCATAGATTAAGCTGAGAAACACCTTTTGGCAACAATCGAAGTTGATGTTGTATGGTAACGCAACAGGTGAGCTAACGCGTTTTAAATATAACCGTATAATTTTATATGGGTCGGTATATTTTTACGAATTGTATCAGAACATAAAAAAACTCCCTAAACATTGTACTGCCTCTTGTATCAAATTGTGTAGTAAATATGTGCCTATTTTAAAACGTATCACATCGAATATTTCAGTTCTTCTCGAAAATCCATGCATTTCAAGGTCGACATTTTGTTGTTGATGAAATTAGCGCCCCACTGGCGATAGAAGCAAGGAATTGATTCTTATTTGTAAATAACCATTTTCTTCAGTACTAATCGAGTCAAAATAAGAGAAATCGGGATACCGATATTGAAATATCCAATGTCTGATGTTTTTTCGATGTGTGGTATTCTATCCCGGTCATATGTACATGTTGCTGTGAGACATAAGCAGAACTTTTCGTTTCCAGTAAATTTTGGCGTTGAAAGGTAAAATATGTCATGCCGCGAAACGGTTCCGTATTGTTATTCAATTTTTATTTAGGGCAAATACGTAAAGTGTATTTTCTATTGTCACTAGGTAGCAGGCTTCCATACGTACTGTAACGGGTGATCGCTTTAGAATTAGGGAAGTAATTTTTCGAATTTATATTTTTTACATGACTTGTTCTGCGACCATCCACGTGTAAAGAGTTCCAAATATATTTACTCTCGATCGTAAAGAGAAATCACACCGGAGTTTTATTAAGTGCAGCTAATTCAACTTGGGATGGTTCCTTTTGTTTATTTTGAACTCACATCAAACTTGCTCCTCCACCTTGTACTCGTTGGTTTCCGTTAGTGACTGACCTTGTATATTCTTGTCTCTGAAAATTGCGGTAAAATTGTGTACATGCACTGTATATATTTAATGTTGGGTTTCTATATTTGAGCGCCGACTAGTCACATTTGAAATATTTAAATCAGAGAAAGCAAAGTTAATCTTATTATAGGGATGCCTTTATCTACATAAAGCGTTTCTGACTCCCCGCAATCAAATCTGAATATTCCGTCAGTACTGAACTTGCGTTTTACAAAACTATGTCACTCAAGAAATGAAAATGGATTTATTTACAATAATAGACACGAATGGTCCACATATAACAATACACATAAACAAATTCATTTTTACTATTTACAATCAACCTTCACATCTGACAACAAACCTACGGATTGACTCATTTCCACGAAAGCATTTGAACAACAAAAGCAATGGAAACTACTAAGTCAAAAACGAGGGCAAAAATGTCCTTATCGCTAGTAAACTACAAGAGCATCGAGTCGGTCACAACCGTAGCTGTTCATGGATTCAGCTTTAGCTAGCTACTATGCGATCAAAAATGAGTTGCTGTCGAGTTGCCTTTGAAAATTTTGTTAACATGGAAAATCGTATTTCACTTGAACTTCCAAAGGCGACTCGACAGCAACTCATTTTTGATCGCCCGTTATAACTTCTCTTGAAAACGGAGAAGTAATAATTGTCAATACACGTAGCAAATATATTTCGAAATACAGAAACGCCCCCTCTCCCTCTCCCTCTCCCTGTTGCCTGTTTTAAGTTGGCGACTGCTGTTTTTTAAATCCTGACGTTTAGATATCTGACATTACTGTTCTCCATAAGAGCTTGTACTGAAAGGTCACTGTGAAACGCACAATAGCGTCAAGAATGTAATAAAAAAATAAAAGTTAATAACCTACCTTTGGAAATATTTTCGGAAGGTGTGAAAAGAGACTCAGACTTACATGTACAAAAAATAACGTGGTGCATACTTGTGTTTTACCCAGGGTTTTACCACAGTAATACAATGTAAATAAATTGGGAAAATCATAAACATTTTCAACAGGCCAGGAACCTGTTTTTGAATATAGCGGAAATCATTCATAGCTTAAAAAACCGGGGTAATTCAAAAAGTATTAGGCATAATTATTTTATTTACCTGACATGAATTTGTGGATATAAATAACGCACGCGAAGATAAATGTTGGCCTTTTTCTTAAAAAATCTTTACGTTATTTCCGAGAGCTTTGGAGATTGAGGATATGTGAAATGATTTCCGATGGAAAACTGAAGCGATGTTTTGTGTTACATCTTGTACAACGAGCTGCAGCTCAAACTAGTACAGTACAGAAATATGTTTTTGAATTGATCAGATCAATATCTAAATTTTAGGTCACTATACATTATACTTGCGAATATTAGCCACAAGATGTGAATTCTACTAACATGATGAATAATTAATAACCGGAAAAACAATTTTTTCGTTACCTACATTTCCCATGCATATGTTATAGAGTTACATATCATATGTAACTCTAAAACGCAGCGCAAATTACATTTATTTCAACTTAATTTTTTCGTTTCCTTTGTTGATGGAAATATACTGCGCCCCGTAAAGCACAACACACATTAAGCCCGTAAAAATTGTTACGCTATCTCTCTTGTGAAACACTTCAGAAGGCGTCGTTGCATTTGCGTCAAGTTTGAATGCGCTGAACATTAAAGCTAAACGGCAAATCGCTCGTATTTCCTCATTAAAAAACACAAAAAGGATTTTTCTTTCTCATTATTTTTTAAATAACGATCACAGCTTTCAGGAATCCATTTAATTCCAGAGAAGTACATGAATTTTGTAGGTATAAAGCATTTTTTTTAATTAAAAGCGGCACTTGTATACGTAGGCTGCCACTAAGAAGAATTACGTTTTGCGTTTTCTTCTGCTCGGTATTTCCTTGTCAGTAGGAATTATGAAACAAATGCAATTGGCAGTTTCAAATTCTCAGTTGATTCTTTACGGTCACTGTATTTGATTTCTGTTCTGTCTATTAATTCATTTCAATTCAATTACCTATTGATAAAATTTACAGAAGTAATCAAAGCAACAAAGTAAAAACGATGAAACACACAGTTTTTATATTCCTTTTGGTTTATACTGAGGATAATTCACAATATTTCTACATATATAGCTATTTTGCGTCAAAATGGCCTATAAAGAAGCTCATTATATGATTTCTGTTGTTTAACGGTATATCTAGGTAATGGAAAGATACTAAACGAACTGCTGCATGCTTATAACTAAGACATTTAAGAGTAAATATTAAATGCGTCTATCGGGGTCCCCGCACTACTTTTTGGAGAGTTACTAATCTAAACTGAGCGTCACGGTTCTAACACGGTTTTACTGTCCAGCAGTAACCTGGTTCATTCTTTTTATTGTTTTAACGTAGAGTTTAGTTGAAAACTAAATTAACGTGCATCTTTCTTAGATCCATATTTGACGGAATTCATGTCATCCCAAATAGGTTTTTGTGTGTCATCCGCCTGACCTTACGGGATTAAGGGCAAAACCTATTTTCTGTGATGTAGCAACTATATGAGATCCCCTAATTCCATAGGTCTCCACGAGGGAGAGAGGTGTGAGAGATATGATTGCTAAATAGGTAAGCTGTACTAGTTTTGTAGACACGATCCAGTAAGAACCAAGTAACGTCATAACAGAGAGCTCTTTCACACTATCCATTTTTTTAACGGACTGGTAAACTGTCGGGCCGGTATGAAGGACGGAGTATGTTATAGAAAAGTATGCTTTGAATTTTACCGTAGTATGATGTAACCATTAGCACTTTCGTGGAAACTGTTTTAGATACTCTATCCCTGACGTATGCTGTAAGTCGCCTAAGCAAATCGAACGCCATTTTCTAAATTTGGTTTTGCGCATGCGCAGTGCCAAATTTCTTATTTATAAAAGCATTTAAATGAAATTTAATAGGTACATGGGTACTTGGAATAAAAGCATAATAATAAATATCCTCGTCATTAGAGATTGCCGGTACGTCATAGTTCACAATCGTATGGTTTAATATGAAAAATATGAGTCAAATTACTTCCGTAATAATGCCAACTTGATTAGAAAATATACTCCGAGATGGCGACAGCTGTCATTTATTGGATGTTTATTTGAAGGTGCAAAACTGTCAAATCGCAGAAAGTATCGTTAGTCGATTTTGGTTTTTAATTGGTATAAAATATAACGTAATAAAGACGGTGAGAAAACAAATTCGTTGTAATCTAACAGGTCATTAATGCGTTATTTTTACAGGCCATATGGTAAGATAAACCCATTGTTGTAAGCTGCCTCATTACAATGGAATTTTTCCAAAAATGTGAACATTTAGTAATTACGCTACGTCAGAATTATTACAATGGTCGGGTCTTGCATTCATAAGTGAGTTTGCCGATAAAGAATTATAAATTCACAATTAGTGTATTCAATTTATAGGTTATACGATTTTGATACACCCAGCTGCACATTGCAA
>NW_022170403.1:8537989-8566871 GCF_008802855.1 Photinus pyralis | reverse complement strand
CCATATTGAATTTCATGCAATTCAGTTCATAATTAACGGAAATGTAAAAGCGATCGAACATTTCTAAACAAAGTTATCGTTCACATGGACAGATAGATGGACAGACAGACAAAGGAACAGACGGAGAGACCAACCGGCAGGCGACAGATAGCAATGCAAAATTATAAACGATCTCTAGGATCGTTAATAAACGGCAAAAGTGTAAAATTATGGAACATGTAAAAAACGGTTTTTTGTTTTTTTTACAATAACTTTTTTTGTAAGCGGTACAGAAAAAATTCCTTCCTTGGTACAAGACTCGACACCATAACGAACCAAATAGCGAAAAAAGTAGAACAATAGCTCTTAAGATAAAGAACTAGTAGCGTCGCAAAACGAGCGGACGGACGGACGGACGGACAAAGTGGCCACAATAGCGCATTTTTTTTTTTTTTTTGTGGAAATGCGCTAAAAAGGGTACATTATAAAAGAGTATAATGTAGGTACGTTATATGTTCGTTATGCTCCAATAACACTTTGCAACACATTTCGCTTTTAATTAATGCACACATCTTTCTGGTGAGGAACCCTGCAACGTATTTAACAATTTGTTCAATATTGCAGAGTTCATGCTTTTTGAACAAACATTTATTGCATATCTTCTACTTATATTTCATTGTTCCAATTAATTGAAGCATTAATAATTTGTTCGTTGCTTCCTTGCGACGGACAAGTGTCCAGAGGAATACAACTCTCCACCCCACTATCTCACAACTCTGTTGTAATCAGCAAGCGTTTGTAGGTATATGCACTTTCAAACCGCCTTGAGCTGGGGTTGTTATTCTATCCATCCCTTGATCTTTTGGAAGAAGAAAATAATTCCAAATGGTCCTGGCTTATTTTAGGATCCTTCGCAAAAAATACATTGCGTTTCCATATGGTGCATACTACCTGGGACACATTGAATGATTGAATCTTTTTCTTCCCGATATATCTGCTTGCTTGTGAATGGCTGATGTGAATCCTGGGGAACAATTGACTGATTTATACAATTTGCCGATGGTGCACACCAGTATCATACACTGTTCTGACATAATTTTCCCCTTTTGGAGACAGATCATTAGCTTATACACTGTTTGCGGCTAAGTGCGGAGAACCAGGTGATCATGCACCAACAAAGTAATTAATGAACTGTAATCTATCTTGATTGATACACTTCTTATCAGTTTGGTTGTTATCATGAAGGAAAATAAAGTACAACCTTAGTAAATAATTCTTATATTGAAAACTGTACAAATAAAATAAATGTACCTATATTCTTTTCCGAGTGAATCTTGAGGGCAAACGCAGCTGATGGTTTCAGAATGGGAAATTATTTCTAAACAAAATAGCAACCATAAAATAGAATAAATGAATTGGAATACTCACAATTATACAACAGGCTTTGGCAATAAAGCCCTAAGCAGTTTCTTGTACTTCAGTAATAAGCTGTTGATACTATAGCAAACCGTTGACGATGACGACGGTGATAATATTGAATTGAGATCTCTTCTCCCCTAACGGGTTTAATCATAACGATCTTCCTTCAGGATATCTTGTCTTTATCGAATGTGGCGGTGATCGATGTGTAGGTATTGTTTCGAACATCCATCGATGACCTCTCTCTTTTTAAGACCAAATCCTATCTGTCATGCGCCCTGCGCAGACTACATGTGAGTACAAAGGCAACATACACTATACGACTGGTGACACGCTTCGGGCGTAGGGCAAGGGCAGCATACTTGCGATACAGTCTTATATCCAGGTTGTTTTGAAATAAAATAGCCTTGGTCTTATATACTCTGGATTCGTAATGGTGAAAGTGCGATTTATGCATATATACCTAATATAAGAGAAGTATATGGATTAACCGAGTGGAC
Source organism: Photinus pyralis (assembly GCF_008802855.1). Lineage (NCBI taxonomy): Eukaryota > Metazoa > Arthropoda > Insecta > Coleoptera > Lampyridae > Photinus > Photinus pyralis. The sequence goes on along the minus strand of NW_022170403.1, from coordinate 8,564,973 downwards.
ACGCCTATCGCCAACATTGGTCGAGGGAATACTTCTGTAATTAGTAGTCAACTAGGCGCTAATGCGCTTGCCTGTTGTTATGTAGTGTTATTTACCAAGCATTTACTCCAGTTTGACATAACGGATTGAGGTTAAATTGTTTGTTTTGTTTATGAGTTATTGAACTTTTGTTTAATTTTAATAGTAAAGAAGACTTTCGTATGTATATGAATCAGTATACGTAAAGTGATACACAATAATATTGTAAAGAAATACCTAATGTTTGGCAATTTTAGTGTGTTCATTACTTAGAAATAAAGAATACAGGTACTTGTGGGAAAATGGATTCTTCGGTTTCATGGCACAAGTAAGTTACAATGCAATTATCTGCAATTCATTTATGCCATACTTGTTATTAGATTCCCAAGTGAAAAAAGCAACAAGAATCGGTGACTGCAAGCATGTGAACTATCGGAATTCGATGATGTAAAAACAAGGTTGTGCTCTCGTCATTTTAACCGCTATGACTGCATTGATTTGGATGCACGCAAGCATGATGGGGGCACGAAGTTATATGGGGGTCACTTAACACCTAAAAGATTTCCAACTCTACAATGTTAATTTTATTTTAAAATCAGTAAATGTCTTTAATGTAATTGTGTTTCTTTGAATATTGGTAATGTATCACTTTGTATTATAGCTGATGCGAACTTATCCAATTTCATGTTATATTCAAGATACAATCCCTATAGGTATATTATTTCAATTGCAATTTAAGTTTCTAAATCGTTACAAGGTTTCCCTTCGAAGTTGAAGGGTGTAACCGTAAACAAACTCCGCTGAGGAAGCTCGAAAGTTCTCCGTGAAAATGCTACAGTTTCCAAGCAGAACGTCTTGAGAGGGTGGGCTTCGGCCACCAAGTATATACTTATCTAAAGACATCACAGGATCTGACAATAGTGATAGGAGTCGGCAAGTGGAATGGCGCCAATGTGTTGAATATGAACCTGCATGAAGCGAATAGAAGTCTGGGTGAAGTTTCCGAATGGTGCGTGGTTGTGTTTACATATGGTAATTGCACACAATAATGGTTTAATAAAAATTTTACCCTATTTTCGAGTTATAGGTTATGAAATTTGAAATTGGCGCTATACTTAAAAGTAACGGTAAGAAGTAAATATTTACTTAGGGAGTTTGCGCATAAATACAGAGTTAACTACTAAGGAATAGGGCAGCTCTCTTTTATGGCCAACAATTTGCACATTGCTATCATACGCGCTTATCCATATACTTCTCTTATACAGGGTGACAATTTGAAAACTTTGAAAATAAACATGGAAAATCGTATTTAACTTGAACTTCCAAAGCCGACTTGACAGCAACTCATTTTTGATCGCCAGTTATAATCTATTCTCAAACTCTTGTCGAACCTTTTCAAATGTTGGTTTTACAATATTTCGACATTCTTGAATTATTCTCTGTCTTAGTTCGTCTATGTTCGCCGGTTGCGTTTTAAATACGACAGATTTCAAATCATATTAGTTTATTTTTTGATTTGCACGATAATTACTAACCTAAATGTAATGCTATTTGGTATGGTTGGAAAGCATTTTTTCAGAGCTTTCCAACAACGTATCACACATGGGGGGTCACTATTTAAGATTTAAAAGTTGGGGTGGCTGGGGCGCAGGGGGTTGGAGGGGGTGCGTCGCCAACTATGTCATTGTGATTCCCCCTCCAAATTACCGAAACGGATTTTGATTTTTTTAAATATCTCGTTTATTTACTAAGATATGGGGGGTGGTAAGTTTTCAAATTGTCACCCTGTATATATGCAAAAAGAAAGAGCAGTACTTTATTAGTACATTGTGGGTTGACATACAGCAGCGAAAAGAGAGGGAGCGCATGGTGCGCATCATAGTCATACAAGTACAAGATCGGTGGGGGAAATAATGAAAGCGGTAAATTTAATTTAACAGAACACCCGACCTCCGGATTTTATAGCCCAACGTACTACCACTGAATATCCAGGAGTTGGATATTCAATGGTACTACCATTGAGCCACAAAGCCGGTGCCTGATCAGTTTAATATCATTAAATAAATCACCGAAATTTAATTTAAACAACATTGCAAATAAATCAGCACCACCAACCGAGCCACCAACCAAATTTTTAGTGGTATTTTTGCAGGCCGAGGTCGGGAAATGATAAGTTCCTGCATGTGTTTGGGCACGGAATTCGGAAAACAAAGCTTTGAAACAAGGAGACAAAAATAACTATCGTCTTATTAGTTCATACAGATAATCGTAACAAAGGATGATGACTGCCGTAGACGACCATTTGATTGATCGTGTTTAGTCAAAAGTTTTAAATGTAGGTACCTAATATAAGTAATCAAAGATCAACAGTATACAAAAATATATACACAACTGAGGACGAAACCACTGGGGAGCGAAATGCATACGAAACGGCGTATGCGAAACGGACTCTACGGAAGCATTCTTATGACCGTTTGCATCTAGAATTCTAGACTGCACAGTGCACAGTGCACAGGTACCAAACCATTGAATGACATGGAACGCGAATTTCCCGATAAATCTACTTCCTTCATATCACAGACAACATATATTATACTGTGTTCATATTCAAGGATCACGACTAATCGATACCTTATTATAATCAGTCAAAGAGCGTATGAGAGACTAGAAATTTCCGTCTGATTTGGTTGAGACACGTACGTACGTACAACATTCGTAATTTAAATCCGGAAAATGGTTCGTGTGGGCAAATTTCATAGTTGTGGAAGTTCAATCTGCACCGTTTGGCGGTATACCGCACGGTAGCAAAGACGTTTCCAGTTGGCAAATTTTGCATAAATTCACCTTGTTCCACAAATCAATTTAAGGGATACTGTTCTTACGCTTCAGTTACAGACTCTAAGCGTACAATTTATCGAATGGACGTAGAAAAGTAAATCCTCCAATTAGTAAAGAGGCATGCAGTTCATGTCAGTTTATATTAAAAACAAGGGTTGATTTTTTTCGGAAGCTAACTGAAAAACTCATTGGGTAAAGTAAATAAATCAAATCTGTGACGCATAAATAAGCTTGAAAAGGCGAAGATAAGCTTAAAAAATTACTTCCCCTTACAATCTCAAAAGTGACAAAATTTTAACTCGGCAAGATTATGCGCAATATTAAATCCATTATGAAATGGAAATATTGTTTGTCTTTTTAATTATTTACGCATAATTTAGATAAATGTTATATATCGTCTATTAGTAGTTTTAAACATTTCAAATAAACGTGGTCAGCAATTTGTAGTGAACGGAGATGTTTAAAAATGAATACGCAGATCAAAAGCATTCAGAATACTACGCGTTCGTGTACTCATATTTATACCCGGATCGAAAGAGATTAGCCAGGTTGCGGACAGCATTTTCCGTTATGTTAGACGGCCATTTTTCCTTATAATATAAGTTTATAAGTATAAAACATTTTTATAGCAAAGTTAAGTTGCGGTGTGTGCTGGGCGTGTTCAATTTTGCTTATAAGTTTGAAGGAGTCTTAACCTCACTTTTATTTTACATTGTGTTAAAATGTCCAAAGTTCACTACTATGCTCTTAGACAAAAAGAAAAGAACTACCGCCAACATAAACACTGCACAATTGTAGGTTAGCAGGAAAATGTTATTTATGAGTGATTACGTACTGCGCAGTGACACATTATAAGAACTTCATTTTCATTGGTTCCGCTATTTATAAATATATCGTACAAAAAGCCCTCATACCGTAAATTATTTCTACAAAAATTTATATTTCTTATGTTATAAGAAAAAATGGCCGTCTAACATAACGGAAAATGCTGTCCGCAACCTGGCTATTATGCTACCACCCGCATCACTTTGGTATTATCTCTGAATAAAATTTAGGGTTGTATATTTAGCCGAGCACCAAATTGATATGATTTTCAAATATTTCTCTTGTGGCACTCAATATCATACTGTGGGTTCCAAAAGTATTAAACATATTACAATTTAAATTTGTGGATGTGCGTATTTTCGCCATACCTCAAGCAGGTATCAACATGCGGTTTTTACTTTTAGCATTGGAAATGCTTATGTTTTGTATGGGTATGAATTACCAGGTTTGCCGAGTAGAAAAAAAGACAGTGGTGTCGCGTCTAGTGATGATTGTACCGTACTCGACTGCAAGAAAAAGTCGCGGATACTGTCGATACGGTACTTACTTAACAGTGCGCAGGGGTTTTGTTAATTCGAATCTCCCGTGATTACAAGCATGTTACGCCGCTTATTATTCAGAAAGTTTATGTTTGCAACACGAGCGAGCTTGCTAGCGAGTGGAGCAAGATTATTCCGCGTGAATAAGGGTTATTTATGGCTTTATAGGTTATACGGTTATCATTTCCAATGTCTCCGATGGTTGCAAGGATTGCGAAATCTGTGAATTTTTCATCTTATTTGATATTAGGTATGTACTTAATAATGATATCGTTAGGTACCGGGGAACCGTTCGTCTTCGTCGTATGATTTAGAGGTAAAAAAAATGATTGGGTAAATCGGTTATGAAGAATCGCTGGAAAATTTTTTCAAGTTCTAAAAATGATAATGCATTTCCTTTTAATTTCGCATAGTTAGCTAAACATTCTTTTTTCACATTTTTAAAGAGAACCAGTTTATCTATCATTTGCGTAAGGGGCGTTCAATGGTTTTTGCAATAACCTGCTTTAACTTCTTAACCGTTTGACCGAATGTAAAAAAATTGGTATCGTTTAAAAGAGCATTCCTTGGGCAACAAGAATCAACCAAAATATAGTTAATTTAGTTGAATCCTTCTCCGCCAGGGAGCTAGTTTTGACACTATTATCCAAAATCCTAAAAAAATAAAAAAAATCTTTATGAAAAAGTAGCCAAATAACACCCAAAGAGGCCAGTGAAAATCGTTTTTCAAAATCGCGTTCCTAACCTCAAATATTGGGAAAATGAAATGAATGAATTAATTAATAAAAATGCTTAAATTGTATCTTATTTGCCGTATTTCCGGTATTTGTCGATGGCGCGAAAGATGGTTTGGAAAAGGACCCTACACTTTTAGGTAGGCCTTGGAAATTAAACAAATGAAACACGATGCATTATAAAATAATAACAACCGTAATTTGTAAATTATTCTGCTGTGTTTACGCATTCAGAAAGTGTAGTTATTTGTATTTGTAGTTATTTTTCTAAAATGACGATTACTAACCAAGAAGCATTTAATATGCTGGCGGCGATGGTTCGTGGTCGATTCGAATAACGCAAATAGAAGATGCGGGCAGCGATGGTCCCATTTTGAAAATACTCAAAGTATATGACCAGCATATTAAATGCTTCTTGGTTAGAAATCGGCATTTTAGAAAAAACTACACTTTCTGAATGTAAACACAGCAGAATAATTTACAAATGACGGCTGTTATTATTTTATAATGCATCGTGTTTCATTTGTTTAATTTTCCAAGGCCTACCTAAAAGTGTAGGGTGCTTTTCTTTCGCGCCATCGACAAATACCGGAAATACGCAAAAAGTAAATTTAAGATACAATTTAAGCATTTTAATTAATTAATTAGTTAATCTCATTTTCCCAATATTTGAGGTTAGGAACGAGATTTTGGAAAACGGTTTTCACTGGCCTCTTTGGATGATATTTGGCTACTTTTTCATAAAGAAATAGTCGTATCATTCTATTTGATTTTTTTTAGAATTTTGGGTCAGTGTCAAAACTAGCCCCCTGGCGGAGAAGGATTTAACCAAATTTACTATACTTATTTTGGTTGATTCTCATTGCGCAAGGAATGCTCTTTTCAACCATACCAAATTTGTTAAAATCGGTCACTCGGTTACCTTCTTTGTTTTTGAAATAACTGAGTTTTTGTTTTTACCAAAATGATAGATAAACTGGTTCTCTTTAAAAATGTGAAACATTTTTTTTTATTATGCGAAATTTAAAGAAAATTCAATTTTAAAATTTAAGATGGCAGTTACGTCCTCTGGTGGTCATTTTTAGATGGGCATTTAAATATGCGTATGTGTTTCCGCAATATCTTCGAATACAGTTTACACATTAATTTATTGAAATATTTTCATGGTCAAGTTAAATAATAAAAAAATAATAACCATTCAAAGGTATTTCAGACGTTATCGCAAGGAAAAAAACATGCACATATAAACGCTTATTATTCCTAAAGGATTTATGATATGCGTGGAGTTTTTTTTCGAAAAAATTCCTCTATAATTTATCTTGCATAAATTCCTTCCTAAAACTCCACTATAGCGGAAGTGTGGTAGATTGACACCAATATTGTCTTCCCATTTCTACATTGTGTCGACTGCAATGTTGCACAACTCTCTTTATTGTACACCGTGCCCCAAACTCACAGCATGGGAATAAGTGAGCGACAATAATGTGACACAATTATACCATCTCACAACTGTTATTAATTAACACAATGATAATTAATACAAGATGTGATGGTAATTAATGAAACGTTGTCACGCTGCGCGGTTCATCCAATTCGTTTTGTCATCTACTATTCAGAGTGTTATCACCGAATCTAGGGGCAAAACTCTCTTTGGAGAAGTCGCTGAGAGTAATCCTCAAAGAAAAACGTTTAGAATAAATCCAGGCAAACGGGACTTTCGAAAATCGAAACGTAAGAAATTTCAAAGGATGCTGCGTGTGGTGTATCGAAAATGAACAATAATAAATCCTGCGCCGAAACAATAATCAAGCTTGTAAATCACGTTGAAGCTTTTCAATTTAGATATTGAACTACGTAACCTAGATCAAGAATTTAAATTTGTCAAAGTTCATCCATAAAATTTAGCCTATACATACGACCACATTTATTTTGTAGCGCAAAAAAGCACACTAAGCAAAATATGCGAGATAAAGTAAACTTAAATTTAAAGCGCAGTATGATTGATGACATTTTTTATGAAGCAAGTGTTTTTAGAGTTTCTAAACAAAGCATTTCGTTACCTACGTACAGATTGTTTTTACTGAATGGGGAAAATGGCAGTGTGTTTTCTATACTGAGTTGTCATATATCGTAGCGTATCTGGAGTGTGGGCTTCCATGCCAGATGTCCTACAGACAAAACATAATAAACTGTATAAAGTAACTGCCCGAACTTGAACATTAATTCATAATTTTTTTGTCCTATACAAGGAGAAACTTTTTTTCTCGCCTGTGTGAGGATGAGGACGCGAAAGAAGACATGGAGCGAGAAAACTCAATTTTGCCGGCTAGGCGAGAAAAAAAATACGCCTTATGTAAGCTAGATGGCGCGGTTGTAATAAAATTTGAAGGGCGTTATTTCTTTTATTTTTCATTTGGCTATTATATGTCAATTATATCTGTCATATGTGATATATACAGCAGTCTATTACTCCCAAGGGCATAATGAGAGGGCGTAATTATTATTATTATGCCTTCAAACGGCCTGTCAAATTGATTGATGGAGTTATATTATGTAATAAAAAAGATGCAACATGATTCGTATATATTTGTATATATTTCAAATGCATTCTTTGGAACGATGAAAAATAAAATGCTGTATGCACCTCAGGCATTACTCAATATTTAACCATCGGGCGACTTAAGGCGCGTATACATCTGAGCATTGGGTCGAATGAGCAAGGCGAGCGCGAATGAGCATTTGGAAAGGGGGCTGAGTACACATCTGAATGGGACACGCGAGCGAGACACATGAGCTTCGCTCAATGAATGCTCGTAGTGCGCGTTTCAATATGGTATGTCCTTTCCGTTCCCTGTCCACACTGAGTACGTATGAGCGTGTTCGCCGCAAGCGCTCGCTTTGATCTACCGACAAAATTTGGATCGGGTCGAGCGTGCTCGGCGCACGTTGCTCAGTCGTCCACATTTGAATGCTCATTCGCGCTCGCCTTGCTCATTCGGACCCAATGCTCAGATGTATACGCGCCTTTACAATCCCTCGGGCCGGAGACCCTCGGGCTCTGTCGCCCTCGGCATAAATATTGCCTTAATGCCCTTGATGCATAAATAACTATTTAATTAAATAAGAAACATAAAATCGTTAACACTGATTTAATAAAATTTACCCTATGTTCACTTTATTTTACTGAATACAAGAATTCATTTAATTACCGCGTACCTAATTATCCATGTTTCGTGAATTTGAATACTTTCCCAATATCACGTGACCAATTCAAACGATTCAAACTTAAGTCATAGTCTCCCATTTGCTTTCAATAACGAGCATCTGTGCCAATACATTTAATACCGAGATGTACTTTGCACTGTAAGTACAACACTGCTTATCTGCAATAAGTAGCATTTTAAATGTGTAAATGTGTCCAGCGAGGTGTCCAGTGTGACACGTTGAGATAAAAGGCCTAAACTCCGTACAATCTGCGCATGCGAAAGAAACGTCTAAGCTGTAATGTTATTAATTAATATGTAGGTTATTTTATTTTTTATTTAATTATTGTTTTCATCACAGGCTGTTATAATGAATAAACATATTCGTAAATCGTAATGTACATTTAAACTCACAGACTTTTGACGTTGTTATACCAAGAGCCATGTTTCGCTGCGGCAGTATAAAATCCGAAAAGGACAGTATAAGGCCCCATGTTCACAAATCGTAACCCAAGACATTTCAAACACCTACGAATCGCTCATAAACCGGACGGCTACTACGGTGATAAAACTGGAACGCTCCTACTGGCATATAAATTTGCTTTCCTACCGCCTCCAATAAGACAGCCCGATTGTAGATGACAACCGACACAAACAGGCCGTCACGTAACTTCATAGTTCGTGCATTACATCAACGGACCCGACACTCACCGAGAGCACGAAGGAATGGACCATCAAAACCAGACTGTATAAGACCATGCACCAAGTCGTTAGAGTACACATAAACTCCGCTTGCAAGGCATCTTTGTACGAAGAACTGAAACCTAAAAGTAGCAAACATTAAATTGAATGCAGGGAGGTGCGCCTGTAACGTTCACGTATTCCAACGACTTGGTGCATGGTCTTATACAGTCTGGTTTTGATGGCCATTCCTTCTTGCTCGTGGTGAGTGTCGGTCCGTTGATGTGGTGCACTAACAATGCAGTTACTTGAGTCTTGACGGCCTGTTTATGTCGGTTGTTCTACAACATTGCAACTTTAACGTTTTGAGTTTAGGCCTTTTATCTCAACGTCAGTGTGACTGCAATGAATGAATAAATCTATTTATAAAACACATTTTTTAACATACAAGATCATCAAGGATTTAAAGTCTGCCCATTGCGGTTTCGTCACCAAGCATAAATCCAGTCTTAAAACCATCTAACATTTGACAAGACATGGATCCTGCCAAGGATTTAAAATGTAACCGGTGTGATTTTGTCCCTGAAAACACACATTCAATTTTAAAACACATTTGTTAATACACAAGACCAGTAATAATTTCCAATGCGCCTGGTATTAATTACAACCCCTTAAATCCCGTTACTTTCTAAGGAAATAATGTTAATATGCCACGCGCCAGTAAAATTTCGGGAATGTCAACTCAGTTCGTATAAGATCTTGCATCTCTGTTGCACCGTGACTCCCTTCGGTGCTAAGAGTAAAAAATAAAAGGAGAGAACCTTGCATTAAAAGGGGACTTGACGGAAATGGACAAAAAGGAAGTGATAAAAGTGCGAGAAGAGTGGGGAGAAACGCGTCATTATTGGCAGTGGTGTAATAAAACAAAACTGACTTCATCTCTTCTGTTTTATGATAAGTCAAGTCGACATAACTGACCAGCGCAAAGGAAGTGATATTTTGACGACTTTCGTCGCGTGTTATTGTTGAGATTATTTTAGTTTAGTTAAAGTGTGCGTGTGCTAGTCAGTTAGAATTAATGTCATGTCAATTTACAATTTTTCAATTACAAAATTAATTTTACACATCGGTATTCGTTAATTCAATAGTTATGCTATTTCCCACCATCGTTATATTCTCTCCTGTTATTTTTTACTCGTAGCTTCGGTGGCTCCGCACTGTCCAACCGCAAGCGCGCTAGAATTTGAGTTTGCGTTGAACCGAACTGTATTATAAGGAAAAGGGGTAAATCTACGAGTAAAAAAATGTACTCGTGGGGGTACATAATAAAGATAACCTCTGCCAGCCTCCGAAGACTTGTGAATATTTTTAGTGTGCCCACTTAGATTGCACCGTCTCGTAAAATTTTTTTCGCGTAGTCAGCAGGAAACGTGGAAAGTACTATTTAAGTGTACCTATAATATCTTCTTATACCGGGTGAATATTTCGAAACCGAACATAGGCAATTAACATGGGAAAAACGTTTTACAGATTGTTCCTCCCCATGTTAATTTAGAGGGTTTATAATACCAATCGAAAGAAGATTTTTTTTCTCATCTAATGGTATTAGTTTATTTTCAGGTGTATTTCTCACGGCCGGTTGCAAGAAAGCGAATTATAATCGAAATCCAAGATTATTTGCCAAATCTGAGATTAAACAAAAATGTTGGTTGCATGATCAAGTATTGGATTAAACTAATCTTGATTATTCTAATCTAAGTTTATTCCTACTATAATCCCTGATTACGTTGGTTTTGGGTTGCATGGACCTGTAATCCTACATTTGTCATTGATTAAATCAAAATTATTCTAATTCGTCAAATCGGAGAATTAAACTGGAATTATAACGAAGAGGTAGAGGCGCCAATTGTTGATGTAGATGATGACTCTTCGATGAGAACAGCACTAGGGAATTCGGTGTTTGCTGTATGAGTGAAGAATTGAAGAATTATAGAAAATTCACATTTTTTTAAAGCAATTACTGTCGTATACTTGTTTAAACTAGACAAAGTTTGTGACAATTCAAGCCCTTAACCGGCTCTGTAAGTCTAATAGTTTTGGAGATACAGCGTTTCAAAAATTCGAAAATTCTTTAGTTTTAATAAAATTTGCTTTTTTGCATAAAAACCTCTTAAACATTTTTATAATTTTGTTCGTTTGGGGGTACTTTGTGGTGAGGAGTCTCCATAAATCCGCACAGAAGGAGCTAGAATGTTGATATCCTCTGGATCCTCAGCTTCTCTCATGATAAGAAAGTTGTCATCTTCTTCTTCTTCAGCAAGATCCACTACCTGTTGCATGGATTGTGAAATCTGTGTTCCTTCTGCCTGACCTTGCTCGACAAGGGACACCGATTATAGAAGATCTGTGACAGTATCAGAAAGCTTACTCACAACACTATGGTTTGAATAAGGCATCATATAAACATGGATATTTTTCCCCTAAAAGACAAAAATCCATATTTAATTTGCTTTCATTATCCGCAATTTTTAGCAGTTTTAGCAAAGTTTAGATTCTGCAAAAAAAACGCAAATTTTGATAAAACTAATAAATTTACCAATATTTGAAGCTTCGTATCTCGGAAACTATTAGACTTGCGGAGATCGTTAAGGGCTTAAATTGTCAGAAATTTTGTCTAGTTCAAAAAAGTATACGACAATAATTGCATTAAACTCGGTCCTTCAGTAGTAAAACTTACAGAAACCAAAAAATGGTAAGAAAAATGACATATTTTCAAGTGCTGTGTCGCTCGCACAGGTCTTTCAAAGTCGAAAACTTGGATTTTTCATCCATATTCATCCTAACAATTTAAAAGAAAAAATAGAGGTGACATATCTGATGCACGGAATGCCCATTTTTTGGTCTAATTTGACTGTACTATCAACAGATTTAACACTACGCTATCACCTCACAAACGTCAAATTAGTGTTGTGTCAAAATAGGGGTGAATTCACAACGACTTGGCGTGGGATTATAATAATTCTAGAATTTCAAAATCTAAGATTCGATTAAGTACGAGAAACCCGATCGTGTACTAATCTCGGCTTATATGTAACTCAGGATTTCCTAATTCATGTATATTCCAACCGTCTTGCAACCGGCCGTCATTATTTTATCAAAAATTCGACATTACCGTAACATAATTTGCGGTTCTTCTTTTCTTATCCGAATAATAAATATTTTGTTATAAGCTGTCCCCGGTTCCTCAGTAGACCAAAGTCTTGCATATCCAAACGAAGGAGGCATCATTTCGAATTCCCCTTTTTTACGCAATTTAATATTTACTGCTCACGGTGTACACGCTTACAAGTTACAGGTTCTTTTTCTTTAACTTATTTAATTCAAAACATTAAATTCGTCGATTTAAAAACGAATTTGCAAATTAGGTTTCACATTAATTTGCAAAACCAATCCAAATTTTGCCGATGCGCATCCTTAAATAGTTATTTGTATACTTAGGCCGCGAAGTCATTCTTTAACGTACCGAAAAGAAGATTGGCGCCGAGGCCGCTTGCGGCCGAGGCAAGGCAACTTTGAGGGCGTTAAAGAATGACGCGGCCGTGGTATACACAACATTTTTTGTGCAATTGCGTAGAATCGTCAATAAATAAAAATGAGATTTCAAAAATAATAATTTTCGTCGCAAATAAAAAGACGACCAGTTTTCATTTTACCATGGAAATGAGATAAACACTGAATAATTTTTCGTGAAAGAAAAGTCAAAAGTGTGAGTCCGAAAGTGATTCTTCGATATCCGGAACTCCTCCGGAAATAAAACTTGTTGCGAATTATGCTGTGTCGCAGTTAGTACCTGAAAAAGCGAAGCGGCATCGGCAGTACAGAAAATGCTACAAGGACTTCAAGTGTACCTGTCAGTTTGAGTTCTAATGAAAATCAAAATGTTACAGTTTCAATGTATAACGCTTCTAACACTTTAGACTTTATTTCAGGAGTAAGTATAAGTAACAATACGAACTGTACGATTAATATTAACATTTATCCAAAAGATTTGTAATTACCTACATGCTGATTGTCAAAATATATGTGACATTGTCTTACTTTAACGGCCGTCGCTATGACAGCGGCCGCGAAAGTGAATTTCGCGGCCGCCATGGCGAACGCGAAGTTGTTGTTTCGCGTCCAATTGCACCAAAACATAATTTTTAGGCTGTCATCACAAAAACGTTGATTTTGTGGTCGCTTTTGCGGCCATAAAGTTTAACTTTATTGTACGCTTCTGTCAAACTTTACTTTATTGTACACATCTGTCAAACTGTACCTACTTATTTGAAACTGATGTGTGAGAAACAGTAATCTGTTTAATACAAAGCATCTATCTGGTCTAGCCCCATCAAGGATTGGGCCATCCACGTGCGTTTTTTTCATTTTCGGACTGTTTCACACCATTTTGCATAATCACAATGTTCACATTTAAAATTAAGTTTGACGTTTCAATCTTTGCTGCTTGCAGACCTTTTTGAAGTGTAGAACCAAAACATGAGGAAGATGTTATTGCTTACATTATTATACGAAGAATCACCAGGAATTAACCGAGAACACAAGTAGCTACCTATACCTACCATCAAAGTAGGTAATCAGGTTTCTAATAATTGTACAGCATGTTAACTATAAGGTCTTGGAAGCCACAGTTACGAAGGACCTATTGCATTTGACATTATTAAAATCTTGTGCAACGGAGGAAGTTGGGATTGTACTTTTACTCTCAAACTCCTGCTCTTATATCATATATGACTTAGGGTCGCAACGCTTGCAGCTTCCAAAATTTCATTTGGGGTATCTGAACTGTCGCTATCACCCATTTTGATACGCACAAAACACACGCAAAGATGCTAATTATAATTTATTACATATGACAGGAAATGCTTTGTTTTTAATTGTCTAAGATAACTATGATTTTCAGAAAAAATATGTTTATAGGCAAATTTTTGAATTCTTTTTTGATGATCGCCTAAAAAATGTTGTGTGCACCTTGGCCAAAAGTGATTTGTTAGGCCTCATCTGAATTGCGGCCTCGGCTACCGCCTCGGCCACAAACAGCAGCTTCGGCCAAAAAAGATCACTTTTACGGCCTTGGTACACAAATAACTATTTTTGCGTACCATTTTAAACAAACCAGTAGGCTGTTAAATACGAGTAGGCACACAAGAAGTAATTGACAACTTCAGAATTTTATTAATGATTATATAGACAAAAAAAACGGTGTATCTCCCATATAGTGGAGCGAAATCGGGGCAAAAATGTGACAACAATTTTGTTTGAGGTATAACAAGATCAGAACTATAATAGTAGAATGTCTAGATATTGTAATTCTGCATCCGAAATGGTGTTTTACGACATTTTCCGGTGGTCATGACATTTTTTATAGTCAAAACACCACTCAAAAATGCTTTAATAAAAATTTATGTTTTTAGAGATTTACACAGGGATATCTCGACTCCCGCACGAGATATTGTTGTAATTGTTTCAGTTTTATAATGCCAAATAGTAAGCGCTTCTACCTATGCCTATTACATCGAAAACATGATATAACTACATTATGATAATTGTCATCAAAGCCGATAAATCGATTATTGAGAAGCGTAAACTTCACTCCGCGAGAAACTTTTTTATTATTTGAGGAATCTCTATACATGTATCGTACGAATTGTAACTGATAGTCAAAGAATTTTAGTGATAGGTCAGCGCCGCCCCAAGTTAATGCTGCCACTTACGACTGGCAGGCGAGTGATTTTATTATTAGTTTTCAACGTACTTTCAGCCTGTATTGTCGAATTTTTTGTCGCTTATGGTTTAGTTACTATGTACGCTGCCTCCCGGTCTAATATGACTCCATAGTAAAGGTCGATTCTCACTTTCGTGCAAGGCACGTACTCGGCACAGGCAAGGCACCGACTCTGCAAAATATCTATATTATTGAATCTTATGAATTTTTTGGGGTGTAATTCACACTATGCGAGCAACGACTCGGCAAGCTACGGCCTTTGCACGCAGCGTTCTTCCGAAACAATATTTGCCGGGCATGTACCGTGCACGTTCCGACAAGTGTGAATACAATCTGTGCAGGTCACCGACTTTAGTTCAGTTTTCATAGTACAAGAAAGGTTGAAGGGTCAGCAAAGGAACACTTTTTCAGCGGAACAAGATGAGATGCTGATTGAATGTGTCCAAGAAAATGATGTCGGTCATAAAAGATACTTCTTATGCATTTATGTACACAAAAACGTATTTTTCTTTTTCTGCTATATGTACTTTCTTGTTCTTCATCATCTAATATTAGACCTATTTTAATTAACGTGGAAGTTTCGAACATTTCCACAGTTGAAACTCACGTAGAAACTGCTTACCTGCGGCAAGCGTGTCGCAGTGTGAATTGAACTCAAAAAACTTTGCCCGTGCCGAGTCTGTGCCGTACCGTTGCCGAGCCGGTTCTTTGCACGAAAGTGAGAATCGGCCTTAAAATCAGAATACGACTGGAAGGTAGGCAATAAGCATACGAGGTGAGATTTGGTACACGCGCTTCCTATATAAAACAGCAGAGTGCCGCCACCGTTATATCTACCTTGGGCTTGCCTCTATACCATCAATTTGAATGCGGGTTTAAGCATCATAAACCGATACGTCTCTTATTCTGACCACAGCTGCCGGATCATACTCATACACTAACTAATCATAACAGACTTTCGTCTTGTGCGGCTGAGAGACATTCATTTTGCTCTCGGAATGTTGTAGGGTACCATTCTTGAACGTGTGACTTCCGTGTGAGTGAGTGGGTATGACGTTATGTCGAGCGATTTTCATAATTTCGTATATTGTTGACACTTTACGCCAATTTTTCCAATCTCCAGTGCTATTTAAAGTAGCCGTACCTACCTTCCACTTCTCCTGTATATTTTTATTCGTAAAATTAGTGGATGTCTTCCCTGTCACAAAGTTTTTTTTTTTTAATGCAGATAGTAGCATGAGTTTTTGCCCTTCTGAAGCGCAAGACATAATTTACTTTTAAATTTGAATTGATTGCAGTAAATGGCAAACGCAAGCGCATTGGATAACACTATGACAAATCCAAACGGGCGGTTTTAATTTAGTGTCAAAAATACGAAATTTGGTGAGGGAGTGAGTCACCGATGAGAAAGTTACACACTCACCGATTTTTTTCGAACGGTTCAAGCAATGGGGGTTTTAAAGAGCGCGTTCGGCTGAAGTCAAGCGATGTACTCGGTCTACCTATTACTTACGGTACACGTCCCCAAAAAAATGTTGTTATGAAGGAAACATAATTAGAAATACGGTATGAGTGGTATTTTGTACCTCAGCACAATGCAAACGTCATACATGATTTTTTATTATACCTAAATCACAATCTCCGTTTTAAACACTCAAATGCGTGCGAAAAAGGGCCTTTAAAACACACGTGCTTTAAAGTTGCTAAGTAACGATACTTCAAGTATGACTTTTGAAACTGTCATCTGGATGAAATAAACAATCCTCTTAGGTCGCTTTCTGTAAATGCAGAACATTTCTTTGGCTTTTGTACCTATCCTTTGGTTGAAGCTTTCACAAACGCGCGTAATTTAGGGTATGCTTCCAAATCTGTTCCACTTTTTAATCGCAGCATTGCTTTAAAGTTTTTAGTAGTGGAGCTAGCACGAAATCCACTGAACGAGAATGATCAAAATTTTAACCGATGGAGTTCCATTTTGCCCTATCAGAGTATGCTAAAATCGATCGTCTGCCGCCTAAGGTCATACGACTTAAGGCGCTGCGGGTACTTCTTGTGGTACCAATTCTGAAAGGTTGTTTTTCGAAAAAATAAGTTATACACCAAATGAAAACGTTGATAATAGCTCTTAAAAAAATATTTAAAAAAATCGCGAACATTTGATAACTCCGTAAAAGAACAATTCTTAGTCGGTTTTTCACGAACTTTCTACGGATATAACTAGGTTACCGTTGGATGAATGAAGCTAATTTTGCAGACTAATGATAGGTACAGCCAATGATTATGACAGTGTTTCTTTTTTAAGTTTTTTCTCTAATTATAAGATATCTTATAATGTTAAGATAATAAGACAATCTTATAATTAGAGAAAAAATTTAAAAACGAAACACCGTTAAGTCATTAGTAGTACCTATCATCAGTTTGTAAAAAAAATCAGCTTCATTCGTCCAACAGTAACCTAGTTATATCCGTAGAAAGTTCGTGAAAAACCGACTAAGAATTGTTTTTTTACGGAGTTATCAAATGCGCGCGATTTTTTAAAATTTTTTTTAAGAGCTATTATCAACGTTTTCATTTGGTGTATAACTTATTTTCTCGAAAAACCATCTTTCAGAATTGGTACCGCAAGAAGTACCCGCAGCGCCTTAAGTCATACGACCTGAGGCGGCAGACGATCGATTTTAGCATACTCTGATAGGGCAAAATGGAACTGCATCGGTTAAAATTTTGATCATTCTCGTTCAGTGGATTTCGTGCTAGCTCCCCTACTATTTGAATGAATGCACCAAAATATAGAAGATTTAAATACCTTTGACATTTCCTTCATATATGCCAGCATTATGGATGCATTTAAGACTGTATTCGTAACTTCCTATTCATTTTACCATGGATTAGACAAGCTTTTCATATTCTTTATAATAGGCTTTGCCACAACCCTGGAGTTGGATTTTACACCTACGTCAACGTTTGTTTAGATTTTACAAGTTGCAGGTAACTTTTGCCGCTGTCAAAGTGACAATTACACTGCGGTGTATTATCATGAGTTGAATTGTCAACGGAAATCGTTTAATTCACAAAGACGATGATTTTTATAAGCAAACGTCAAGTGACATTTCCATGGCAATCGTGAAATTACGAACACCCAGCCCACTTAATTAGACATGTATTCGAGTATAACGTCAATATGACTTCATTGTATTTTCTATTTTTAAATTATACTGCAGGTATAATAAAAAATACTATAAGATACACGTGTATAATTGGTCTTTAAAGCACTTGCAACGTTAAAGGCACTCCGCTTTGCGTCGTGCCCTTAAACTCGTTGCGCGTGGTTTAAAGACTTGATTATACACTTGTATCTTAATATACTATTTAAAAAGGTATATACAGTAGTCAACTTGACTAGTCTCTCTACTTTTCGACCCTGTTTCAAACCTTTGCACACTAAACTGTTGACGACACACCGCGACTAAATATTCACAGTGTAAGCGGTAAATCCTAAACGAATGTATTTATTTTTAATCAAAACGTATGCGAGACGTATGTAAAAGCCGGGAAACTAAACAATTTGGCGTTTTACGTGAAGTCGGTGTAGTGGATTTGGTTTTTCGATGTTGGCGCCAGAGATCCCCAGCAGCTATCTTGATCTCGATCCGATCAGTGTGTCAGCAAGACGTGTGCACTGTGCAGGCCTTTATAAATATCGCTGGTTTTGGTGTTCTTTCTGAAAGACACCATGCCTTTTGTGAAGAAAAGTGCTCAGCAGAAGAAGGCAAAGATTGCCCTAGCTCAGTTATATACTAGACTAGTGGAAAAGTCGTCAGATTTAAACGCGTGTTGCATAGCACACCGCCGCGCCAGAGCAGACGCCGCTCCGGCTGTAAATATCTTCCTTATTTCATCATGAACATGTACTTTTCCGTGCATATTTAGAATCGTCACAAAATTTCGCTTCTAATGAGACCCATCTCATTTAAGTCTTGATACAAAAACCTTCGCTAGCTCAAAAAAACTGAGTGTGTCCATAAGAGCCCTGTTTTTACTGTCAAATATCTCAGAAACGGTACATAGGAACACTTTTTTCTTTTGACCATTAGAAAGTGCGTCTCTCAGAGAATAAGTGACCAAATTTTCACCAACTTCTTGTTACTTTTACCTAGGCGCTCTTAACTACTTTAATAAATCTATAAAGCGAACAAACCGAGTCGATGCGTGTATTACAAAATATATTTAGACGGTACTAACTTGTAAGGAGAAATCATTCATCGGTATTTTAGCATGCAGAAAATTAAGCAAAATCCCTCTTTTATAACATTAAATTATTTTTTCATTACAGTGCGCCTTTTTCAGCATAATTTGTGATAATCGTAAATAATCTTCCAGTCCTCTTTCAAATTACCTAATATTTACAAATCCACAGGATATTTCCGTAAATTAGTTTTTCTTAACAAGAAAATTTGTATAAAGGTAGGCTTTCACAGAATAACACTTTCAGAAGCGTGCTCACTATATCTAAATAATTAGGTCGGGTGATATATTTGTGCACAAAGCTGCTCGTTACACTTATAATTACAGTAAGAATTTACTAGCATTTAAATATAAAATTAAATGTTCTTTCTAAAAACCTTTCTATCTCTATAAATGTATAATGTTTAATAAACTTTTAATTAAGAAATATTGTCGTATATTTATAATAATGCAATATATTCTGTAACAGGGTCGTCTCCTGGGAAAAGTGGACGCATACTTTAATTCATTCAGACGCTGCAACTACCCTCGTGTCAGTCCTGAGGGAATTGTGGAGATAGTAGAAGAATGTGGCCGCTACACAAGGTAAAAATTCTTCACGGCGTAGTCTAATACGTGAGAGTGGGTAGGCGGATGCGCGAGGGAATGCATTTTGTGTGAATTACTGCTCTTTTATTTTCTCTATATTACATTCTGTGGATGGAATTTTTACTTTATCTACAATTGCTAAGACACATTAGTGAATTTTTTAGATACAGAAACCGTGAGCGAGACGCATTTATTTACGTACAGTGGACTAATAGACGAAGAGCTGGCTACGAAAAAAGTGATTTATCGCTACATGGTTGATTTTTGGTGTAAAAAAATATGCTGATACATAGTGAAGTAGAAAAAGTCTTGTCTGTCAGCGAGATCCCGGGGATTAAGGTTGGGAGGTGTGGTCAAATATGTCAAATTTTAATAAAACTGCCGAGTTTCCGACTATACAGTGTGTCCCAGACCGGGTGGGATTGCATGGGTAACTCTCTTATTATTAAAGATAGAGAATTGGTTAAATGGACAATGTTTCGCAGTTTTAGATGCTTATTTAAAATTTTCTTGTGGAAATTCTAACTGTCGAATAGGTTCGACGTAAATTCAAAAAAACTAAAATTTCCTTTAAGGGGGGATTCCAGTTGTACATTAATGCCTAAAAATATGCTATTTGAAATGTCGTTTTACGCGTTTAAAATCTGAGTTGAAGAAAGGGTCTCTATCTGTACGTCTACAGTAACTATTCAAGAAGCCGGCTATAAGCCCATAATTTCGTATTTTTGAAAAACAATTTTTTTACAGGGCACGACCCGGACTGATTACATGCGTCTCACGCGATATTTAACAAAAAACCTCTTATAGCCGGGATGAGTAGGTTGTAAGGAAGATTTTAAGCTTTTGACCGGGTTTTCAAATTCGTTCTACGCCGTTTAAAACGAAATTTTGTAAAACGCTCAATTACGAAAGTGTAGAAAAACGGCATGCAAACGTTAGGCAACACATCATGCTAGATACGGTCGGCAAATCGCCTTTAATTGCTTCTGTTCTATTGGTTGCATTATTAGCTAATTGTGTTCACTTTGTAAAATCGGCGTGTTTACTACAACAAGGCTTAATCATCATTTTCCATTGTTTATACTACTGCGGCTATAAATAGTAGAATGTGTATAGTAAAAGCAATACATTCCCGGACTACAATAGCCGAAGCCAACTAGAATTAGAGTTCGGGAATTTGCTTTCACTACGAGGTACACATACTATTTTTTTCTGAAATCGCAGTCAACATCGTCATAAATTAAGGAATTGATAAATGCCATAAATGTGCATAACAGTTTATTATTATTAATAATTAAACTTCATCTTTTCAGTCAAGTACAGTAGGATACCGTAAGAAAAACAATTTGGGATATTTTGATACCTTAAAACTTGACTGCGTCCACTAAGAAAGCGCCTAAATTCATAATTTTCAAAATATGAAACAGATATTGATGATCTATGTTACAGTCATACATTGTCCTATTGGGGATTGAGTAGCTTTGATCTGCATGTACAAGTTTATTAATAACTGTAGATAATCTTTTTGAAATTGCCTTTGCGATTATCTTATAGTCTGTTGATAAGATGGATATTGGACGCCAATTGTTTAACTCCAATAGATCACCTTTTTTTGGTAATAGAGTTACAACAGCTTTCGTTGTTGAGCTAGGCAGTTTCTTACTGATGAGGGCTGCTTTAATCATTATATGGTACGCGTTTTTTAATACCTCCCAAAAATAAATGTAAAACGCTGGAGTTAACCCGTCCAGTCCAGGAGCGCTGTTTTTGTTTAACGACGAGAGGGCGCTCTGTAACTCTTCCAAAGTAAAACCATGTTGAACGCTGTCTCTATCCGCATTACTAAGCGTGGTGAGATTTTCATAAAGTCAACTTGACCTGTTCACTCTGATGCCTTTACTCGCATGTACTTTGGTGTAGTATGATACTACAATTGAGCATAGCGTTTGTGGGTCTTGAGCAATTGTGTTGTTATGCCTCAGCCTGGTCTACAGTTGGTTGGTCGGACATGATTAAGCTGTTAAATTTTGAAGCTGCCAGTTGTTTTTCAGCTGCCCTGAAGTAAGCGGCCTGAGAGTGCTTAATAACGGTAGCTAGTTGTTCGTTTCGTGTTACGGGATTAAGATGTTCGTCGAAAAGTGTGGCTTGTAACATTCTTTGTAACGACTGGAGCTCGGAGTGAGCTTTTTGCTTGTTTTGTCTCATATATAATATAGTTACTTCCTTGATTTTCAGTTTTAACCGCTCCCACCACATCAGGATGTTCGAGTTGTTTACGTGCTTGACTTCAATAGCGAGAAACGTTTTCATCAAGTCAGTGAAGTTACTGTCTTGTAACAATAAGTCATTAAATTTCCAGTAAGGAGGCGGAGAGTAGCCTGCTTCTGTTCTAAATGCAGCAGATAATGAGAAATGGTCCGAAAAGCTGGTGTGCAACGTAGTAGCGATCAAAGGTCTAATTAGATGGGTTGAGACGTATAGTCTGTCTAAACGAGCTGCGGTTTGATGTCCCTTCGTACAGAAGGTAAATCCACCCTTATTGGGGTTAAAAATGTTCCAGCAATCGTGCATTCCCGCCCTTCCCAGAATGTTTTCTAATAATGGCGCAACATCTGGATATCGGTCATAGGAGCCATCGCGATCTCTTGTTGGATCTAGCGTGCAATTGAAATCCCCACCTAAAATTACGTGAGAGCCATTTTCGAGGGTCCTAAGAAAGTTGTTAAGGAAGTGAATGTATAGTTTTGTGTTTTCTTGCGCATGGAGAGAGGGAGGACGAGCACGCAGTTGCAATAAAGCATGTTAGCAGGAAGGTTGTTTTTATATCTTCGAGAAGCCATTCGTTTTTACCGAAAGTAACAAGTAATACAGTCCACTCTATTTA
Organism: Photinus pyralis; assembly: GCF_008802855.1. NCBI lineage: Eukaryota > Metazoa > Arthropoda > Insecta > Coleoptera > Lampyridae > Photinus > Photinus pyralis. The sequence goes on along the minus strand of NW_022170403.1, from coordinate 8,542,636 downwards.
AGGGCAAAACATTGGTCCTTCGAGCCGGATATAACAGAAGAAAAATCAAATGTGTTATCAATTTTAGCTGTTGACGTGATATTCGCATGCGGCTTCCCCTCAGTGTTCCAAGTAAAAGATGGAATGGTAACGTCCCATCCGTTGATAATGAGCTGCACTGTTTGGCGCAAAAACTAAGGAATGCAGGTAGATGACATCAGCTCTATTCATGAGAAATCGCATACGCACATATCGTAAAACTATCTGGGTGAGTTCCCAATATTCCTTATTCCTAGCTCAAATCTCAATTTGTCAATAAATTTAATCAAATCATTTTGATCAACCAATAATAATATTGACAAGCAACTAGTAAGAGCGCATACAGGATTTTTTTAATTAGGGACCATTGATTTTTTAATGCGTGTAGCGTGTAGGTACAACAAAACAACAAAGCGAGGGTCATTGACCAGTTAAATTAAAAAGCAAAATATAATAATTAATTAGGTGTTATTATCTACCTAATTAAGGTGTTAAAAGAAGGGCATTATTCATTGTTGTCATAAATATTTTAATATTTCATATTTGTACTGGGTATTCATAATCAATCAAAACAAATTGCAAATAAAAAAAAAAATGGATGTGTCTAAAAAACAACGCGCTATTATAAAAGGCAAATTGACCGTGTTTACGAACTTTATAAACGAAATTGATGCAAAGGTAAAAGCAGGTGAAATTATTGATGATGTTAGCGCAGCTAATATTCAACGGCGTTTACCGCTGATTGAACCGCTGCTAGATCAATTTGAAATGAATCTTGGCAACATTTATTCCGAAGCAAATGAAGCCGAGGCGGAATTGAAGGAATTGGAAGACTTCCAGCAAAAATTCTTTGAGGCCACGGCTAAGGCCGATTGTTTATTAAGTAAAATTATAGATACTGACAGAGGGCTCTCCTCTCGCGGTTCACCGGCAAATTCCGTCGCGAATTCTATTGCGTCTAGTGCTCGTTCCGTTAAAAATTCTATTAAATTACCGACAATTAAACTGCCGAAATTTGACGGGAAAAGCGAAAATTGGCTTGAATTTCGGGATCTCTATGTAAGTTTAATAGAGGAAAATGCGAATTTAGACGAGGCACAAAAATTTCATTACCTGAAGGCAAGTTTAGAAGGCGACGCGGCAAGGGTAATAGAATCTATTAAATTTAGTACAACAAACTATACTCTCGCGTGGACCAGACTGCAAGAACGGTATAACAGTGAAAAGGTGTTGATTCACAATCATGTGAAATCTTTGTTTAATTTAGAGTCCATCCAAAAGGAATCCTCTATGAAAATAAGAAATTTATTAGATTCAGTGTCAAAACATTTGGCCAACATAAAGAGTTTAACTTCTTCCGAAACTTTGGGAGAGACTTTAATCATATATTTAGTCACCTCAAAATTAGATTCTATGACCATGCGCGAATGGGAAAAACATACAAAAAAAATCGATATGCCTAGTTTTAACCACCTCTACGAATTTTTGAAAGAAAAATCAGATTTATTAGAAACCGTAGAGGCCAAGCAAAAACACAAAAATCAAGAAACGGTAAAATCCAGATCACTAGTAACCAAGCAGGAGTCCTGCGTGGTATGCAAAAATTCTCATGCGATTTGGTCATGTGACAGCTTTCTGAAACTCTCTGTAAAGGATAGGCAGGAAAAGGTTAAATCTCTTAGAATATGTATCCTCTGTTTAAAAAAGGGTCACTTTATCAGTAGCTGCCAATCAAAATATCTGTGCAATAAATGCCACAAACGGCATAATACACTTTTGCATGAAGAGGTCAAAATCGCTCCTGAAGATGAGAACTCACAACTAGTCGCGGCGTTCTCTGCCAACACAGCGCAAGTGTTGTTGCCAACAGCATCCGTGAAGGTGTTTGGTTCTTGTGGTAAAGTGCGCACAGCTAAAGTCTTATTAGACTCTGGTTCTCAATCATGTTTTATAACCTCAGATTTGTGCAAGAAATTAAAGATTCAAACAAGCAAAATTGACATGACTATAATCGGGATAAGCGAGTCAGAATCGCCCGTTCAAATGAAATGTGATGTACAAATTCAATCGCACTATAATAGCTCTGAGCTAAAGTTATCATGCCTTGTTATTGATAAAATAACAAGCTCCTTACCAAGCCATAACATTAATTTATCAAATATAAACATTCCTCAAAACCTTAAGCTGGCTGACCCGGCATTCCACAAGCCAGGAAATATTGAAATACTTATTGGCGCTAGTCATTTTTGGAATCTGCTCTGTATAGGTCAAATAAATTTGGGACATAATCTGCCCACGCTTCAAAAGAGTAAATTTGGTTGGTTGGTGTCAGGGCCCATTTCAACTAGTTTTGCTAAGCAATCGCGCTGCAATTTCAGTAAAATTAATGACGTGCAAAATCAATTAAGTAGGTTTTGGGAAATCGAAAAGGTGTCAGAAACGCGCACATTGTCATTAGAAGAAAAGGCTTGCGAAGCGCATTATAAACAAACCACGAGAAGAGAATATGATGGCCGTTTTGTGGTATCCATTCCTTTAAAGGAAACCGCGGATAAATTAGGTGACTCTTTTGAACAAGCAAAAAAGAGGTTTCTTGCATTAGAGCGAAAACTACAAAATAACCAAATTTTAAAGGATCGTTACCATAATTTTATGTCTGAATATGAAAAACTAGGTCATATGTCAATTGCTCAACCCAAACCAAACGAGGCTTCTTTCTATCTTCCGCATCACGGAGTTTTGAAAGAGGAAAGTGTATCCACAAAACTGAGAGTCGTATTTGACGGCTCAGCAAGCAGTACATCTGGTTTTTCGTTAAATGACTTGCAAATGGTGGGACCTACAATACAACCAGATTTAATATCAATTTTGCTATGGTTTAGAAAGGGACAGTATGCAATTTCTGCGGACATCGAAAAAATGTACCGCCAAGTGCTAATTAACCCTGAGCAACGGCAGTTGCAAATGATATTATGGAGACCAGACCCCACCGAATCAATAAAACAATACAATCTAAACACAGTGACGTATGGCACGTCGTCTGCGTCTTTCTTAGCCATTAGAAGTTTAATTCAAATAGGTATGGAGAACGAAATTTCGAACCCAGACATTGCCAAGATTATAAAAAATGATTTTTACGTCGATGACTTGTTGACCAGTACAGATGATTTAGAAAAGGCTAAATATCTTTGTAATACTCTTCCCAAAATTCTAGCCACCGGTTGTTTCGCTTTGCGGAAGTGGATTTCAAACGAACCCGAAGTTCTAAGTGGCATAAAGCTAAGTGATAAACACCCGAATGTTCTCAATGTTGGTTCAAATGAAAACATCAAGACTCTTGGTCTGATGTGGTCGGGTAAAACAGATAGTTTAACGTTCAAAATATCGCATTCTCAACAACGTAAGGTCACAAAGAGAATAATTCTCTCTGAAACAGCTCAAATTTTTGACCCTTTGGGACTTTTAGGTGCCTGTACTATTTCGGCAAAGATCGTACTTCAAGATCTTTGGCGCGAAAAATTAGACTGGGACGAATCCGTTTCTAATGCTTTGTTTGAAAGGTGGTCTCGATTTAGGGAACAATTGCCTATATTAAATAACTTAAGGGTACCAAGACATGCCATTTGTAAAAATCCAAAAAGAATAGAAATGCACGGTTTCTGCGATGCCTCCACAAATGCTTATGGAGCATGTATTTACATACGTTCTATAGATCATAACGATGAAATCACGACTAGGTTATTGTGCGCAAAGGGTAAGGTTGCTCCAATCAAACCGTTGACCGTGCCAAGACTCGAGCTGTGTGGAGCTGTCATGTTGACAATTTTGGGAAAAGTTGTTTATGAAAACTTAGATATAACGTTTGACTCTTGTACTTACTGGTCTGACTCAACGATTGTATTGGGTTGGTTAAAGACCTCACCAAGTTTGTTAAAAACATTTGTTTGTAATCGAGTCGCCGAAATTCAGGAGATTGCTCCAAATATTAAATGGAAGCACATTTCAACAAAAACAAATCCAGCAGATTTGTTATCCCGCGGGGTGACACCAAATGAATTGCTGGAATCAAACCTATGGTGGCATGGTCCATCGTGGCTTTCTGAAGATTCAACTGTTTGGCCTATTTCTAATGAGAGTACTCCCAGTTTACCAGAATTTAAAGTAGTGACAAAAACACATATTTCAACCTGTTCGTCGTCATTTGATTTTGACAAGTACTCCGATCTTAGTAAGATGGAGCGGATTGTGGCATACTGCCTCAGATTTAAAAATAATAGCCTTAAACCAAGGGAGGAAGGTCTCACTGGACCGTTGCGTGCTGCTGAAATTAAAGGCGCATTCTTTTGGTTTAATAAAAATTGCCCAAAATGTGTCATTCACTAATGAAATCAAGCAGCTCAAACAAAGCAAACCAATAAAATCAACTAGTCACATTCAAAGTTTGACCCCATTCTTGGACTCTAAGGGTCTAATACGTGTTGGAGGCCGTCTAAGTAATTCAAAATATAGCTTTGACAAATGTCATAGACTAGCTAAATTAATATTCGCACGTGAACATATACGTTTAATGCATGCTGGACCTCAGCAAATGTTAGCCGCAATTCGCGAACGTGTTTGGGTCACTGCCGG
>NW_022170403.1:8526014-8537889 GCF_008802855.1 Photinus pyralis | reverse complement strand
ACTTCTTCAGTTATTCGCGACCGAAAGTATTAGTTTTTCGTAGAAACGATCAATGTTTTTAATTGGTTATTCCCGAAATACTCGAAAAGTATGCATTTTATAAAAAAAACCGTGGAGAACAAAATTGTAGCTTTTAATTAAAAAAACAAAGAAAATGGTTTTTTTAATAATTGATGTATGACCAGTACGAACCGAGTTTGGAGTTTTGGCTTGTTAAAGGTTAGCTTTTGTTCGTCAAACGCTAAATTAGAGAGTTTCACAGTCAAATAACGGCAAAACTATGCATTTTTCGAGAAAAATTTATAGAATATTCCTCGGAATATTCTTTAAAGTATTTAAAAAAAAACCTTTCTTTTTTTTTAAAAACAAACTTTAGCATAAAAGTTAAATGAGTTATAGTGCGACCAGTTTAGAAGACTTAATTTTCTAATAATTAAAGCGAAAAGTGAAAAACGAATTTTTGCAATTTTGTGAATAACGTCCTTTTCTTCAAAATAACTATAAAACAAATGGAGATACGTAAAAAATGCTAGAACATCCAATCCATAGCTTTTTTAATTCCAAACATTTTTCTCGCCGGGAATTTTCTATACGACAAAACTTAAGTGAGATATTAGTCGTTAAAAACGGGTATTTATATGCGAGCACTACTTTTTTTTGACTCTTTAAGCTCACTCCATTTTAAAACTAAGAGTTTTAAAGGGTTTTTGATGTAAATAGCCCTGTAGCTCTTGTAAAAACCTACAAAATGGTTTTTTAATGCACCTTCTATCATGAAAAATAAAGAAGTTATGATTAAAAATAAACGAGTCACAATTTTTTTCGAAAAATTCTGAAAGCACAAATCGAAGAATTATGCTACATGACCGGTATGTATTTCGTCTACTACACATTGGAAACTTACATACACACTTACATCCATTCCATACACCTACACACTATGTAATGCATATACAGAGCGATTCAAAGAGAATATCACCACTTTGAAAATTTGAATTTTAATGAAAGAAACAAAATAGAACCATGGGTTATATCAAAATGAAGAGTATTAAAGTAAGTTTTTTTCCACTACAAAATAGGTTCACAGGTGTTGAATATGACCCCACTTACCTAGATATTGATATGATTATATGTATGTACGTGCGCGTCTGCCCGGAACTTACCTTTGCACAAATATACAAACACTCTCTCTTTATGAAATGATTAACGTTAATATCAACGTTTGATACCCCATCTATCAGGAGGTCGAACTTCTTCCGAAATGCACACTGAACAACTGTCGTCAATAATAAATTATTCACTTTTTGGGTGTAAACACTTTTTTTTATTAAACCGCAGTAAGGGTTAATTTTTAAAGATGGAAATATTCTGAATGAATGATCTAAAGCCTCTAACAATGATTACTCAACTCATCTGAACCAAATTTTGCTCACCTTAAGCTTTAATATGTAGTTTTAGAATTTTTTATTTTAACGATAACACCACCTGAGATTGACGACATCATATTTTTGTTACTCCGATATTAATTTTTGTTAGGTTACTGTACGTTATCCTTCACATTAACTACTTTTGCTTGTGATCTAGTTCTTCAAATTAACGTGACTTTGTCCGAAGTAAATTTCTACAATTTTTAATTAACGTTATGTTTTTTTGCTCCGAAGAACTTGCTCGTGTAAGTTTGTTTGCATTTGAATTGATAAGATTGTACTTTTTATGGTATTTTTCTTAAAAGTTAATAAAACTCTTTTTTTTTATATCTCCTACCGATTGTAAGGAGCAACTCTTAGTCGAACCAAATTTTGTTTTGTTGTAGTCATTTGTATTTTTGATTCTTTTGAGTATTGCTTGCAATTCTACGTATAAGAATAACCCCTCGTGTCGGACGTTAACCATTGCAACGCGAATTATAACCCCTCTTATTTTTTGTTTGTGTGTCTGTCTGTTTATATATTATATATAATATATTGTATATTACATATTTGCAGTTTCGCGTCCTCTTGAGCTCAACAGGTTGCGATCGGAAATCCAAAGGTAAATTTAGTGATTTTCGTCATTTTTCCCTTTTAACGTTTGATTACATTTTGGTTTTCGATACTAGCGAATTGTGATTTGAAACTCACTTAATGATTATAGCTCCGTTGTTTCTGCAGAAGCCTATTTTGATAAATACTTTACCAGGACTACGTATTGATTCCCTTTTGAGTAACTATTCCTCCCGCCTCTCTTAATATTTATTGAAGACTAGTGGCACCTATCCGGATTACTTGTACTGTTTCCTTTTTTTGCTTATTTTTCCTTGTATATGAGAACCCCACATATTTATCCCGACCCACCTCTACTTTTTCTGAGCTTACCATGTGCTTCTAAGGCAATTTTGGCGCGTTTACCCAAAGTGAACGTAACGTAACTGTTAAGCTCAGCACATTTCAGTTTAGTAGACGAAGAAGTGAACTTAATCTCTTACAAAAAATTAAGGAAAAATAAATCGTTACGAATTTGAAGGAAATATGAGGTAACATAACCTCACATTTCGATGAAAGTAAGTGATCTTTTTATTCATATTGTGGAAAAATTAGGGCTTCTTCCGCAAATTTTTTTGTTGAAAACGTTTAAGAAAGCCGAAAGGTGCCCTCTCACTACTTTTATTCATTTCATGATCGTACGGGGGGATTCTCCAAGGTGGAATATTGTTAATTGCGTTGATTAAACGTACCATCTCGACTAAAATTTTCTTCATCACCACGTAATGCGTTTTTTTAGATTTTATTCAATTCATGCGATTTGCCAAATGAGATAATATTGAATCTTACGCCAATCTTGTTGCAACGAATAAGTTTCGTACGTCGCCGATAAATAGTTCCTGTGCAATCTTTTTGAAGGTGTTTCTTCAATTCTTGCAAAAATGACGCCATCAGTATCCGCATTCCGCATCACTCTGGGGCGTCCATGATCGATAAGTCGTCCAGGAACGTAATATCTGCTTTCTAAAAGTCGTTGAATCAGTCTAACGCTATCATGAGTGTTTTTTTTAAATAAAAAAATTTCTCTAAAACGAAAACCTTATCCGTCAATATAACTGAAGAAATGAAATTGTAACGGAACAGTAATAGCGAAAACCTCACATTCGTAATATAAATACACGCTTTTTTATTGTAATCGATATGACCTATCTGAAAGTCTTTTTCGTATAGACATCTCAGTAGTAGGCCAAATATATTCGTCGAAGGTAAATAGAATCACACAATATTGGAGCTTCCCCGCATTAACATTCCCTGTATTTACTTTATGAGGGACTTTTAAAACCTTTTCAGAATATGTAAAAGTTGGGACACCCATATAACGTAAAATAAATATCATGATGGTGACTTTTTACTTAATAACTGCGAATTTGTTCACATTTCGATATATTAAAATTTTCTGATTTGAATAGGCGTACACCGTATACCTCGCCGTATACACTAACCCTTCCCTCGGAGTTTATTAAATCGCTCTAATTTATGTGAGTCCCTATGCTCAATTCTGTGTAATTGATGTCGATCGCAAAACATTTCATTGGATGCCAACCCTTGTCATTGTAGGTACTGACTGTAGTGCAAATTTGACAATACCTGCGACGTTATTCCATTGAGTCAACCACTGACAAAGTTTTTTGTTGAGGATTAGTTTGAATGATAGATTCATTGACAAGGTAGCATGGTTCACCACCTCGGAATTTACGATAATACGATACTGGTCAGCCTCATAAATAAGAATGGAAACAAAGTTAAAAAAAGTGTAAGGTGTAGTAAATTTCATTCTTTTCCTAACGCAAGCTTTTTACTTCCAACAACCAAATCTCCACAATATTTCACTGTGAAACTTTACAACTTTGCGCTTAAATTGTCAACGCGGTGTCGGTTTCGAAAGTATTGAACATAAAGGGGTCAATTGCACTAATTCGAGTAAATTTTAATCCGGTATTAAATTAAAGCCTCTTTTCGAGAACAATGCAACTTTAATTTAATCCGTACCTTTTACAGCTGTAAATTACAGACCTAACATCGGATTTTACATTAGAAAATTAGATTCGTAAGTTATCTTTGTTATTACATCTCTTTTGGTTTGAGCAAAAAGTAACACCAAATTTCTTTTATTTGATCACAATGCTACGTTATCGGTTGACTCCACTTATCTTGCCTAACTTCAGCAGGCTAATTTTTTTTCAGTAAGCCTCAATAGGCGTTTGCGCATCGTGGACCTATATGGTGAATTAGTGCGTGAGAACGGAAATATGCGAACTCCGATGTATAAAGACTGTGATTCCTTGCTTGCTTGTTCCCTTTCACAAAATTTATATTTAAAATACCATAACGTATGATTCACTGTATTAACATTCAGATTCAATTAATATCCTCAATAATCCTATGACGTGTAATTATAGGATAGTTACTGTTATATTAAACATTTCGGGCTGAAATGTTTTTAACGAGATATTCATTAGAATGTTGTCAGCATGATATTGCCACTCTTTCAAATTTTATCTATGCAATTGAACAGGAAATAATGAGAAATGAAGTATATATAAGGCTCTCGTTGTGTTTCAAATTATCGGAATAACGGAAACGTTCAGAGGTTATGCTTTTTTCACGATGTATTGTATTGTCAAGGATGGAATTCATCTATAGTAGCATAGGTATATCATTTAACAAAATATTCCTTTGTTAACAAAGTTACGTAAATTTAATCAATGCCTAACTATTACCATTGTTTAAATACTTTATAGTTGAACAGATCCAATGTAAAAATACTTGCCGTTATATTTCTTTTGACACAACTGTACCTTCCGCATTTTGCATCCGCCAAGTGGTGTACTCTATTAATAACAAACAAAAGTACGTTAAAAAAGTTGAGGATCACAACTTGACTACGCATTCCTTTATAAACAAGGTAGGCCAGTCAAAATCGACAATAAATCAACAAAACATGATGTATCTCTGATTTTTTAGTATGTTGTTTGGACCCATTAGAGTAGTGTATACTCAAGTTTGCAACTCTGTAAAAGTTGTGGAAAAAGTGTAGTATACGAAAAACCGCGAAATTTTCGAACTTTTTGCAGTGTTTGCGTTATATATATTTCCTTAACTAGACATTTTTCGACGAAAGTCACTATATACGTTTTTGAAGAATATTAAATGTATAACAATTTGCGCCTAACCCGAGCTCTGTAGGTCAATTAGTTACCGAATTACGGCACTTTGAAGATAGTCATTTTTTTCCAAAAAGTGAACATTTGAGGTTTACACTTTCTTTAGATAGAAATTGCGGCTAAGCTATTGATCCTACGAGTAGAACTTATGAAATAGAAGTTGTAGATAATTTAATTAGATTTAAGTTAAGCGTAAAGTGGGGTCTGCAGGTCTCGTAGTTCTCTCTAAATCTCAAAAAAACCGATATAAGGTAAAATTGCATTTATCCAGAAATGTTCCAAAAGCTTTTTATTTTTTTGTTTTTTGGTGTGGTAAAGAAAAATTTGCCATGCAATCATTAAAAAACGGTGAGGTGTATTTTAATATAAACATAAGTCATAAAAATTGTAGTAGGTATATAACCAATAAATCAAAGATAGATCAAAATCGTCTCCTTGTTTTTAATGGCTCTGGGCCGTTACTTTCGCTGCACTCTTTAACAGGCAGGTCCTCTACTATTGGTAATAATAATAATAATAATAATAATAAAAATTACACGCCCTAAGCACAGTTTAAAAAACCCACATAACTCCTTCTTCACAGAAACACACCACATTTTCACAACCCACTTCGTATTCAACCGCAACCGCAAAACCTTAACAGACTACAGGCTCACAACAATAATAATATAGTATAGTATAGAAGTATTATTCTCCATCAATAAACCCAAGCAACCTCACAAATACAACCTCAAAGAACAAAGAAACACCATAAACACAAAAGTTAACGGCAACATGTACTTACCAAAGACAGGTCCAATCCGATTAAAGTTACCACGCCCTAGCACAGTTTAAAAAACACAATACTCCTTCTTTCTCAGGAAACAACCCACTCGTAACAACCGAAACGCAAAAAACCTTAACACAGGCTCACAAAATACTGCAATATCTCCACCAAAAACCCAAGCCAACCTCCACAAATACGACACTCAGGAACAAAGAAACACCATTAAATAACAATTAAAACACAAAACTCTTCTTCACAGAAGCACACCACGTTATCACAAACCCACTCGTATTCAACCCAAACGCAAGCCAAAGAAACACTTACACAATAAACTCCATTTATAAAATTACAGGAATTATTATAATGATTTTTTTTGTTTTTGTTTTACACACCTCTTTCCTGACTAGCGTTGGCTATTGTGCCCATTCAATTAGGTTATGTTTGGTAAGTAACGGAATTACATTATTCCCCTAGATGTCCAATTGTACGTGTGTGATTTTTTTTTTTTTTTTTTTTTTTTTTTTTTTTTTTAAATGGACCCTACATAACTTCACCAGACACAGACACTAATCGTTACTTGATTTTAATTTTTTCCGTAATGCGATTTAGGTTAACCAGGCTAGACCTGGCAGTTCTCACAAGGAAACACCGATAATAATAAATATAATATCTTTATTTCCATGTAGACATATAAAAATGTATAGGGACCACGGCCCAGTAACAAATTAACAAACAAAATAAATTAGCAATAACATTGAGATTGGTGGATTGTCGTCGCGGTCCTTTATAGCTAGGGAGTCCAGTATTGCTGGATCGTCAGGGTTGTCTTGAGGCTCGTCATCGTCGCCCTCTTCGATGATGATAAGAGCAGCGTTCTGGCACGTTTCCCCAGTGCAGGTAGCACACATCACAAAGCATTTGAGACCTGCTTTCAGGCAAATACAGCCACCTCTGCATCCCTCTTTGCATTTGCAAGAAAGGAGCTCTGGGGGGGCAAGAAAACAGAAACCGAAAAAAGAAATTACCTGCTCAGAAGTGAAGACTGCAATTTTTCGAAAACTTTTAATGAAGATATCAATTAAAATATTTAGAATTGGGTACACACAAAGGTTTTATGTGGAGTCGTGAAACGATTGAAAAAGCGATGCAACTATATTTTTCTTGTGATGTTAAAGGCTTAAACGATACGCTCACAAAACTTTCCCTATCCAAAAGTATCCGCACAATCCAAGACCGACTGCAAAATACATATACTTTCCAACTGTTGTTCAATTTCAAATTTCGCGGTTCCCAAACTGAGCCAAAATGGCTGTTATTCGCGATACTTTAGTAATCTAGGGACTTTATGTACAATGATATCATTGCGGCACCTATCTACGACTTACTCAACTTTGATTTGTGCCTTAATTTAAATCTATGAAATTGTTGGATATTTAAAATTGACTCTATGCAGCAAAAAAGTGATTTGACACATTGCTTTTTTATTCCCACACCAAAAAACAAAAGATAAAAAGTTTGTGGAACATTTCTGGAGAAATACAATTTTACCTTATATCGGTTTTTTTGAGATTTAGAGAGAACTACGAGGCCTGCAGACCCCACTTTAAGCTTAACCTAAAGCTAATTAAATTATCTACAACTTCTATTTTATCATTTCTACACGTAGGATTAATAGTTTAGCCGCAATTTCGATCTAAAGAAGGTGTAAAACTCAAATGTTCACTTTTTGGAAAAAAATGACTATCTTCAAAGTGCCCTAATTCGGTAACTAATTGACTTATAGAGCTCGGGTTCGATACCCAATTCTAAATATTTTAATTGATCTTCATTAAAAGTTTTCGAAAAATTGCAGTCTTCACTTCTGAGCAGGTAATTTCTTTTTTCGGTTTCTGTTTTCTTGGCCCCCCCAGAGCTCCTTTCTTGCAAATGCAAAAAGGGATGCAGAGGTGGCTGTATTTGCCTGAAAGCAGGTCTCAAATGCTTTGTGATGTGTGCTACCTGCGCTGGGGAAACGTGCCAGAACGCTGCTCTTATCATCATCGAAGAGGGCGACGATGACGAGCCTCAAGACAACCCTGACATCCAGCAATACTGGACTCCCTACCTATAAAGGACCGCGACAACAATCCACCAATAGTAGAGGACCTGGTTGTTAAAGAGTGCAGCGAAAGTGACGGCCCAGAGCCATTCAAAACAAGGAGACGATTTTGATCTATCTTTGATTTATTGGTTATATACCTACTACAATTTTTATGACTTATGTTTATATTAAAAATACACCTCACCGTTTTTTTAATGATTGCATGGCAAATTTTTCTTTACCACACCAAAAAACAAAAAAATAAAAAGCTTTTGGAACATTTGTGGATAAATGCGATTTTACCTTATATCGGTTTTTTTGAGATTTAGAGATAACTACGAGACCTGCAGACCCCACTTTACGCTTAACTTAAAGCTAATTAAATTATCTACAACTTCTATTTTGTAAGTTCTACTCGTAGGATCAATAGTTTAGCCGCAATTTCTATCTAAAGAAAGTGTAAAACTCAAATGTTCACTTTTTGGAAAAAAATGACTATCTTCAAAGTGCCGTAATTCGGTAACTAATTGACCTACAGAGCTCGGGTTAGGCGCAAATTGTTACACATTTAATACTATTCAAAAACGTATACAATGACGAAAGTCGAAAAATGCAATAGTTAAGGAAATATAACGCAAACTCTCCAAAAATTCCGAAAATTTCGCGGTTTTTCGTATACTACACTTTTTCCACAACTTTTAGAGAGTTGCAAACTTGCGTATACACTACTCTAATGGGTCCAAACAACATACTAAAAAATCAGAGATACATCATGTTTTGCGAATTTAGCGATTTTTTGTGTCGATTTTGACTGGCCTAAGGATAAAGTATAAAAACATTAGAGGAATGTCGGTGTTGGTAAGCAGATATATAAGGTATCATTGTTTTGAATGACGGTATATCAAGTTACACAGCTATCTTACATGCCACGAGACGATTATCCCTTTAATAAAAGACTGCATACGTTGCCATTTCAGTAATAAAGTTCCATTTTGCCAAGTTTACTTAGCTAATTCTTTTTTTTTCAAAATATCTTTGAATTTAAACCACCATCATTTTAGTAGAAATTTTAGTGATTATTGTACTTCCATTCCTTTGTATAAGTTACTTACTTATTAACCGTGCATGATGAGAGCATAACTATTTGTTTATATGCAAGTTACAAAAAAGGTTAGGTATCACTTAAGAAAAACAGCCCTCACCATTTTCCTACAGCTACTGCAAAGTGTTGCCAGGTGCGACGGGATTCATGATTCATTGGTGCCGAAGCTATTTTACGCGGACAAAGTGCGGACTGCAGTGACGATGGACATTGGAAATGTCTCTAAATTACTATTTGTACAGAAGAAGGAACCTATGTGCAATTTTTCTGTATAAATGCAACAAATTTGTAAGACAAAACAAGCATTGTTTCTTTGATAATCTCGTATTCACAGAAAAACGATGCCATTTTTTTCATTTCTGATAAATGATTTCACTACCAGTAAATTGATTTTTTTCACTACTAGCGTCTGATGACATGATTATGAACCTTTTTTCCACTTGTAAAGTAGGCTTTCTCGGCAGTTGTTCAAAGTGGTTAATAATGTGGATATTATTAACTAGTAGTCAATAATGAGAACTGTCACTTTTAGAAAACACAACCCGAAATTTCGCTCAATAAACGTTTAGACAAGTTCTCTAAAATGAATAATTGCCACCATCAGCCATTTCCAGAGAAATTACATAGGTATCTAAAATTATCACATTTTGAAAAAATTCGAACGAAATTACTCTTTGAAAATATCTCAATGACAGAAAAAAATACGGCCTGGTTGACCTCTACTTCCACGTACTTGATTGACATGTTAAATTAATAAACAAAAAATTCTGTCTAACCGTTCACTTTCTTATCACTATAATATGTTAATTTAGAGGACTTCAAATGCTAGTAGTGAAAAAAATAGTATATATACCACGGTAGAAGAGAAGTCTATTATTGCCTTCGCACCTTACACCCCTCGGCGCAAGCGCCTCGAGATGTAATCTGGGTACTCAGGCAATAATACTGGACTTCTCTACCTTGATATATAATGTACTATTATTACTAACAGATTGTATAAAACACGAGCGGCCGATAAGAAGAAATAGGTTGCCGCTTTGTAATGACCGCTATTTGCGGAAAGCTCATTACTCTCTTCAACTGAAAGCTGAAGGTACGACTAGCTTTGCTGCCCAAACAGATATGGTTTTTGCATGTTGTTTACTTCAATAGCCATGTCACAACTGTTTTTCTAACCACTGGTAATTATATTCCAGAAAATGATGGCAAAACGTACAAGTGGACCTAACGCATATATACGGTTTCCTTTTAAAGGAATTTTTCAAAAGAAATTGCCCTTATGTGATGGTTTTGTCCGCCCGTCTGTTCGTTCGTATATCCATCTGTTCCTCGTCTAAACGTCGAAAACGAAAAGAAACAGCGACGTTAATCCTTCGCCAATCGATTTCAAGGATTAGTGCTAAATATTGAAGAATCCTTAGCTCGGTCCACCACTTTTTTAACGTCCATTTATTTCAACCTTGCAAAATACTAATAAATAAATTCGAATCTAGGGCATCATAATAATGCTATTTCCCAACGATCTTGGTGCATGAATAACGATTTTGACATGATTTGATCAGAATACTTATGGTCAACAAAAAAGTATCAAATGCATGGCTTGGGTATCAAGATAATGCTGTTTGTCTTTTTCCCAACTATTTTGGTGCATGAATAATCTTTTGACATGTTTTGATCATAATACATATGGTCAATAAAAATACATCAAATTCATGTTTCCGGCATTGAAAGCTTTTACAACTCTAAATTCATGTGTGAAGACTAATTTTGGGTACATTTTGCTCTAAAACTTTTGACCTCGACCACAGAGAAGAATATTGAATTGTTACACATCTAAGTATCAGGGAATAATCTAGCGACAGTCCGAACTCGATACATGACCTAGGCAATGAAAATATGTTGATTTCTATTATACTGAGCCCACAGTGTTTCCTGTTCCCGTTTCACTCGAAGTGCTATAACTTTTGTTCCTGTTGAGCCAGCTTCCTGAAAATCAATAGCGTCCGACCCTCGATACGACCTTAATGTCCAATAAGTATCTACTCGTACGCCATTTCAACATGATCGGTCACTTTTAAAAAGAGTTATAGTGCACACGGACGAACGGACAATACAAAACTATAAAGGCTCTGAAGATCCTTAATAAATTAGTGTAATTTCGAGTTTTGAACAAATAATAATAGGTATAAAGGTAACGAAATACATTTCAATTGAATTCAGCTTTTTTTCGACTTCTAATAATAGCATTGTTTAAAGACTTTATAATAAAATCCATACATTCTGGGTAAACTCCCATACAAACGAATACCGAACGATCTTCGAAATTGTTTTTGGCTCGATAGTCTACCTCTACGTAGCTGAAAAACAATAACGACCTTTCTGATTTGTGTTAAAATTTTCAAAGGGATATGGGACGTTTTTAAGCAGTTATCGTGCACACTGACAGACAGACAGACAGAAATACAAAATTATAAACGATCTCGAGGATCGTTAAATGTGAATAATCCACATTACGTCAAAAAAATTGGGCAAATGTTACGATTTACCTTTTACAAGGATTGTATTGTAGGGACTTGAAATCAGAGTGTATTTACTGCACCGTCGCATGCTTTTTTTAATACAAACTTAAAGCAAAATTTACTACCTACCAGATTTTAATGATCGTAATTTATCTTGTTTGAACGCAACTTACTCACCCCGGAACAAAAATTATTATAAATGCTCGCTTAAACACACAATAGG
>NW_022170403.1:8398892-8525914 GCF_008802855.1 Photinus pyralis | reverse complement strand
TAGCCATGATTTGCAATATTATGGCCTAGTCCATAATGATAAAGTAAAACGGCCGCCTGTCAATGTGACAGTCGTACTTAGGTGTCAATCCAAGGTAAGGGTAAATTCAAGTATTTTAAAAATACCTACTTGACAAATGCTTGACATCTGTTGTCAATGATAGGTATATAGATTTTATCGTTTATTGAATTCCATGAAATTTTCATTTTTAAGGGTTGTTGCAGTCATACATAAGGCTTTGTATATATCGCGTCCATAAGTAGGCTTTATGGGGACTCGCCTTGTTTATTTGTGTCTCGCTCGCATGTACGCTCGGCTAAATAAACGGCTCGTTCATAAAGACTCAGTTTATGTACTTGATACATAAATAGCTATTATATGATGGTTAATCCCTTTATAAAATCTTATTAAAGTCACTAGTGACTTTACGTCATAAAGCTAGATGAGTGCGACACCAAGCAGACTGTAGGTCGTAGGTTCTAATTTTACATTTCTCATAGTAAAGAGTCACGCTACAAATTATCTGCGAGTGTAGTATGTATATAGTTCAACATTCAACCATTGAATTTATAATACCGTTGATGGTCTGTGAACTACACTATCGAGTGTCGGTGTTGTTTGTAGGTTTGTTTGTTTGAAATCGGTAGAAAGAAAACCTGCATAAATTGTTCATTTTTCTCTATACTTAGGGTATTTATATGCATGCAAGAAACGAGAATAAATATCTTTTTATCATAATTTATAGATATATGGAACTGCATATAAGCAAACCCACATATCTTAAACAAAATTGAAATGAAGATACTTTATGTAACAAATTTTTAGC
Source organism: Photinus pyralis (assembly GCF_008802855.1). NCBI lineage: Eukaryota > Metazoa > Arthropoda > Insecta > Coleoptera > Lampyridae > Photinus > Photinus pyralis. Next base: position 8,525,088 of record NW_022170403.1, on the reverse strand, counting down.
TACACAAGACAAGGAGTAAAAGCAAAGATGTATGAAGAAAGAATATCTAGTAAGTGTGTCATACTATTCAAAATTAAAAACATTCATTTATTTAATTACAGAGAGTAGTGCATTATACATTACGTTTTCTTGTAGGTGTTTACATCCAGATTACTGCAAATAGTTATCTGGGTTTCAAGTTTCTGATTAGAATTTCATAAATAAGAAGTGAACAACTTTCTGAAATGTCATTGATAGAAATTTTGTTCAGTTAGGTAGGTGTACGTTTGCTGATATTTCCCGTTCACTTTCTTATGTAAGTATTTATTATAGGTAACTAGTAATGTACCTACCTATGCTTAAGATCAGATACGTAGTTGTTGGAGTGTAATAATGGTTTTATTTACAAAGACATTGTCATTGACATGAACATTGATAAGTAAAAGCCCTTGTTACCCTCCTGTGTAAGTAAATCTCTTGTTATACAAGTGGGGAAGATAATTTATGATGAGCTGCCCTATTGTTCAAGTTACTAGTAGGTACAACTTCAGGTTATTATACAGCAAGACAAACAAGGTTCTGAATTACCCGAGGTGTTACCTATATAACTCTCGCCAGGAAAGATTGCCGGTCACAGCGCACCTTGTGTCGATTTACAATCTTTGTTTTTATTAAGATGCGAGCGACTTCTGGAATAGGATCGTGCTAATGTTGAACAAAAAGTCTTTTCGTTCAACATTGACACGATACTATCCCGGAAGTTGCTAGCCCCTTACGAAAGACAGAGATTGTAGATCGGGATCAAGTTTTCTGTGACCGGCAATCTTTCCTGGCCAGAGTTATATTAAAATTTCAGGTAAAGGTTCCGTATACCTGTTTGAAGTATTGCAAGAGAGAAACTGTTATACAGTGCTTACATAGTGGTTGATGGACAATGAATTATAAGATGAATAATGTATTTATTAAATTACACATGTTACATTGACCACAAGAAGGTTCTGTCCCATCTCTGATGAAATAAAGCAATGTAATGTTCCTTTAGCAAGGGATGTGGATTATACCTGCAACGCAGAGTACGCCCTTCTCCAAATGTTCATAGGTAATTTGAAACTGTTGTCGCTTAACTAAAATATTTTATGTTTAGCACTAAATTTCAAATTAACTAAATTGGGGTGCATAATAAAGGGTGGTGACTTGCATAACGCATTATAGGGATTTCAATGTAAAATTTATAACATGCAATTATTGGTTCCCCAAAAAATTATTTTAGAGCAAAAATGTATTAAGGTTTTTTGTAGAAAAAAATTTTTATGTACGACTGCTTGATAATGCGGTGATTACAGTTGCAATTAATGACCATAGTGACAGTCGTACTTAGGTGTCAATCCAAGGTAAATTCAAGTATTTTAGAAACACTTGACAAATGCTTGACATCTGTTGTCAATGATATATAGATTTTATCGTTTATTGAACTATGAAATTTTCATTTTTAAGGGTTGTTGCAGTCGTACATAAAGCTTTGTATATATCGCGTCCATAAATAGGCTTTATGGGGACTCGCCTTGTTTATCTGTACCTCGCTCGCAAGCCCGCTCACCTAAATAAACGGCTCGTCCATAAAGACCCAGTTTATGTACCTGATATATAAATCGCTATTACGCCAATCAACGGTATTAGTTTTCAATTTTTTCATAATAAAGACAGAAAATTGGAAAAATAAAACCGTATCTTTTTCAATAATCTGTGATGCCATGGAATTTTCGAGGGAATTTTATAATACAAAACTACGCCAATATCCGTCATGCCATGGAATGTCTGCTATAAAACAAATCAAAGTCTATCAAAAAGTATTATATTTAGACTCGTTTTTAGAACAGCGAATTCAACATACAGAAAGACCAAATTACTAGAAACGGTTTTCTAACATAACAGTTTACAATAAATGTTCGAATAAGTCACCATTAACTGCAAGACAGTAACCAAGTCGATCATAAAATCCATTTCAAACTGCTGCCTTACCATGACTGCTGCTAATTGATAATTGGAAATCTTGAATTTTAATTCTTTTAAATTTTGAAAAGTTTGCCCAGAATAAATTTTTGATTTTAAATGCCCCCAAAGAAAAGTCATTCGTCGAAAGCTTGCAGGCCAGGTGATTGTAAGTACATCGTGGACCAATAACTTTATTGTTAAAACTGCTCGATAAAAATTCTCTTTCATCACCACTGTTGTGTGCAGGACAGCCATCCATTTGAAACCAAAGTTCTTGGTTGCCTCTTGCAACTTCAGCAGCAGCTGGGGCAATGTGTTCTAGAGGAAGTTGTAGAAAACGTTCTCCTAAATTGTACTCCATAAAAAAGGGTCCAATAATATGATGTCCTAACATTCCTATCCATACATTGATTTTTTGTCGATACTGCGTTCTTGATTGAACCAAATTATCAGGATTTTTAGTTGCCCATTTCCTGTAATTTTGTACATTTGGTTCGTTATGTAAAGTGAATGTTGCTTCGTCTGTAAATTAAATATTTTGTAGAATGTCGCGATATTCATTACATTCCATAATTTCGAAACAGAAAGCTACCCGTTTTTTACAATCGCCTTCACGTAGTTCTTGATGGCATTGAAATTTGTAGGACCGAAATTTATTTTTTGTAAAAGTCTTAAAACAGGGCTATGATGCAGACCGACGTTGGATGCAATCTGCTGCAAACTTGAATTTGGATTTTCAGCTACCAAAGCCAAAACGTCGAAGCTGTTATCATTTGCATCATTTTCGTTGGTATTCTGAACAGCGTTGTTACATTTACAAATATGAAAAATATTAATTAATGTAACTGTAGTTTCAAGGTTTTTCAATATGCCCGTAATAGTAGTTTGACTTGGAATTTACCTCTCTGGATATTTTACACCAAACAAAGCGCCAACTTGAGCACTATTTCCCGCGTTAAACCATTCAATTTTCTCGGATAATGAATACATTTTTATTTTATTTAACAAATTTTATAAATGAATTTACTATTACAAGCAATAAATGTGATAAAACAGCGAATAAGTATTGCTATTCAGCGGGGGAACGCCGCCTCCATTATGGGCACTTTACCTCCTTCGGTGCCCATGGAGGAAATGTTTTACCTTTTATAAATTGATTATTGTTAAGTTTTATTGTTATGTTAGCTAAAAATAAAAAAAAATTATAATACAGAAGGGTTTACTTTTTGTTTTATAAAATTCCATGGCATCCCAGATTATTGAAAACTAATACAGTTGATTGACGTAAAAATTTTTCCCTACAAAAAACCTTAATACATTTTTGGTCTAAAATAATTTGGGGAGCCAATAATCGCATGTTATGAATTTTACATTGAAATCTCTATGATGCGTTAGGCAAGTCACCACCCTGTATAAAGCATGCATGACTGAAACCTGAATTTGAACGCATAGGTTTCATGTAACACGAATCCGCCTGCGCTGCTTCAAAAATTTAAAAAAAACTTTTTACCGGAAACAGGTATATGGAACAATTGGTGTAGGTGGTATTATTCTGTATACCTGTTTCCCGTATAGTGCAGGCGTCAGAAATATTTTTGCTGAAAAAATTCCTAGGGAAGATTTTTGTCGTCAATCGCTTCGTTTTATCGTCATGAACCAACACCATATAAATTTCTGGCAAAAATTCGGCCCGGGCCCCGGAAGTATATTTTTTTTTTCAACTTGACCAATAAACATGGAACCATTTCGTGTTTCATTGCAAAATAATGCGCGCTCTCGCATGCACTTTTTTAATCTCTGGTTAAAATGTATGTTGTAAAGGATTGGGTATTTTACTAAATTAGGAATTTTTGGAAATATACAGCGATGTTTCACGTGCAGAGAAAGGAGGGTAGTTTATCAGAACTTTCGCACCCGGGTGGTAACTTGGTACAAACCTCTGGAAGCATAACATACCAAGAGAATTTATTTTGCTGGCAAAATTTAATTATCATGTGTTTGTTAGTGCATTAGTAAGAGCATAGTTCACGGCTTCACGCTATGACGTTAGGTCTTTAGTTTTTAGTACAAATTAACTTTGACCAACTTTCGCCAAAATATGTTTTAGCAAAGGTGCCAGAATACTTTCTCTGTTTTGGCGTTGCCATTAGAGGCATTATCTTAGGCGGAAACTGTAACGGGACACTTTTTTTAACCGATCCAACGAGAAAATATTCTCAATCTCGCTTAAAACATGAGTGACGATTTTATTGGTTAAGAAGTAATCGAGATGGGATTGAGGGGAACGTGGTAAAAATTAGAGGAGAACTTTAGAAAAACTTAAAAACGATAAGAAGCCTTGACAAACTTTTGCCAATACATATTTTTAAGGTTGTAACATAATGCCAAGAAAATTTTTATTTCAAAACAGTTCTGCATTATTGTTTTGCGATATATTTTCATAGGTTAGCGAATTATTAAGATTATATATCGTTTTGTATCACTCGTATGGTAAGTATAAGACTGAACATTGAAGGTTACCGCAGTGGCGTACCGTGGTGCCCGGGGCGAAATACAAACTTGCCGCCCCAATGAGTTAGGGGAGGGGAGTAATTAAAACTGAAATATCACTAAATATCAATTTTAAAATAATTTTATTTTTTTTGCTTTCAGCGCTGCAAAATTCGCAATGACTTGGTCAAAATCAATCTCGTCGTTAAGGGTATGCTCGATTAACAATATAGCTAAGTTACTCAACTTCAAAGTGCTCATAGTAGATCGCAGGTGGTTTTTGATCAATTTGAGCTTTGAAAAGCTTCTTCCGCATCCAGCAACACTGATGCATCAACATATTGTTAAAAAAACCTTTCAACTCTTCTCCCAAGATTATTTCTTATACACTTTTCGTCTCATTAAATGATACGCATATACAAAGTTGGGCATTTTATCAATATGATTATTTTTGCCGCCCTTTTCAAAGTGCCGCCCGGGGCGGCCCGCCCCTCCGCCGTCCTGTCGGTTTATCATCAACTGTAGATGAATGTACTGGACCTACAAAAAAAAGTGAATACATAAATTGTAGAGATTTTCTTCAATTTCTTATAAGGATATTTTTTGTGTAAAAGTACTTGTTTCGGACATATTGAAAAAACAAAACCTGGTTTTTTGTTAATAAAAAAAAGAACATATTTCCGGGTCAAAACTTTGGAAGAAATCTTTATGGGGTCGTTTGTAATGATAAAAAGAAGCAATTGACGAAAAAAAAACTTTCCTAGGAATTATTTCATTATTCGCACAATTTTCGATCTCTGATACCTGGACTAGTATTACAGGAGATTATTTAAAAATTCTTTTATACAGTGCTTTGTGCTTACATTGGTTTGATGTAACAAGAATCCATCTGCGCCTCTTTAAAATTTTTTAAAAAATCTTACATATGGGAAACAAATATACCTCGACATATACTTACCCAACTGGTAGTAATGTTACCTACCTTGCAGGCAGTGGAATATGACAAATGACAATAATCTTCTTCCCAACCTAGACACAGATCAAAGTGAAATATCTATTAGTAGCTTAATATCGCTACGTTTGTTAAACTAATCGTAATTAATGGCAATATAAGCATAATTCTTAAGAAAACTTTTCGTATGTTCCGTATTATAAGATATTTGTAAAACATTTTTAATGCAGCGCAGACGGATTCTTGTTACATTAAACCTATGTAGGTCTACACTGTGTTTGAAATAATTTCTTGTATAGGTACCAAATTTTACTGTAGACTGCGCATGCATGTAGCATGATCAGATGTAGGCGGTATGACTGTTAAGAATGAATTGGGGCTTGGGGTGGTATTTGATGTACATTTTATAGGTAGTATTCGTGCAATACGGGAATTTTTGTGTAGAACAAGCAGTGCTATGAATGTTACACCAATAACTATCAGTATCCATAAATATCAGTATTACGTGATAACAACATGTTTAATTAATAAATATCTCAATAAATAAATAAATAAATATATGGTCACGGATAGAGGGCACTGTAGTCGTGGGTATGTGAATCTCAGAGTAAACTAAAGTCTCTAAACTTTACGCAAATCGCGTAAAGAGCAGCTTCTATAACAACGGCATGGTACGGGAAGCTTTAAATACTGTTCCTTACCGTCTCAACAGCCAGAAATAAGAATAGCTCTGCTTTTTTGACATATCTAGCGATTTATTATGTGAAATAGAAATTTGACACTACACAGCATTGTATAATAAGTATGATCCCAGAGCCGCTAGACATTACTTAATTTTAAATGGATAAAACCTAAAGCGTAATTTACATGGGATAGTAAAACTCACTAGTTTGTGTCAAAGAGCACTTCTCAATAACTCTCATAATGTAAATAGTGATAGAGAGCACAGAATAAGGCCCATTCAGCAATGTTGCAAATTTGCATGGTATTTTGGCGCACTCTGGTCATTTTCGACATTTTCAATTCACTAAATGCGAAATTAGATCACTCACTAGTAGGCGGGGGACACTTTGTAATCCGAAGGCCCAATCTTCAAATGAGTATAACTTTTGTTTGAAAAGTTATTTTAAAGAACTGTTTGGCAATTTTGTTCCTTAACTCATCAAGTATGTACAAGGTGGCCAACTAAGAATGCGAGGTACTGTATCTGAGAATCTATCCATCGTAGAGGCTTGCGGTAAAAAAATTTATTACTAAAACGGCCACGAGCAAAACCTGGAAAATATTTTCTGAAATGACCGCTAGAGGGCGTAACTGCAATCTGGAATCTAAAAAAGTGATGTTTCTGTGAATTCCACTATATTAACCTAATAAAAAAATGTTCGGTCTTTGAAGTCGACGATAATCTGAACAATTTTTGTTTGACAATTTTTCCTGTATCTCTAAAAATGAAGTGGTGGGCGGTATTCAAAGGTTTCCGTAAAAAACACCCTGTATCTTCGAAACGGCTGAGCCGATTTAAACAAACTCGTGTTAATTCGAGCATTTACAGCGTTATTAAAAGCTTCCTTTTTTAAATCGATCCACCTTAGGGCCACACATTATATAATAAAAATAAATCCGGAAAAATTAGCTTAAAAAAATAAAATTTTGAGGGTATAAAATTTTCTTAGGCCTAAATTTTAGGTTAGGAACAAGATATCGAGATGAGGTTTTCGCGAGCTTGTTTAGGCATCATTTAGCTACTTTTTCATGAAAAAAAAATCAAACCAACGCATTTAATTTTTTTGAGAAATGTCGAAATGTCGCCCTCAAGCGGCGATATGTGAAACTAACAAAACTTTAAATATAATATTTGTAGCCGAAGAATAACCCTTTTCAATTAACCCGAGTTTGTTAAAATCGACTCAGTCGTTTCGAAGATACAGGGTGTTCTTTACGGAAACCTTTGAATACCCCCCACCACTTCATTTTTAGAAATACAGGAAAAATTGTCAAACAATAAAGGTTCAGATTATCGTCGTCTTCAAAGACCGGACATTTTTTTATGAGGTTAATATAGCGGAATTCACAGAAAAATCACTTTTAGATTCCAGATTGCAGTTACGCCTCCTAGCGGTCATTTCAGAAACTTACAAATATTTTCCAGGTTTTGCTCGTGGCTGTTTTGGTAATAAATTTTTTTACCGCAAGCCTCTACGATGGACAGGTTCCCATATACAGTACCTCGCATTCTTATTTGGCCACCAAATTTCGTGGAATTCTCCCCATTTTTGTTGTCCGGTCAAGAATTGCAGTGGAACTTTTTTTTCGAAATTTTAAAAACTAATTTCAGATTCGTCATTTTCATGTTCAAAAAGTCCCAGATACCAAATTTCGTCGAACTCAGAATTTTTATTGCACCCTCAAGTAGGGGTGTGCCCTTTCGTGGTAGGAATTTTGGAAAATTTTTTTCAAAATCGGATAGGGCATTCCCGAAAACCTATTCAAAGACGCGCACCCATCTTTGTAACTCTTATGGTTGCTGAGAAAAAAATGAAAGAAGAAATCCAAACTTCACCACTTCTTTGGGGGTGACTCGCAAACGAAACACGTACCCTCGATTTATTTGGAAAAAGTGCTGGTCTTGATCCCCTCTATCACCCAATTTTTTTTACATGCGGTCATGTAATATGTGTATACATATTGCCTATCTTTATGAAGCCTGTAGAGACAAAACAAATAGGGAATATGCATGTGGTTAAAATTTTCTTGATACTTTCTACCGCGAATATTTATTGTCTTGGCATTATACTTAAACCATTAGTTTCTTATTTAGTTTGTTTTTAATTGCCAAAAATGTTAATTCAAAAGTGCAAAATAAGCGAACGAAATTCAAATTGTTACCATTATTAAGGACATAGGAGGTATCTATTACATAGACTCAACAGTAATAATAAGAATAATTGATTCTTTCTTAAGTAAAATAATTCACGTTGCATTCATTTAGAATAAATGCATTTTAGGAGGTATGTCCACTTTAGTAGCCGAAATTAATGACTTGGTAAACAACAAAGATGCCGATAACATCCCATGCTCTTCTCTATTACCTGAGAAATCAAAAATGCGTTATAATCAATTGTATGACGCTTTTGCAAAATGGTGTTCAGCAAAGGATATTAAGAAAACGACTGAAAATGTAATGATGGCTTACTTTATGGAACGTTCTGAGGTTTTAAAGTCACCAGCGAGTTTATGGAGCGAGTACTCCATGCTGAAACTAACAATTTCAATTCAACAGAATGAAGATATTTCAAAATTTAAACGCCTTAAGGCTTTCCTTAAAAGGAAAAATGATGGATACCAACCGAGAACTTCTAAAATATTTAAAAGAGAAGAAATTGAAAAATTCATTGCCGAAGCTCCAGATGAAATTTATTTATTGATGAAAATTGTAGCGATAATGGGAGTGGTTGGCGCTTGTCATACAGGGGAACTACATAAAATAAAGTTTAAAGATATAGATCTGAAAGATGATGTAGCAATTGTCAGAATTTTGGAAACTCGGAATACTATACGAAGAAGCTTTATAATTACAAACAATTCTGAGGGGTCTTCTGATTGGTTGAAGCTGTTACAAACTTATATGAAGCTTAGACCTTACAATGCGGTCGATGAGCGATTATTCTTCAGATATGAACGTGGTAGATGTGTAAATCAAGTAGTCGGAAGAAATACAATTTCCAAAGTGCCCCGAGAAATAGCGAAGTATTTAAAACTAGACAATGTATATGAATATACAGGACGTGCGTTTAGAAAGTCATCTGCTACTTTTCTGTCTAATGTTTATGACACTTTTGCGAGATCCCGGTGCAGATCTTCTAATACAATTGTTAAAAGCGTTACCTCCCAATCCACAAGATCAGGTATATGTATATATTTTAGTATAAGTAATAATATCGAATCAATTTCAGATATCTCTGCTATTGGTAAAGATTTGGAGATGAATGCCTTTGAAAATATTACACAAGGTAGTTTGTTTGTTGGCAAATAATCATAAATTTAAATAAAAAGATGCAGTTATAACTATGTTTAGGTAAACTTAAGGTAACTGTAGCTTTTTGGTCCGTTTTTACGCGCCCCTTTCAAATATCTAATATTCATTTGTGCAATTTGTTCAGATTTTGTTAGAGCACCATATTACATTAGTCCTGTTTGTGTGCTAATCATTATCAATTCATTACAGTAGAAATAATCTGTCATTTCTCTGATTACATTGGACACTAATTCCTCCCTTCATCAGAAATTAGGGCCAAGAGCCGATTAATTAATATATGAACATACTAAATATTTAACATAAGTAGCAGCAAATGGTTCTCATTATCTTTTACCTCAATTTACATTAAGGACATTTTTAACATTTGCGTTTGTTGCAGAATTCCAAAACTCCAATGATACGCAAAAAAGTATCACCTTTTCATGTGAGGACTCTAGACATTCCCTTTCACAAGAGTCGGACATTTCGCAAGGACGTTGTGATAGTGATTATAAATACGTTATGGATGATAGTGAAATTCATTTAACCAATGAAATAACACACTCTCCAATTCCAGTTAAACTCGAGCATAGAAGTGACGAAGAATCTACCAATGAATCGACTCCTTCAATTCTCACCGACGTCATAATTCCAAATAAAAAAGTGAACGAAGCACGGCCTTCCGTTTTCAAAAATGATTCCGATTTATTTTTCAAAATGGTGGCGGCGAAGGTTAGGCGATTTTCACCTTATCATAAAAATTTGATTGAAACCAAAATATTTTCGTTGGTCCAAGAAATGGAATTAGAACAGATTCAGCAACAACAGTAGTCTACATAAATAAAGCGTTGAAGGGATCAAGTTACAATTTCCTTTCAAAAATATCTCGCAAGGAACAGACAATTTGAAGAGTTGTATTTGTAAAAAATTCTGTATATTTATTTGTACATATTTTCTCCAACATTTGCTTCGTATTTAACATAAGACATATTTCCCTATTGTAGTTCTTTTTTGCTAAGATGCCTCACAGTAAAGGAGCAGGAGTCTTTGCTACCATCAGCGGCGATGCGAGGACCGTTGGCAGCTACTTGGACATGTTAAGGAATAAGGATATTTTATCCTTTGATGATTTTTGAAAAAGCACTTTGTGGCGACCGAAGGTACAGGGTGAAAACATTGGAGTTTTTATCTTTGCAATTTTTCCAAATATCACAGGATCGGTGGAGGGGGACCTCACTTATGGGTTATGGCCTGTTCGATCCTTGGACTTGTTTAGAAGTACTAGTAGGAATCATTTTAGAAATATCATAAAGATATACCATTAGGAGTAGGTACCTACTCTTGAAATTTATTCAAGAGAAAATAGAAGCATAAAGGGTGTCGTTCAGAAGCGCCGCGCCGGATAAAGTGGAAAGTGTAAACACATCTTCTTAATCAAAGGACACAATTGGAGATTAGGAACATATGCGGCGCTTCGCTGTAGTGTAAAGTTGAAGTTAAATACCTTAGATTAGGAAAGAGTATGGGTACGGTCGAAAATTTACTCTACAATTTACGTGCATTCGGAGCATTGCAATTCAAGTACCTAACCCGGTTTAAAATTATATTTTACTACAAATGCTTACAGTAAAATTTTATTTGTAACCGATCTTTAGCTCAAAGTCGGGATCATTAGCAAATTCTAACCTCGCATTTGTTTGTTTACTTTACGTTATAACAGCCCATGAATGATTATACGATTGAGGTGTGAAATTTACTTTATCATTTTGTTTACTGCGATTCCGAAATGGGGGACATTAATGAATTTATTGTTCTGCATAACGTTATCCAAAATATATTAGAAAGCAGTAGCTCCGATATTGAAGAGTTTATTGCAGTAACAAATTTGCGTAGAAGGAAAGTTCCCTTAAGGCCCCTCTTCACGTGCAGTTCTTATCTTCGCTCCCCGATTGAATTCCTGGCGCGCGCTCCCGATGTGTGACATGCGTTGCATCTACACGTTCGCGCTTCATTTTTAATTTATTTCAGTTTTATTCTGTTCCTGAGTCTGGTAGTGCAACAGTGCTGTTAAAGAATGAGTTTGAAGAAGAGGAAAGCAATTGCTTTTTTGTTGCTGGTGGACGACGAAAAGGAAGTAAGAAGAAAGAGGAAAAAGTATTGGTCCAAACCGTGGTATCTGAGAAGAAATGAAACCACACACATTGACTTGTTAAAGGAGATAAATCAAACAACCCGTGAAACACGGGAAACATAGGACTACCGAATCTAAATTTCATCAATTACATTCTACTGAAGCTATCTCTCTTTTACACATCTTAAGCGTACTACCTCTACCTTTGTCATATTGTGTCAATCCCGACTTGAGAACTGAGCCGCATCTACATGCTCACATCTTGCTGTCGCTCCATGTCAGTTCGCGCCGCAACTGAAGCGCGCGGCTCGCCTGGCATGTTTAAGCCCTTCACATGCGAGTTTGGATTTAACTGAAGGAGCGTCAGTCCAAAAGTCAAAACTGACATAAAACTGCACGTGAAGGGGGGCCTTTAGTCAGGATGCAGCATTATTTAGAAAATGTAGTGCATTTATATTCTGATTCACAGTGTCAATCGCATTGTTTGTGTGTACTACAACCTTTACTCAGTTTACTCAGCTTTTACCACCAAATTGGTAGAAGCAACATGAGTATTTTGCAGTAAATCTCACGCATGCGTATTGATTGTTGTAAGATTTTAAAGAAGCATTCGCAGTAAATGTCAGCAATTTTATAACCGCCACAAAATTACTTTCAGTAAACTAAAAACAGTAGACTGGAGTAAATTTTGCACCGTACCCTATGGATACCGCGTATGCCGTACAGCCCGTGTATGAATCGTGTTACCTCTTTAAACAAGTTGGCCATTTTATATGTGGCACACATGTCATTTAAGTTATATCGTTTTTTATGAGTTTTTGCCTTGTTTTTGCGCTTAAATTTAGAGGAAATAAACAAAAAACAACTTAAAATCATGGTGAATTGTGCAGATTGTGGATTCAAAAGCCGGAGTGAGAAGGAGGAACCGAGAATTTCATTTGAGACGTAAATATTGAAAATGTGCCTAATGCCGTTACCACGTATTTTCCATTTTTTCATCGTAAAGCATTTTCTTTGAATATTCTTCTTTCAATATGTTAAAATTCATAGCTTAATGAACGACTATACATAATTTCGTGCAACAGAAACAATTTCATTCAAATTTTGATAACAAAACAAACGTCTTCAAGGACGGAATTATATCGGGCGATCAAAAATGAGTGACTGTCGAGTCGCCTTTGGAGGTTCGAGTTAAGTACGATTTCCCATGTAAACAAAAATTCCAAAGGTGACTCGACGTTCATTCATTTTTGATCGCTATGTACTATAAGTTCCATAGGCGTAGTCATTAAATTAGTACGGAAACAGCTTTACGTGAAAAATCAAACGGAAAACAATTAAGATTTATATTTTATCACAATCTTTAGCTGGAGAGACAGTTAGTCTTAAAGGCATTCCCGAAAAAAGATAAGAGGAAGTTTCGTTTATACTCGTGTCTGATTAATAAATAGGGCAACGCACGAATTTCATTCGTATGTTCAACGTGTTTTATTATTAGTTAAAAGTAGCTTGTTTTTTAGGTACTTCTGCTACTATTCGTATTTACGGATGCTACGCCACTGGCCAATTTCATTATTATTATTTATTATGCCTCGCCTGGCCATATCTTCCTTCGCCCCGGAAAACAACCACTTTCCCGCCTTGGTACACAAAGTACTATTTTTATACGTACGGCAAATGTGACTTTTCGCTGATCATATTCAAACAGCGAAGTATTGTTTAGTTCCAAGGAGCAGAGAAGCGGAAAACAGGTAGAGAAAGTTTACTTCTCTGCCTCCTTTTCACTTCTCTGCCTCTTTTGATTTCAATACCTGTGTTGCCTAGCCGTTTATATACAACAAATTCCAGCACACTAAATAAAATAGTTATTTATATAACAAGAGCGCGAAGTTCAATTTCGCGCATTGAGACTGAAGGTATTTTGACGAGGCGAAGCCGAGTTAAAATATCAGTCAAATCCGCGAAATAACTTCGCGCTAGCGTTATATACAATATTTTTTCTACAACTGAACCGATTGTTAATTAAATTTGCTGTTTAAGTTCAACTTTGTCACGTGTGCGAAATACTTTTTTTCACTGTTGACGATTTCGCGCACGTTGTCAAGGGCAACCTTACTTATTAATTAACCGTTTAAAAATCTAGTACTTCGCGCTTCGAAATTCGTCAGAAAATGACAGGTTTTTTTGACAGTTGTAGAAAAAAAATATTATATTTATATTATTATAGTATATTTTTGTCAACATGCGCTTGCGCCGCTTTACGTTCGGTGCTTGCACGTAGGACGCTCTTGTCGCGTTTGCCGCATTACATTACATGGTATTTTACGCTTTATATTCCTTTATTTTGGTTTCTTTGTCAAAATATGCCAACAGAGAGCATTTTCAGTAATAGTTGTTACTCCTTTTTCGTTACTCCATTCCATAAATTCAGCATATCCCATATCCCTTTTCGTAGGCTTTTCTTGACTTTTCGGGCAGCAAATTACTGAAAGTACCCTGTGCAATTTCACGTAACTCGGGTGGTGTTGAGCTTAATTCCTGCTCTAATTCTAATTGATGTTCTAAATAATAATGTTTAAGGGCGTACGATTGGTTCCATTTTATACCATTGGTTTTGCAAACTATGTGAAACCGTTGAGCTCACTCAACAATTTTAAAAGCTATACTTATCCAACTTACCGGAGTTACTTATAAGTTATAAGGAAGAGTTCGAGAATTTGTGTTCTTTTGTAAGTAATGTTGGGCATGTTCATCGAAGGTAGTGCTGTTTTTATTACGATGAAGAGTATTTTATATAAGATATAACCAATCATTCGTATAATCCCAAGCTAACTTCAACGAATTTAAAAACCTCAAGAAAGTATCGAACTGTCAACCAACAGAATGTAATGTTATTTTGCTGAAAACTGAAGGAACTTGCACAACGTATTCTGACAGTTCGACACATTCTCGACTCGAGGATTTTATAATGTACCTAGAAATCTTGGGCATGTTTAGCACAACACACGGATCCATGTGCTGTGCAAGTTCCAGAGTTGGCTGCAAATGCAAAATGACATCAAATTATCGCCTCATTCATGGGCTTGAATCTCTGAAATGTTGAAAACCGAATCCGCACCTACAACTTTTGAAAATAGAATTCAAAAGCTACAATCTGGTCTATACCTATGTGGCACGCGGTAGCTTTATCGATTTGCGATGTGGGATTCGTCGGCGTTGTCCTTAACCTGATTATGAAAATCGTTAAATACACTAGCTAGAGTTATATAAAACTTTCTTCAAACTGTTATATTAAAGTTAAAGCTTCAAATTGTCAACGAGCGAGAAAGCTTTGCGAATTCAACTGACTCGCAACAAAGATTTCTGGAGAACTTTTTTTTAAATCGCAATTTATTGATATCATTGAAATTCTCAGTGGGTACCCACAGGCAGTAATTGGTTTGATGAAGAACCTGTACGTCCCACACGCGGATCGTTAATGACTGGAGGAGCTTAAGCTAAACAGTGAAAGTGTCTCCTGTTGTTCGCGGATCGCAGAAGCAGTTGTATCCTCGAAGGCCGCACTGACGTCCGTCGAAGTCTAACGTTTTTGTCGTTTCAAACTTTGTTCATCAACCAGTTCGAAATCAGCGCTCGTAACTGAACAAAAAGTGAAAGGGGGTAAATTTCGAGCACTACTCATCGAGTGACCCGGTGTTTTTAATTATTCGTTCGTTTGTTTTGATTTAAATTGTGATAAAAAGTACATGTGCGCGATGTGATGTAAGTAGTATTGGCACACAATTCACGTGTTTCATGTCAGGGCTCAATTTGTTACTCATGTTTTTGCAATTTAATAAGTTTCATTAATATGTGATTATTGTACCTCTTCTAATGACATAAACGTTTATACCTTACTTCATCTTTTCGCATGGGCCCGAAATAGTAAGTATGCAATTTAATAAGATTATAATTCATTTTTTTTCATTGTGATCTCTCTTATTATTGTCAACTACAATAATTTAGTGCTGCTAACCGCAATTGAGGAACGGTTTCGTTTCTGTGTATAAAACCATTGCGGTTTTGCAGTTACTTTGTTTCTATATTATTCAGTACAGACATTTTTAATTAATCGCTTTGTATATATAATACTGCATAAGGAAAAAAAAAACGTCCACGGAAGTTCTATGAACTTCATATCTAAATTTAAATTTGCCCGTTTCAAATTCTCAGAAGACATCTTCATATAAATTAACTCTAAGTAGCTAAAAGTTATAAGAAGTAAACTTTTCAGATTCGTTCAGAAATAAAACTATGTCTCAACCGAGGTTTCAACATTACGATGAATCAGAAAGGGCGGGTTTTTACTATGAAATTCTTATTCCAAAGATATTTTCTTTTCGGAATTCTTGCATATTATAGTTTCTTTAATATCAAGCGTGCCAATGTAATTTTATATTACACAATTATTTTTCGCGCGGGAAATGTTTAATTGGTTTTTTTTTCGAATTGCATATTTTACGGGCGGAATGAAATAATCATCTAATAATGGAAATAAAATCGTAGCTATTCCATATATTTTATTGATCTTTTTTGTTTATTGGGTTACGTTTATTCATTTGCATTTTATACAAGCAATCTGCTATCTTATATACAAATACATTGCTATGGTTTCTGCGTTGTTAATTCGATCGTTATTTATGAGTGTAGGTAATATTTTTTAAAGAGACGCACGTAAACGGTTACTCGTCACGAAACCCTATGTATAAGGGAGGGATGTACGTATCTAATGGCAGATAATCCGACGTTTAACCAATAAATGTACGGCCACCATGACGATAAAATGAGGTTCAATGTGCTAATCTGATGAATTTGATAATTTGAAATCGCTAGAAAAAAGAAACTCATGATGCACTGTGGTGTATCGTTGAACCCATTTTCGGAAATAGGAGATAAAAATTCTTTGTGAAGGAGGCACGTGGAATTCTTACTGTCAAAGATATCCATAAATTACCCTTAGTGCTTGTTATGTAAGTATTTCATTTATATTGCACTCACCAGTGGTAGGTACTTGGGGCCACGCATAATTTAGCGTGATATTAGCTCTATCTAACACCATAAAATTTTAGGACGAATTTATAGGAATGTCTTTTATGGTCCAGTAACTTACCTTCGTACCTATAAGCACAGATTTAAATCTGTAGTATAAGTATCACATTCGACTCATCGTGCACATAACCAATTAAAACAGGCTGTAGCATCTAAGACCCCTCGGATCATAATTCCATTACCATAACATATTTTTGATTACCAGGGGCGTGCTATATTCCAGTGACATACAAACTTTTTTTTTAAATATGGAACACCCTATATTTTATTACGGATTTGGAAAGTACTTGAAAAGTACTTATTTTTTAAGTAATATGTTGTGCCCTTAACTTCGATGTTATCACCTTTTTTCCTCAAAATTTGACAGTTTTCCACTGTTTTTTTGAAGAGTAGGTAATTGAATCGCGCCTGGGGCTAAGTTTTGAATTTTGGCACAGGTTAAGACCTCTTTCACTGTCACACCACTGCACCCCCGGTGCGATTTAGAAAAAAAATTCGAAAACCAAATTTTCAGGAAAAAAGGTTATAACAGCGAAATCTCTTAAAGTTAAGGGCATAACATGTAACAAAAAATATAAGCACTTTTCAAGTACTTTCCAAATCCGTAATAAAACATGGGGTGTTCTAAAACACAAGCTTGATACGCCACTGGAATACAGTACGCCCCTAGTGACCAAAAATATTTTAGAAACATGGCAACGGTAACTGTACAATTTTGCTCTAAGACTTTTTTCGATACCTTTTATGGTAAGGGAAAAATATGATCGGAGGGGTCTTAGACACCACACCCTGTATAATGGCTTTACATCACCCGCACGTTACGGAAGTATTGGGGTAAAAAATGATCTTTTTTTATGAAAATACAGGTTCTGAAGCACCAGGAATCCGAATCGCACAAAACCTCAGTGATGTCGATTGGTGTGTCGGTCTGTCAGTCTGTCTAACTGAACCGATTTTAACCAAATTTGGTACACATATTCTTAGGTATAAAAGGAAGAACTAAAAAGCTCATGAGATTGACAGTATTGTATGTGATGCGATGACATAATTATAACTTTAGTAATGAAATGTCAAGATGAGTGTAAGGTTTTCCGTTAATAAAATTGTTAGTATCGTTCCTAAAACACCACACAAACTCTCATTCTTGTTGTTTGTTGAGCATTATTTTTTTTTATTTAATAAATTTTTTGGGAGACCAATAGTTTGTCAGATAAATCAAAAAGCCATTTGCAACCCTTTTTTCAAGATGGCGGCCGTGGGACAAGGGCTGCAACTCCATAAACTAGGATTTAACTTTAGACTAACTCCTCCTTGATATTTAAACAAGTTTAAAATGTCATTATGAGAACAAATGCGAGCATAAATGACGGGAGCGTATTTTCCTTTCCTGCTAATAATATTAATGCTAGGACCAGAAAAAATACAGGTCGGCACAGAGGCGGACTGGGTACTTACGGGCCAGGTGGAATTGTATAGGTTACGGGCCCTTAAAGTATTAGTGTAATGAAGATGGGAGGGGGGGGGCACCCCAAAAACATTTTTTGCATTTTAAAGTATTCCTTTCTGGAAAATCAATTAGAATATAGTTTTTTTTAATTGCAGCTGATAATTAAAAGTAACAAAATATACAGGGTGACAATTTGAAAACTTACCACCCCCCATATCTTAGTAAATAAACAAGATATTTAAAAAAATCAAAATCCGTTTCGGTAATTCGGAGGGGGAATCACAATGACATAGTTGGCGACGCACCCCCTGCGCCCTAGCCACCCCAACTTTTAAATCTTAAATAGTGACCCCCCATGTGTGATACGTCGTTGGAAAGCTCTGAAAAATGCTTTCCAACCATACCAAATAGCATTACATTTAGGTTAGTAATTATCGTGCAAATCAAAAAATCAACTAATATGATACATTTTCTAAAGTTGGCTTTTATTTCAATAAATGTTCAAAATGTTTTCCGTTATTGGTAAGACAGTATTACTATGCGATCAAAAATGAGTTGCTGTCGAGTCGCCCTTTGAAATTTTTGTTTACATGGAAAATCGTATTTAACTTGAACTTCCAAAGCCGGCTCGACAGCAACTCATTTTTGATCGCCAGTTATAATCTATTCTCAAACTCTTGTCGAACCTTTCCAATGTTGGTTTTGCAATATTTCGACATTCTTGAATTATTCTCTGTCTTAGTTCCGAGTTTAGTTCGTCTATGTTCGCCCGTTGTGTTTTAAATACGACAGATTTCAAATGTATCATATCAGTTTATTTTTTGATTTGCACGATAATTACTAACCTAAATGTAATGCTATTTGGTATGGTTGGAAAGCATTTTTTCAGAGCTTTCCAACGACGATCACACATGGGGGTCACTATTTAAGATTTAAAAGTTGGGGTGGCTGGGGCGCAGGGGGTTGGAGGGGGTGCGTCGCCAACTATGTCATTGTGATTCCCCCTCCGAATTACCGAAACGGATTTTGATTTTTTTAAATATCTCGTTTATTTACTAAGATATGGGGGGTGGTAAGTTTTCAAATTGTCACCCTGTATATAATCCCCACGAGGCGCGCCGCCTATAACTGTGTTTCAGCACTTTTAAAATACGACAAAAAATGATAAATTCATTGTAAAACATTTACATAAAAACAGAATTTCATAATGAACAATCTAACTTCAACCCCAACGAGAGAAACGTGCTAATAATTTATTAATAGAGCAAGAAACTGACATTAAAGCGGTCTAATATACAATATAGCAGTATAGCACATACTGATAAACCCACCACCCCCCCGGGCCAGTCCGCCCCTGGGTAGGCACGAGATCCTTACCCCATTCTCTTTTAAATGAGCCGCCTATCGTCGAAGTCTATACAGTTTAATGAGAAATAGTGGAGAGTATACAACTACAAAACAATTTTGAAATGGGTATTAGCTTTACTTTTATTCGAAGTGTCTACATATGGAACTTTTTATAAATACTTTAAGCATTGCGCATTGTCTACATTAGAAATTTCATTGAATACCTTCATAAATCAAACATACAGCATGCGTTAACAGTAATTTTGAAACCGGTATTAGTTTTAGAGTCATTCAAGGTGCCTACATATGATATTTCGTTTAACTGCTATCATAAATAATTAAGTTGCCATTGCGCATTTGCAAAACCGAATTTTAAAACTGGTGTTAGATTTGTCTTTATGCCAAATGCCTATGTATAAAATTTCATTTAAATGCCTTCATAAATAAGTAAGTTGGCATTGCGCATGCGCAAAACAACATTTTGAAAATGTCGTTAATTCGCTAAAATAGTTAGCATCGCACATGCGTTAAACCAAATTTTTGACACTGCTCATGCGCAAAACCAAAAAATATGGGTATGCACGGAATCCTTGGACCAGGCCCTTTCAAATGAGTCCTCTGTCCTATATCGCCAAAATCGGTTCAGTGGTTTAGAAGGAGTACGTGTGACGAACGGGCGGACGGACGTCAAAGTGCAGCCAATAACGATTTTTCAATTTGGCGAAAATACGCTAACAATAAAATTGCGTCCTCTGACAAACGCAACCCCAAATGTACCTTTTCAATGGACTATACCCATACAACGAACTTTTTCAATTATCAAAGCTACGACGACATACATTTCAAAAACTATGCATTCAAAACTGTGATAGAAACCAAGCGTAACGCAGCTACAAGACCGAAGACCGACTTTTCTTCCAACAGCTCTTTCATGTACCTGTATCATTTCATTTCACAATCTCCTGATCGATTTCAAAAACTTTGGACCTACAAAAAAAACACCCTGCCAGCTATTTATGTTTCATAGTAGATGTATTTATTTGATTTTTACTTTACCCACAATAAAAGATATAGAGCCTGGAAGCAAAATTTAAGTAATAATTTTTCTTACAAATCGAATAATCTAAAATTACTAGTTTTTCGGATCTTACCCATATAACAAAAAAAGTCGTACAATTACACGTAGAATTAAAAAAAACATTCAAATACAGGGGGCTCCATTTAAAAAATACCACTTTGGCGCCTTACTTTGTGAGCGCACCCTGTATAATTTAAAACATTTTTAAAATGTAGAGAATATTCAAGTAATCGTTGGCTCACCCTACACAGCACAGGTGTCACAAATTCCAGGGTGACCATTGGGATTTCGGAAAAATAGCCCACTATTGGTAGGCGTACATTCATTTTTGTAGCATACATCGAGTAATTAAAGTACGTAATGTAATCCAACCTGCGGCTTGTCATTTGAGCGAGTAACTGTTATAAAAAGAAGGTTTGTGACCTTATAATCTTTAATATAATGTCCTTGTGAGCACTAAAGTAAATAGAAAGTTAAACTGTTTGAAGTAGGTACATCAGTAGTCGTAAACTATTTCGCAATAGTTGTTTTAAAATCAGTAGTTGGTAAACAAACAGTGTAGGTAATTGAAACACACCTACCGTCTAATAAGTATGACATTCAATTTACCCAGCTTCGTCTCTGGAGTAAGTGGAACCATACTTGTATAATCGGTAATTTAGAATGCGTTTCCGGCTCAGACAGAATTTGACCCGTGAATAATGGAGAGAAGACGGGCTTAAGAAGGGTCTGGGAGATTAAATTATATTTAATGTTGTTAGGCTTAGGATTCACGCATTTAAATGCTCAATTTATAAGTTGACAACTTTTTTGTCAGTAACAGAAGCGTTTCAATCCGCTTGTTAAAATTGCTTCCAGCCTCCCCCACATATTTCCACAGAAATAACTACGGATCATCAGATTAATCCTTAGACCATATAGTACATGGACTGCTAATTGTAACGAAAATATAGTCAAGGACATCGCCTGGGTATGTGAGTTTCAGGGTAAACGAGTCTATCCGAAGTTGTCCGATTAGACACGATTTGAGACTGTCAACCTATAAATTAACAAACGTCAATTAATTAATCGCCTAGATATGCCAAAAAAAGCAAACTTATTGCGATTTGTGGACGTATAGAAGATAATCAGGAGGATTGAAAGCTTCCCGTACTACGCGGTTACTATAAAAGCTACTCTTTACGGGATCCGAGTGGTGTTTATACGACTTTAGTTTACCCTGAGATTCACATACCCACGACTACAGTGCCCTCTATCCGTGACCATCCATTTTGTATTGAAAGCATAGGGCTAATAGCAGTCCATGTACTATATGGTCTAAGGATTAATCGCTGGCCACAATACAGGGTGGCTTATTTATTTACCAGTGGGATCTCAGAAAGATGTGCCTACCTACTTTGGAGCTGAACTGAACTAATTATCTCAATATCCAACACATGAATTTGATTATTTTTGTTGTTAAAATAAGTGGTCATTCAAAAGAAATGGTAATACTGAGAATCCTTCGACATTCCGTTGTTTATGATTAGAGATATTCAGCGGAACTTATTAACCATCCTTGAGATCGTTTATAATTTTGTATTGCTGTCTGTCTGTGCGTGTGCACGATAACATTGTTTAAAAACGTCCGATGGCTTTAAACATTGGTATACCTACGTCATGTTCTTGGGGATACAAGAAAGATCGCTATTGATGTTTTTCAGTTACCTAGACCAACGGACCAAAAAGTTACAGCTCAAGAACTGACGAAACTTGCAAAATAAGGTTTTCTTTTATCATTCTTGTTGCAAAGAACATACGAGTATGAATGTCCGGTTTTCCGTGTTAGTAAATATTTCTTAAACCTCAAGCAACTATGCAGATATGAAAAAGAAAATTTGTGCATGCGCAACCCAACATTTAAACAAGCCATGCTGATCTAATGGGACAGAATCAACCTCGGAATCAACCCTTTAAAGTGCGCTGTAAAAATGTTAAAAATGAATGAGGATTGTTATATATTTCCAAAAACTATAGTGGTTATATCATTGAGTAATTATTACTCAACGGTTATATCAATTACTTATACGTCACTGATTTTTACGTGAAAATGCCGAGGAAAATGCCAGTGGCGTAGCCAGGCCTTTTTCGGGAGGGCTGCAGTCCCCCCAATTCTGTATCCAGCCCCCTTTATATAAATTAAAAGTGTTTATTATAAGCGTCTTTCGGTGCACTTAGTGTTTTTAATGGTTAGTTGCTGAGAAAAATTTGAATCTAACCTATAAACTGATTATAAATATACTTATTCAGCGATGAGTTTATTAAATGGTTAATTACGAAGACGAATCATGAAATAGGAAAACATGGCAATTCAAGTAAAAATGCTAGTTCCTATGCTACAAGTGGTAATAGTAACAAAACAAGTGAACTTGGTGCTAAAAAATGGTAACGGTGGCAATGGAGACATTGTGGTGGACGTCGTAAACTCTACACCTTTGAAGAGGAAGATACGTTTCCAATTATGCCTACATTGTCTTATCGTGCAGAATTGCACAACACAACATTAAACTTCGAATTCCTTCACTCCGCAATACTTGGGCCAACGCTAGAGGGCTCAGCCCTCCCAATGCTATAACCTTACCTACGGAAAATGCAGACATTGCAGAAAATTTCTTTTAGGCCATGATTCTTTTTGAATTATGTAGCGTAGAAATTAATTTAATCTTTCACGATATTCTAGTTAAAGATCTCAACAAAAGGGGCTGTTTTCTACCAACGTCCTTCTTTTTGACCCCTTATCAAAAGAGGGTGTGTTTGGGGGGACTTATCCTTCATGGTACTCTAATGAAAGGTCTTAACCAAAGGAATTAATTTCTACCAACCGTAGTCCTCCTCTCCTACCCCTTACCTATATGTTGATCGGATTTTATTTCTTATATCTGAAGAACAGATTGTCGGAGGAGGTCCTCACAAAGGGCTATGCGGACGTCCTGAAGAAATATTGGGGATGTCAAAACTTTAAGAGCGAATATCTCGAAAACGAATCATACTGCACACCATATGCGCCCGTCTGAAGCCCCCTCAGCCCCCCCCCTCCCTCTCCCTCTAGCTACGTGTCTACGCAGATCTATCCGTAGAAAAGAAGTTTATCCCGAATTTTGACAACAAAGTCGTTAACGTCTTTTCCGACTTAAAATAGAAGAATGGATTTTATCTATAATAGTGGGTAAGGTATTGTTACTTGTGCCCACCTTATTTCGGAACTCACGAGCCTCCAATGACTTATAAGTACATAGTTACGGGCGATAAAAATGAGTTGCTGTCGAGCCCCGTTTGGAAATTCAAGTTACGATTTCCCATGTAAACAAAAATTTTAAAGGTGACTCGACAGCAACTCATTTTTCACCACATAGTACCTATTTGTAGTAGCACAATTACTAAACATTATAGTTACGTTAGTCTGGAATTCAAAAATTAGTTTATAGTATATTTGGCAAGTTTGTAGCTATACCTAGGTATAGTTTTTTAAACGAAGAAATCTTTATTTGCAGTGATTAAGATGAGTACATTACAATAACAAACAATATAATGTTTATTGATTGGGGTGTAGCAGCGTGCACGCACATATATGCACGTGCTAATTACGATAATTATTACTTTACGGGTATATAAAAATTTTTTTTCACTACTAGCGTCTGATGACATGATTATTAACCTTTTTTCCACTTGTAAAGTAGGCTTTCTCGGCATTTGTTCAAAGTGGTTAATAATTTTTTATTATTAACTAGTAGTCAATAATGAGAACTGTCACGCTGTCACTTTTAGAAATCACAACCCGAAATTTCGCTCAATGAACGTTTAGACAAGTTCTCTAAAACGAATAATTGCCACCATTCGCAATTTTCAGAGAAATTACATACCTAAAATTATCACATTTTGAAAAAATTCGAACGAAATTACTCTTTGAAAAATCTCAATGACAGAACAAAATACGGCCTGTTTTGTACTTCCACGTACTTGATTGACATGTTAAATTAAGAAACAAACAATTCTGTCCAACCGTTAACTCTCTTATCAATATAATATGTTAATTTAGAGGATTTAAAGTGCTAGTAGTGAAAAAAATAGTATATATACCACGGTAGAGAAGTCTATTATTGCCTTCGCACCTTACACCCCTCGGCGCAAGCGCCTCGAGATGTAATCTTGGTGCTCAGGCAATAATAGTGGACTTCTCTACCTTGATATATAATGTACTATTAAGTAATGCATGCACCTTCGTTCTACTTAAATTATACGTTGTTACTTCATCTCACGTGTTTAAATAGTTATTGTTGGTATATCAACGCGTGACTAGCGCTGACCTAATACCTAACAATATTAAATTGAATCTAATTATGGGGAGAAAATAGTCCACCTGCTTCAGACCTTTAATTGAAAACAGGTAATAAAGTCGTCGCCCTCGCGATTGGCAAAACAGTATTTTTCAGACGCACTTCCCGATCCTTCCAAGGATATTTTGCACGTATTTTAGCTTCACTCTGGAGGACCCAGTTTTAACATTTCGTTCTCCAAAATAAATCATACCTATCCTCGTCGCTATAGTTATACAGTCAAGTCGAATGTGCTGCCGTTGGATGAGTCTCGGTGAAACCCATCACTTTCTAGTTGCGAGTAGATACCTACTAAGCTTTGACTCTACGAACATATGCGTCAAGATCTTCAAATTTCACTGTACAAGTACATATCCACTTCCGACACCCTGTTCTTTAAAATGCATCATATCTCAGTTACTAGATCCGATAGAGTGGAATGTGGTACCGTTAGATGCACACTTTTTTCCTTTGTAAGTACCGACTTCCCAACACTTCGTTCTCGACATATTCTCATTTGAAATCTGACCCTACTGATAAGTGCGTTTGCTCCATAATTTCCATTTGAAATGTGTTTAATTGCTCCTATCAAAAAGATATATCAAAATTTCATAAAAATCGCTCCATATATAAGAAAGTTGGTTCTATCGTAGTAAATCACGAAGTTGTGATGCGCTTGCGCAGAAACAGAAACTCATTCTTTTTTTTCGTGCACCCCACGTGTTGAAATCTATTAATTAAAAAAAAACCGCAGCCTTCTACGTGGTCCGAGTGTTGAGAGCTCAAACTCTCATGCGGACTGACGGAATTCATGTCAGGTATACTTAGGGTGGAATTCAAAGATATTACTTAAAACTTAAGTTAGACTTACACTTTACTCATACCATAGAGTTACTCTATCCTCATACCTTAGCGTATACCTCGGCGTGTACTGTGGTATTCAAAGATATAGCTAAGGTGACGCATGACAATATTGCTATAGTAACTCGCGAAATAGGGACAGTTAAATAGGAATACTAGCAGTAAATATACCTAAGTTTCACTTAAACTAAACTAAGTGTGTGTATCTTAAGTAATATCTATGAATTCCATATTTGCAAACGTCGTACGTCAGTATAATTAATTATCGCTGAAATACCACACGTGCAATTATCACTATAATTCGTTCCCATTGGCGCAGCAATTTGAAATCGAGACATTTTACTGGTTGAAATGTGACAAATGTTAGATGAATTGAATAGTCAAAATTATTACTTAAATTTTGATTCCAGGTTCTATATCTTTATCCTAGGTAAAGTCAAATTAATACATCTACTATGAAACATTAAAAAATAGCTTACAGGGTGTTCTTTTGTAGGTCCAAAGTTACAAACTTCATATTAAAATTCCCACTTTTTTAAAATGGAACACCCTGTATATTATTTGTAAGCCTTTAGCTCCTTCAAAAACCTTCAACTTTTGATAATAATGTCCTATACCTATCTCTGATAGTTTTTGAAATATCTTGGTTTTCTTGGTTTTTAGCGCATTTCCACAAAAATAAAAATAAAATGCGCTATTGTGGCCACTTTGTCCGTCCGTCCGTCCGGCTGTCCGTCAGTCCGTCTGCTCGTTTTGAGACGCTACTAGTCCTTTATCTGAAGAGCTATTGTTCTACTTTTTTCGCTATTTGGTTCGTTATGGTGTCGAGGCTTGCACCAAGGAAGGAATTTTTTCTGCGTTTATTGCTAAAAAGGTTATTGTAAAAAAATCAACAAACCGTTTTTTACATGTTCCATAATTTTACACTTTTGCCGCTTATTAACGATCCTAGAGATTGTTTATAATTTTGTATTGCTGTCTGTCGTCTGTCTGTTGATCTGTCCGTCTGTTCCTGTGCGGTTTGATTGATAATAAATTTTGCGTAAATTTGAGCACGCACTTACCTTTTAGCGACAGTAGAGGGATGGCGGCAGTGGCGTGCAATACAGTAGCGTAGCGGTGCGGCGATAGATAACAAAGGTGGCGTAATATTGCATCGGAGTATATCGTAGCACGTTCACAATAATTCTGTCTCCTTCCCATTTCCCCTTCGATGGTTTTGTTTGTCCGCATGCGTAAAGTGACACGCTCAAAATTTATATGCGTTACTATTACGTTAATTTACATTAAATTAAAAGAAACTGTATATCTGAATAAACAAAATATTAATAGAAATTTCTTCCGATCTGAAACTGATCCCAACAACAGAAAAATAAATGAATAATAAGAAATAAGAGAAACCTTTTAGCCATAAACGTAACAGTTCCTTTGTCTGTTTGTCCCTCTATCTGTCCGTGTGAACGATAACTTTGTTTAGAAATGTTCGATCGCTTTTACATCTCCGTTAGTTATGAACTGAATTGCATGAAATTCAATATGGGCATAGCTTTAACCATATAATACGCAATGCCAAAAGTTGAATCGAATCGATTCAAAATTCACAGTGCCCTTTTCGCATCTCGACCATTTATAAACCGAATTGCAAACTTTTTTTCTTATAAAAGTATTTGAATGAAATTTGATACATAGGCACTTGGAATAAATGAAAATCTAACGCCAATTTCAAAATTTGGTTTTGCGCATGCGCAGTGCCAACTTTTTTATTTATGGAAGAATTTAAACGAAATTTGATACATAGGCACTTGGAATAAAGGGAAATCTAACGCCAGTTTCAAAATTTGGTTTTACGCATGCGCAGTGCGAACTTTTTTTAATCTATGGAAGCATTTAAACGAAACTTGATACTTAGGCGCTTGGAACAAAGGAAAATCTAACATTAGTTTCCAAATTTAGGTTTGCGCATGCGCAGTTCCAACTTTCTTATTTAGAAAAGCATTGAAATGAAATTCTTATAAACTGAAATTGAAGTAGCACGTCAAAAATGGATTGCCCATGTGCAACGCTATCTTTCATATTTGTGGTCGGATTTTTACGATTTTAACAGAACTTGCATCTTAAAATGGGAAATGAATGCAAGTGGAAATGCGCTTTATGTAAATCGTTTACGATTACTTTTTAACTTGTTATACTTTAATCTCTATATATAAAAATGAACCCTGGTTTCTTCTGGTCATGCAATAACTTTAGAACGACTTGACCGATTCCATTCATTTTTTTTTTAAGTTTTCTAATACTGTGTAGAAGGTTCTTACGGCAAGAAAAGCTAAGAAAATCGCTCAGAAAATTGGAAAATTGGAGAAAACTTAACGACTATTTAAACATCGCGCGTTTGACGGTGCGATGGCAATTGTTTTAACACCTACATCGATCGGCAATGGATCGGCATAATATATCCGTCAAAAAATTAATTTATTCATATCATAGTGTGCTGTCAATTCGATCGGATAGTTTATCCAGATTTCAGTGAGTTTTCTGAGAAGTTCCAAAGTTATTTCACCGCAATCACGCCTTTTATATTAAAAGTTTGATATAGGTACCTAATATCCATTTTTGGTAAGTGTTGCCAGACTAAACATGTGGTTTATACAGAAACAGTAAGGGAGTCAATTTCTATTTTCAGTTGAATTTTAGTTTTTTTAAGATGCTATTTATTAGATGTACCAACATATGGTACCAACTTAGGTCGCAGAACAGAATTCGTAATCCTACAAGTCAAACATATACCGGGTGGTGCTCGGTAAGTAGGAACATAGGGATTTAACATGAGAAATTAGTTTTATGCACTATCCTACCCTCCTGTACATTTTACAGAAAAAACTGTAGAGTTTAAAGTTGTTCAGAATTAAAAGGTGTATACAAAACTGATTTTACATGTTTTATTAAGCTTTTGGTATACCCGCAAATATTAGAATAACCATGACTTTTGTTGTTATATGAATTGCTACTAATAACAGAAATTTTGAAATTTATTTTTCCCCTTTCGATTACAGTTTACATTAAATCGTTGCTATTAGACCAAAGAACTTTGTGTGTCCACATTGCAAGGCTACTGAAGGCCCTGGATTATGTTGCGCCAGTGGCCAAGTGAAATTGATGCCATAGGTACGGCCACCAGAGCCACTACAATCCTTGGTTTCCGGAAATGGGCCAGATTCTATACATTTTTTGATTCATATCCTGAAATACAATAATTGCTTTCAAATTGCGGCATTTAGCGCAAAAAAGGTATGTTGCTTGCTTTGAATCACCAAAAGCAACTATAGACTTATATTGGGGAGAGATGGGGAGATTTTGTGGCAAGTGTGTCAAAATCTCTTTTCCGGCTAAACAATTGAACCGATTTAAACCAAATTTGCTACATATATTCTTAAACATAAAAGGGCAGAATCACGATTGCGCAGGTGGGGCGGGCGGTACCTGTGCTAGCCACAGCAAATTGTTTGAAATAATTTGTTGTTATTATTTATTCCAGTTCGAATTGAATAGGTATTCATAGAAACATTTAATTACAAAATAAATTTAATTTAACTCCTAATGCCATCCAGACAGTGACATAGTTTCATTTTTTTCATATTCACCTCGTTATTATGTAACTTAGAACTTATTTAAGATTAAAATATAAAAACTAGGAAAACCAAGATATTTGTTTATGTTTTTACTATCAAATTTATTCTCCAGTTTTTAGATTTGAATGAATTATTCGATAAATGAAATAATCAATATGATTTTCGTTTTGGACGAGGCAGATAAAAATTGCTTTTTTTTGCATGGCCACCTCACTATTATGTAAATTACATATGACTTATTTAAGATTAGAATATAAAAATCAGGAAAACCAAGATGTTTCGAAAACTATAAGAGATAAGTATAGGACATTATTATCAAAAGTTGAAGGTTTTTGGAGGAGCTAAAGATGACAGAAAAAACCTACAGGGTGTTCCATTTAATAAAGTGAGATTTTTTAATATGAAGTTTTGTAACTTTGGACTACAAAAAACACCCTGTAAGCTATTTTTTTAATGTTTCATAGTAAATTTATTTATTTGACTTTTACTTTACCCAGGATAAAATATAGAACTTTGGATCGAACTTTATGATACGAGAATGATTAATGAAGTTTGCAACGTGGGTCAAACTCGAGGTCAAACTGATGTCAATACACCTTTGCATCGGCTTAACCCAATTTTGGAAGCATATTTTTCCACTCAACCTAAGATAGGTACTTCAGAAACTAATGCCGCGAATCTTTCTACAGCTGTTTCCTCTCCCTAGGGACCTTATTTTTGATAATTACAATAATTAAGAAGACGTAACATACCTAAATCTAAAAATTAGTTGAGCAGCGTACCTGATGATGTGATAGTGCTTGTGGCCATCGAAAACCGATTGTGTTCTTTTTTTAATCAAAATCGACGCATCAAGGTTTGTATTTTGAGACATTATGGACAATAACAGAATTTATGTAAAATTTACACAAATTATTTAGACTTTAAACGATAGGTTAGAAAAATCATTTTGAAAAACAGCAAAAATAACTTTCGGTAAGATATTATCGGCGGTGACCACATTCCCTTTGTCGGTACCCGCTTCCGACGTCCAGTTCCCCCGCAATTCGCCTTTTGGTGGATTTTACTAAAAAACTAAAAACGTTAAACAGTGTGATAAACTTCGCAGCGGAAGATACCTTTTGGGCGGCCGAAATCGACTACTCCTCGAAGACGCGCGCCTTGCAAACGGTGGATAATTTCGTCTCTATGAAAAAAAAAAACAAAATTTCGCGGAAGTTGTGCGCGTTTACAAGATCTTTCTGATCTCAATCAATTTGAAAACAATCGGACCAGAACTGTAGAAGAAGAAACTGAAAAATATCCAGGTTAGTACACCACGCTCGGAGATAGCACCCAGATGTCGCCGACCCCACATCACGTAGCCCGATCCCTATAGTTATTAATTACACGACCCCGGTAGATGTATACTCGTACATACAGAAAAGCTACCTTTTTACAAATAAATCTGCAAAACTGCGCTAAAATAAAGATTGCAAGAGTTATTGGTAATGTGATAAAATCCACCGTATTTCTGATCCCAAAATGATAGTTGGTGTTTGGTAATGTAGGATGTTGGTTACACCATACGTACACTTGACGAAAAAGTAAATAAATGTTCTACAGTTGGCATTGTTATTCAATCTGACACTGCCAAATTTGTTACGAACTCGAGAGATTACATTGTGTGATCAAAACTCTCTAAACCTTCCCCATATAGTTTTTATTCGTTGAAGTTTTTAAAAATAAAAGCGACTATAGTTTCGGCGTACTGCCATCATCAGGCGACTAGAAGTTTATCACAATATAGCAAATTTGAAAACATTAAGAGCTAGTACTTACTGTGAAATTTAACAGGAAAATGGTAAGTTACAAACGTTGAAGACGAATAAGACGAACATGTTGTTTTTTTAATTATTAACTGGCCTCTTAATGTTTTCAAATTTGCTATATTGTGATAAACTTCTAGTCGCCTGATGATGGCAGTGCGCCGAAACTATAGTACCTTTTATTTTTAAAAACTTCAACGAATAAAAACTATATGGGGAAGGTTTAGAGAGTTTTGATCACACAATATATTTCAACCCCCATTTCGAGGAACGATGGATCCAACCCCAAAAAAAAATCGAGAGATTACCTTAATTTATGACTTTTGCTTTCAATTTTTTCTTGGATATTTACGCGTAGATTTTTTTGTTTATCTAGGGACCAGTGGCCATATACACAGAGGCAATATGTTATTTTATGCGTGGAATACAAAAGTATTCAGTTTTAACGTTTCCAGTATGTTTTATACCGGGCCCATAACCGACTGTAAAAACTTAAAATTAATACTGATAAGTCATCAGGTTAAAAGCTCAAATCTCGTATAGGCTCGATATAAAAATTCTATGAGTGTGCAACTTGTACCTCCTGTAGATTTACTTCACATACCTATTTCAGTCAAATAAGAACTGGATCCGACCTTTTTTCTGTTACCAATTTATCTTGCATGTAGGTGCCTGACACTCTAAATATACGAATCGGTTGTATTACTTGTATTGGTTGCAGTTCTTAAAATTTATGTGATACATCCCACAGTTTATCTGTGATTTATTTAGTACCGCAAATTGTAAAATAGTTGCATGACTCATGTCCAATACGCGATTCGTAGTTGAACTTCCGATTGTAGCTCGGATTGTGGCCTGTGGGTAGGTTTCAAAGACTACCTTCAGGCCAGGCAATAGCCAATAGCTATTTCGCAAATTAATTAAGTGTCAAGATCAGCCTGAATATCTAAATAGGTACACAAATAAGAACACACCTTCGAATGTACAAGGTACACATACATATGCACTTATTGTACTAAACCCCTCGCCAGGAAAGATTACCGGTCACAGAACACTGGATCCCGGTCTACAATCTATGCTTTTCTAAAGATGTGAGCGACTTCCGGGATAGTATCGTGTCAATGTTGAACAAAAAAACTTTTCGTTCAACATTGGCGCGATCCTATTCCGGAAGTAGCTCGCATCTTAAGAAAAACATAGATTGTAGATCGACACAAGGTGTGCTGTGACCGGCAATCTTTCCTGGCGAGAGTTGTAGGTATATTCCACTAAGAAAATTAACAGGATTAAGTTATTTATGCACCAACTTGCAAAGCTAATTGGTCCATCCATAGATACCATTTGTTGACTAAGGCTGAGGCGAATTTTTGCAAGTTTGGCGACCACTGGAGTGTTTTGTATTTTTTGCCGATGGCTAAGTTTGCGGAAGCTCGTGTGAGATTCTATCAGAGATTCATTTCTGATAAATAAGAAGGTGCAAGATTATTAGTGAGCGTACTGAAATACCGAGTGAAATACCATTGATGAAATTGTTTAGAAGCAACCTTGTAAGTTTTGATATTCATTCTGTAAAGAGCCTAAGGGCACAGATATTTTATGCAATAGGCAGGGCAATAGGTAATAGTTTTCGATAAGAGGAAAACAGTTATCATCGAAAATAATAAAATAAATAATAATTCGTATTTCATTCCTACTTATTATAAACGATAACGATAATATAATCGGTAGATACATGTACTCCAACACGATAACACAGGTAACCTGTTAAGGTCCAATAAATATAACAATTCACTGAAAAGTATAGGTATCTCTTGAATTATTTTTAATGAATGGTAAAAAGTGAACATGGAATACGTTCAGTATTGCAATTCTAACACTAAACAGACCACCCACTTAATCTCACATAAGTAATTTATAAGTTCTTGAACTGAAGCAACGGCATTAAAATAGCACAGCATCGATTTCGTCCGTTATGAAAAATATTAATAGAAAGCCAAAAGCGCAGATAAAAAATAGGAAATACTGACAACCAAACAGGTCTCACGATTTGAGAGATGCAATGTAAAAATATTGTATTTTGTGCATAATTAAAAATAGATCTTTTGTTTTTTCCAGATTTGAATTTACCAATTTATTCCTTGAAATATGTCTTGATTGTTCATTTCTAGGAATGGAAACCGCAAACAATTTAGTTGATTAATTTCTACTTAAATTTTGTACTTTAGAATTTTTTTGAGATAAGAATAATTTCAGCATCTGGGAATAGAATAGATTATTTGAAGTCCAATTTAATACGTAAAAAAATAAAATATTTGCGACAGTTATATATTGACCAGGCGATTCCCACAAGCAGAGTTAGACTGGGTCAAGCATAGAGTGACCCGGGGACCGAGTTAGTTTACTGACCCGGTGACCCAGTGACCCGGTGACCCACTTGACCTGGTGACCCAGCTTGACCCGGTGACCCAGTTTGACCCGGTGACCCAGCTTGACCCGGTGACCCAGCTCGACCCAGTGACCCAGTTTGACCCTGTGGCCCAGCTTGACACGGTGACCCAGCTCGACCCAGTGACCCAGTTTGACCCTGTGGCCCAGCTTGACACGGTGACCCAGTGACCCAGCTTTACCCGGTGACCCATCTTGACCCGGTGGCCCAGTTTAAACCGTTGACCTCTAGGTTGATCCAGTTGAATCCGGTGACCCACTATAATAGGTACCTATCCGGAATATCCTAAGGTTAATTTTTATTCAAATGTATAGCATTAGGTTTGTATTGGTATTTAAATTTTGTCATCCAAAACAATTTCAAGTAACTTTTAATTAAAAAAAAACTTCCTCAATAATATTCGACAACAGTAGCCCAATTTCATTCAAGAGAACTAATACTTAAAAAATCAAATGATTAAGCTAACTAGTAGAAGAAAATTAAATGTGAATGAATACCAGTAAGCAACTGGTAAGCCCTGAAGTAAAGAAATGAAGGAGGGAACTGTTTAGAAATAACATTACAATGATACAATTCGGGACATGGAAAGTCTTTTTCCATTTCGGTGTCACAATGATGATTTTGTACAACTGTTTTCGGCCGTAACTCATCTCATAAGTTGGCAGTTACTAGTTAGTACAAGCACAGCCGTCTATAATTACAAGCCGTGCTGAGAATTATGGCAACACTGCATGGTAGGCCGATTTCCTAATTCAACTTGACAGATTTTGAGTGTATTTTATATGTGTTTTGGGTGTAATATTCCTATTTACCCGTTTTAACAGAGCGAGATTGCGACAATTTGCGTTACTCCCTACGAAATGAACAGAAATTATTATTCAGGAAAGTTGCTAAACGAAATATATCGATTTGTTGTCATAACCTCTAAAGCAGGCTACTCCTTACTGGACCCTTTACAAGCACTTTTATTTGCTCAAAGTACCTGTCAGAAGTTCAAATATGACCTACACACTACCTGGTATGTAAGTACGGTAAGTGTTTATCGTGAAAAAATACAATTAGTTTGTATTTCAGGTATTCTAGCACGGACATGTCAAATCGATTTTCTGAAGGAACTTTTCAACTTATTCCCAAGAGTTCATGGTACGGGAATTTGAAGTCTATGGGGCTCCCCTCTTTAAAAGCTTCGTACCTAGACTCACTGGAGTAGCGACTGGCTTAAAGTCTGCCATTCCGAATCACACCTGGTCGTTGATATAACCTCGCTGATGCGCAGCGATTTACTGTCCTTTTACCGAAATTAAGTGCTCAAGCGTGTGCTTCACCTCGACCTCTTTCGACAGAAGTTCACCAATTTCGGAGATCTCGATGGAAAACACATTATGATACAGTTACCAATTTACAGCGTTCCGAATTTTAAAGTCAAATAAAAATGTTATTATCCATTTTTGTAAATAAATAATATATATGCACAATTGTAAGCTGCCTAAGTATCTTTCTTCTATATTAAAACCGCCAAGGCGAAACACAGGGGAGAAGAAAATGCCATTTTTCAAGAGCAACAAGACGCCATTAAAACTTACATCGGCCCACCGATTGACTTTCGAACAACGTTGCCAAACTTCTCAGCATGGCTCGTAATTATAGACGGCTGTGGTACAAGTAGGTACTTCGTTGGGTACTTCCATGTTTGAACTTCAAAATGTCAGTCTTACTACGCTGCCAACCTAAAACTTAACGGCATAAAAAGTGTTCCCAACATAAAACATGTTAGTTCTAATGTTCCCTATAGTTTATGATAATGATTTTTTAATTAAATTAAAGCACCGAAATAGAAGAAATAGTATGAAAAACGCATGTTACAATGCTTTATTGTAATACCATTGTTTAAATACTTTATAGTTAAACAACCATATGGAAATATTACTTGAACGAAATAAGTAGTTCTGGTCTAGAAAATCCAGTTGGCGCTACTATCGTGGTCTAAATAAGTAGTGACAGTTTACGACGAAAGGTTGCGCTTTATCATTACAGACTTTTTAGTAAGGCCTGCAAAAATCGTCAACAGATGGCTCTCCTTCAATGTAACCCGATCGGCTACACAGCGTAACTAAGGCGACCTTGAGTAAGAATGCAAGTTGTAACTCTATACGGCTACGATTATACTATATAAACAAAACGCTGATGTTTGGTTCGACAGCAAATTCCTTTTACTTTACTGTTAAGAGAGAGAGTCACATATTTTATTTAATCTTTATTTGAAGCCCTAAAGTAAAGACCGTTTTTTTTCACTGCGCTTATAATAATTAAATTACGTATAATGCGTATTACTTGTTTTTACCTATTGTGTGTTTAAGCGAATTCGCATTTATAATAATTTTTGTTCCGGGGTGAGTAGGTTGCGTTCAAACAAGATAAATTACGATAATTAAAATCTGGTAGTAAATTTTGCTTTAAGTTTGTATTAAAAAAAGCATGCGACGGTGCAGTAAATGACACTCTGATTTCAAGTCCCTACAGTACAATCCCTGTAAAAGGTAAATCCTAACATTTGCCCAATTTTTTTGACGTAATGTGGATTATTCACATTTAACGATCCTCGAGATCGTTTATAATTTTGTATTGCTGTCTGTCTGTCTGTCAGTTCAGTGTGCACGATAACTTTGTTTAAAAACGTCCCATATCCCTTTGAAAATTTTAACACAAATCAGAAAGGTCGTTATTGTTTTTCAGCTACGTAGAGGTAGACTATTGAGCCAAAAACAATTTCGAAGATCGTTCGGTATTCATTTGTATGGGAGTTTACCCAGAATGTATGGATTTTATTATAAAGTCTTTAAACAATGCTATTATTAGAAGTCGAAAAAAAGCTGAATTCAATTGAAATGTATTTCGTTACCTTTATACCTATTATTATTTGTTAAAACTCTAAATTACACTAATTTATTAAGGATCTTCAGAGCTTTTATAGTTTTGTATTGTCCGTCCGTCCGTGTGCACTATAACTCTTTTTAAAAGTGACCGATCATGTTGAAATGGCGTACGAGTAGATACTTTGGACATTAAGGTCGTATCGAGGGTCGGACGCTATTGATTTTCAGGAAGCTGGCTCAACAGGAACAAAAGTTATAGGACTTCGAGTGAAACGGGAAATGGAAACACTGTGGGCTCAGTATAATAGAAATCAACATATTTTCATTGCCTAGGTCATGTATCGAGTTCGGACTGTCGCTAGATTATTCCCTGACACTTAGATGTGTAACAATTCAATATTCTTCTCTGTGGTCTAGGTCAAAAGTTTTAGAGCAAAATGTACCCAAAATTAGTCTTCACACATGAATTTAGAGTTGTAAAAGCTTTCAATGCCGGAAACATGAATTTGATGTATTTTTATTGACCATATGTATTCTGATCAAATCATGTCAAAATCGTTATTCATGCACCAAGATCGTTGGGAAATAGACCAACAGCATTATTATGATGCCCTAGATTCGAATTTATTTATTAGTATTTTGCAAGGTTGAAATAAATGGACGTTAAAAACGTGGTGGACCGAGTTAAGGATCCTTCAATATTTAGCACTAATCCTTGAAATCGATTGGTGAAGGATTAACGTCGCTGTTTCTTTTCGTTTTCAAGTTTAGACGAGGAACAGATGGATATACGAACGAACAGACGGGCGGACAAAACCATCACATAAGGGAAATTTCTTTTGAAAAATTCCTTTAAAAGGAAACCGTATATATGCGTTAGGTCCACATGTACGCTTTGCCATCATTTTCTGGAATATAATTACCAGTGGTTAGCATGCAACGGCAACTAATACAAAAGAATGCAAGTACATAATCACTAAAATTTCTACCAAAATGATGATGGTTTAAATTCAAAGATATTTTGAAAAAAAAAAAGAATTAGCTAAGTAAACTTGGCAAAATGGAACTTTATTACTGAAACGGCAAACGTATGCAGTCTTTTATTAAAGGGATAATCGTCTCGTGGCATACAATGTAAGATAGCTGTAACTTGATATACCATCATTCTAAACAATGACACCTTATATATCTGCTTATCAACACCGACATTCCTCTAATGTTTTTATAATTTATCCTTGTTTATAAAGGAATGCGTAGTCAAGTTGTGATCCTCAACTTTTTTAACGTACTTTTGTTTGTTATTAATAGAGAACACCACTTGCCGGATGCAAAATGCGGAAGGTACAGCTGTATCAAAAGAAATATAACGGCAAGTATTTTTACATTGGATCTGTTCAACTATAAAGTATTTAAACAATGGTAATACTCCTACAATGCTTTATTGTAATACTCCTATCTTTCGGACACCCAGGTCGCATTGTAACACTTGTCTTTCAATATACTATTGTGACACCGAAATAGAAAAAAATGGTTTTCGTTATTGGTAAGACAGTAGTATAATCTATTCTCAAGCTCTTGTCGAACCTTTTCAAATGTTGGTTTTGCAATAATTCGACATTCTTGAATTATTCTCTGTCTTAGTTCGTCTATTTTCGCCGGTTGCGTTTTAAATACGACAGATTTCAAATGTATCATATTAGCTTATTTTTTGATTTGCACGAAAATTACTAACCTAAATGTAATGCTATTTGGTATGATTGGATTGGAAAGCATTTTTTCAGGGCTTTCCAACGACGTATCACTATTTAAGATTTAAAAGTTGCGGTAGCTGGGACGCAGGGGGTTGCAAGGGGTGTGTCGCCAACTATGTCATTTTGATTCCCCTTCCGAATTACCGAAACGGATACCTATTGTTTTTTTAAATATCTCGTTTATTTACTAAGACATTGGGGGGGGGGGGGGGGTAAGTTTTCAAATTGCCACCCTGTATAGTAAACGTAGATAATTAAAAACAGTCGCCACATCATTTAATTCGCCTGTTTCGTCTGCAGTTGCTATTGGCAACGAAAGTCAGATTTTAATAATTTTTTTTTGATTTTATAGCAATGTTAAATTGACATTTTAGCAAAAGCTAAGCCGTTCTTTAACCGTAAAGGTAGATAAAGTGATCACTTTAACCATAAGGGTAGATAAAGTGAATCAAATGACTGTGCTTTCTAATGAGATCTGTCAATCTTATTTTAAATGCATGATATAAAATGACGTTCAGACAAGATGACAATTCTGTTTCTATGGAAACCATCTAGACCCAGAGCCCGCGTAGAAAATACCTCGTCATAGGGTACAAAAGGTTTGATGTAAATAGGCAGTAGAATGTCACCGTGCGATTCCAAAATTGCCCGTCTGCCGGCCCGCGGCGGTCAACTTAGCGCGGGGGCGAATTTTGAAAACTGTTCAAAATCACATAATAGCTCGTCACTGGTACACGTATGATTTTTTGCAATTTTATTCGGAAATGTGCACCAAATTCATAGTTGCAGCGGCAGACGATTTATCTGGGCAACTTTCCCGAGCAGGCGCGTTTAAAAACATTCAAAAATTGTTAAATATCTCGTCATAAGGTACACGCTCGAATTATAGCTTAAAATAAAACTCTTTGAATGTAGAATTTGGGAAAACCATGAAAAACGCGGCAGACGATCGTGTAA
This sequence comes from Photinus pyralis, assembly GCF_008802855.1. Lineage (NCBI taxonomy): Eukaryota > Metazoa > Arthropoda > Insecta > Coleoptera > Lampyridae > Photinus > Photinus pyralis. The sequence continues at coordinate 8,485,895 of NW_022170403.1, read as the reverse complement.
CTATAGCAGACGCCTTCCAAATTTGTAGTTCCATCTTCGTTTAACGCATTACTCCCCGTGCGGTAAAGCGAGAGCGCTATCACTCAAGCACGCTCTGCTTGTAAAAATGGATCTACAGCTGGAAGTAGGTACCTACACCTAAATTAAATGTAGGCATTCCACAAATAATAGGATTTATGTCACAAAACATGAACACAAATATTAAAAAATATTTCTACACACTATACTACACTACATTGTTAATGTAAATAACGACTAACACAACATACAAAACGCTATAAAAAGTGTTTAGAATGGCAATATAACAAAAAAAAACGAATACACTAGGGGTGCGGGGGTATATACTAAAACTAAGGGAAATCTTCTATTAAATATCCCCATAACTATCTAAATGAAGTTGTTTTTAAAACTTCGTTGTTTCATTTTACCAAAATTGCAAATTACACCCGATGGTTCGTTTTGAAATGAAAGTCTTGTATAGGTATATCGTTACGGCATTTGACATATTGTTTTATTATTTTGAATTTTGGCACCATCAATGTTTTTTGTAATGTGATTTCCGAGGTGATTTCATATAATGTCATTAATTTTTATTTTAAGATCTAAACAAAATTCACCAGGTGATTTTGATTGAAAATTCAGTTTTCATATTTACCATAGAATAACACAAATCTTACGTACTTTATTAGATGTGAAACAAATTAAATGAGATGCTTATATTAAGGGAGTGTGCCAACACCCTCAAACGGACGGTGATGCAGATACCGTATAAACGAAGCGTAGCTCAAAGTAAAGCGTTTCTCATTTAAAGGTCCCAAATCTAACTTTTTTTCAGATCAAGGAGTGATCGAGTTAAAGAAACCCAATTATTATTCTTAAAACCTTAGCAAGATAAGATCTACTTTCTTTGCAACTGCCATTTACGATAAACGGAAAACAATTCTTGTGTCACCCTCTGCATACGTATACAGTTGAGGCTGTTTTGAACTTCCCTATGTATATAGCCATCTAAACTGTGTAAAATTTGTAACATATATCTTCACAATTTACCTCGCAATTTACATACCGAGTTGATCTTCCCAAACCGCACGGTTCGTATACTAAAACAGAACATACAGAATTAACATGGGAATCAGGTTTTTTGTAGATCGTTGCTCCCCATGAAACTTGGAGGGTTTATAATGACTCCAATCATTGAATAATAAATCTGAATTATTATTTAATGCTCCAATCGAAAGAAGATTTTTTTCTCATCTAATGATGTATGTTAGTTCAGGTGTATTTCTCATTATTTTAGCACAAATTCGGCAATAAATCCAATTACCAAAATCATGTTTAGCCATGACTAGTAAGACAAAAAGCAGGTTCAAGTTTCTGATAACTGGCATTAATTTTTTTGTAAAATGCAGCTCACTGAGGAAAAAGTATTTATAATAAACAACGTTTATACAGCGGAAATATTTACTCTTGTACGCGATATTTGTTTTCCGTACATTTTAATGAGCGTCCATGGTATAATTGTGCGTCCCATTCCCTCTGTGTCAAAAGCCACTATGCGATAAAAAATGAGTTGCTGTCGCGTTACCTTTGGAATTTTTGTTTACATGGGAAATCGTACTTAACTTGAACTTCCAAAGGCGACTCGACAGCAACTCATTTATGATCGCCGTTGTTTCAATTCTTTCGAAAATTTCCATGGCGTAACATGATTTTGTTAATTGGATTTATTGACGAATTTTTGATTAAATAATGAGAAATACACATTGATGGTGCCAAAATTCAAAATAGGTAGTAAAATAATGTCAAATGCCGTAACGATACCTATACAAGACTTTCATTTCAAAACGAACCATTGCAATTTTGATAAAATGAATCGATGAAGTTTTAAAAACACCTTCATTTAGATAGTTATGGGGATATTTAATGAAAGATTTCCCTCAGTTTTGGCATTTACCCCCGCACCCATAGCGTACCTATTCATTTTTTTTGTTATATTGCCATTCTAAACACTTTTATAACGGTTTGTATTTCATAAATCCTATTATTTGTGCAATGCCTACATTTAATTTAGGTGTAGGTACCTACTTCCAGCTGTAGATCCGTTTTTACAAGCAGAGCGTGCTTGATTGACAGCGCTCTCGCTTTACCGCACGAGGAGTAATGCGTTAAACGAAGATGGAACTACAAATTTCAAAGGCGTCTGCTATACTTATACGACCGTCTGCCGCGTTTTTCATGATTTTCCCAAATTCTACATTCAAAGAGCTTTATTTTAAGCTATAATTCGAGCGTGTACCTGACGAGGTATTTAACTATTTTTGAATGTTTTTAAACGCGCCTGCTCGGGAAAGTTGCCCAGATAAATCGTCTGCCGCTGCAACTATGAATTTGGTGCACATTTCCGTATCAGATTGCAAAAAATCATACGTGTACCAGTGACGAGTATGTGATTTTGAACAGTTTTCAAAATTCGCCCCCGCGCTAAGTTGACCGCCGCGGGCCGGCAGACGGGCGATTTTGGAATCGTACGGTGACATTCTACTGCCTAGTTACATCAAACCTTTTGTACCCTATGACGAGGTATTTTCTACGCGGGCTCTCGGTCTAATCGCGACGGCAGAACCTAAGCTTGCTATTTTGGAGGTCTCTAAATTAAATTCAGAATTGTCAGGAGCTTTACAATGATTTGTTATAAATGCTATAAAGTTAACTAAAAATAAAGTTTTGTATTATACTCGACGATAAAGGGAAACTAACCATCTCGTGAACATCTTTCACTCAATGGTTAAAATGGCCCTTTATCGTCTTGTATAATAAATAACTATTATTTATACCTGCACCATAATCTGCATTTTTCGAACCAAAAAGCGTGTATATAAATCACTGTGTATAGCACGGCGTGCGTATGTAGGTATATAAATATACTTATAAAGATTGCTCCCTTTCTTGAGAGTGAAATATGAAACGTGAGAGTAGAAAACGTGTTGGCACCGCCCAGACGAATAGACGATACGTTACGCACCACGTGCATGCAAGACACTATACAGGGTGGTGACTTGCGTCACGCATCATAGGGATTTCAATGTAAAATTCATAACATACGATTATTGGCTCCCCAAATTATTTTAGAGCAAAAATGTATGAAGGTTTTTTGTAGAAAAAAATTTTTTACGTCAATAAACCGTATTAGTTTTCAATTTTTTACATAGTAAAGACGGAAAATTGAGAAAATAAAACCCGCATCTTTTTGAATAATCTGCGATGCCATGGAATTTTGTAAAACAAAAAGATGTCAAGTTGTCAATTAGCAGCTGGATTTTATGATCGACTTGGTTACTGTCTTGCATAGTTAATGGTGACTTATTCGAACATTTACTGTCAATTTTATTGTTGTATTAGCAAACCGTTTTTAGTAATTTGGTCTTTCTTTATGTTGAATTCGCTGTTCTAAATATACTTTTTGATAGAATTTGATTTGTTTTATAGCAGACATTCCATGGCATGACGGATATTGTAGTTTTTGTATTATAAAATTCCATGGCATCACAGATTATTGAAAAAGATGCAGGTTTTATTTTTCCAATTTTCTGTCTTCATTATGTAAAAAATTGGAAACTAACGCGGTTGATTGACGTAAAAAATTTTTGTCTATAAAAAACCTTAATACATTTTTGCTCTAAAATAATTTGGGGAACCAATAATCGCATGTTATGAATTTTACATTGAAATCCCTAGGATGCGCGACGCAAGTCACCACCCTGTATATTTTAATAAACAAATTGTTTAATCAGTTTCTTTTTGATTTTGCTGGTATAATTAGAAAAATAGTGGTACAAGATCTCACATGAGGTCCACCTTCGCCCATCTGTTCATTGAGTGAAATACATTTTTTAGTATATTAATATGTAAACAAACACACTTTTTGAAACGGGTTGCTTAAAAAAATTAAGTAGAGTACCCTTAATTAAAGTTAATGTAATTAATATTTCTGTCACTTTCTATCACATGGAGAGAGCGCATGCGCACTCTGGCTCCGGTACGCGTATTTCCTAATGTATTGTACAACTAGTGATGTTAAATTACACGTTTTTTTTAAAGTGCGTAATATTACGTGTAAAATTACCAATTGTTTATGTTTTTTATGTAATTTATGTAACTTACCAATTTTTAAAAAAAAACGTAATTTTACAGTAAAATTACCAGTAATTTATGTTTTTTATGTAATTTACAAATATTTTTGTATAATTACATGTCATTTATGTTTTTTATGTTTTTTTTTAATGTTCTATAAACCTTTTTGGATTTGTGAGTGTTTGAAAATAAAAATACTTGTTAAATTATATATTTTGGTGTATTAAATAAAATACCCAAGCAGTAGGTATTTCGCCATCACGCGTCGTTTGGAGGAAGAAGTTCCAGATCGCGAATTAGAGGCTGTATCATCTTTATTAAACCTAACTAAATTCGACGGTGAATCGTTTACGTTGGTAGTACCGTTGATGGTCTGTGGTAGTACTATTTACTCTGACATGCAGATTATTCTGTAGTAGGCACAATTACCTGGTGTGACGCCATTCTATTGGGGCGCTATCAACTCATTTTTATTACTATAGTTATAACAGTCAATCTGCAGTATCTAAGTATCGGATATTGCTAGGCTAGCACCCCTAGAAAGTACTTAACAGACATGAGCTCTTACCATTAACATAGTGTAAGAATACTACACTATACACTATTAATAGGACGACCGAGGACGACCCTCCTCAAGATAGTTTTCAATTTTTACTTCAGTCATAAAAAATATCTCAATATTAATCGATTTTTTAACAAATCCTATACATATATTGTCGTGTCTGGACATTTTTTTGAAAAAAAAATATTTGATTTACGGAAATAAAAATAAAACTGGTTTATATCAAGTTACTACGAAAGCGCCTAAGGGTCACACAATTATAATAACATTATTTTTTCCAATATATTGGAAAAAAATTGATTGGGAAAAAAATTGAATATATTGGAAAAAATTGAATATATTGCGAAACTTAAAAATATTACGAAATAATTTAATATATTGGAAAAAAACATATTATTGTCACAAACTCAACACTTATGTCGGATATTGCAGAGTGAGTTATGAGTTTAATGTGCAGTGGCGTTTGTGGAAAATCGAAATGAATAACGTAGATTTATTTGATGCACCCAGCAACGCTACCAATGATTTAGTAAGAATGTAAGATGTTATTTTTTAAGTGGCATTGCATTACGATGAAATAATGGCTTTTATCTATTTGAGACATAATGTAGAGATGAGTTTATCAACACTTAAACGTAAATTGAAGAAGTTAAAATTGTATAGAAACAAACATTATTCGGATTTATCCACAATCATCGATTTTATCCAAAGCCAGTTAAAGGAATCTGGTCAACTATGTGGATATCGTTGGAGTCATCATAGATGTATACAGAATGGATTTGTTGTGACACAGGTCACACAGGGTACAATTAGGGTAATTTTACAAGAATTGGGTCCACAAGGCGTAAAATACAGAAAACGTAAAAGACTACGCCGAGGAAAATATTCGATAAATGGCCCTAATTATGTATGGCATATGGACGCATATGACAAACTAAAACCTTATGCAATAGCTATTAGCGGGTGCATTGATGGTTTTTCGAGACGAATAAGGCAGGACTGCAAGTAATCCAAATCTTATTGGAGGTTACTACATCGATGCCGTTAAATAAATTGGTGAATGCCCTAGCTAGACGAGTACGAGTTTTATTTATGGAACAAGCCAAAACAACCAACGTATCGAAGCAAGAGCTGAAAGAAAATGATTGCTTTTCCGGCTAAGCACTGGACAAAGCCTTAATACAGTTTTGCTTGCTAAGAATTGTACAGGTAAATGTTTCTATAACAGGTGATCAAAAATGAGTTGCTGTCGAGTTGCATTTGGAAGCTCAAGTTATGTACGATTTCCCATGTAAAAAAAATTCCAAAGGTGACTCGACAGCAACTCATTTTTAATCGCATAGTATACAGGGTGTTACATGACCGCATGTAAAAAAAATGGGTGATTAAGGGGAGCAAGACAAGCACTTTTTCCAAATAAACCGAGGGTCCAACGTGTTTCGTTTGGGGGCCACCCCCAAAGAAGTGGTGAAATTTGGATTTGGATTTCTTCTTTTTTTCTCAGCAACCATAAGAGTTACAAAGATGGGTGGCACGTCTTTGAATAGGTTTTCGGATATGCCCTATCCGATTTTGAAATTTTTTTTCAAAATTCCTACCACTAAAGGACGAAATATTGTAGTGAATATTCTAGAAACAGATAAACATAAAGGCGCTATAAAAGATTAGTCACCGACAATAAGAAACGAAAGCGAATGACGCATTCTTTCCGGGAAATACGTGTGCTTTGTGTTTTGTTGGAGAATATTCCATTAAGCGCTTAAAATTTTTCGGGATCCCACAAATACCGGGATCCCGCGGGATTAACATATCCACGATCCCGCAACTTCCGGGATCGCAATTTTGCTGCGGGATTGCATTCCCTAATCTTACTAAACCATCGGTAGCGTTGCTGAGTGCATCAAATAAATCTACGTTATTCATTTCGATTTTCCACAAACGCCTCTGCAGTCTCCAATATCCGACATAAGTGTTGAGTTTGTGACAATAATATGTTTTTTCCAATTTATTAAATTTTTTCGCAATATTTTTAAGTTTTTCGCAATATATTCAATTTTTTTCCCAATACATTCAATTTTTTTTCCAATATATTGGAAAACATAATTTTATTATAATTTTGTGACCCTTAGACGCTTTCGTACGTTACATATTTACTCTGTATATTATCACTAAAATCCTAAAAATATAAAATGTCTTGAGTTCACTATATATTTTGGATGAAATGCCTACACGGGTTTTACATTATGTATTATAAACGGTAATACTTTATTTAAGATGATTGGAGCCGACAACGAAACGGAGTTTGGACACACATTCGCATCCACTACAAAATACTGTGCATTTCAGAGCAACGTCATTATTATGTGATTTGTAGCGAACGATGGATTGCCATACTACCTATTGCGTATAGCGTAGTGTACATACCATTGCCAAAGCATAGAGCACTGCAGAAAATGGACCGCTCTGTGTGGTACAATACATTGGCAATACGCCTCCGTCTTGAAGCGTTGCCACTCAAATCACATCCGTGGTTTGGTGAGAGCTAGACATGCATTGTGATGGTGCAGCCTACACCTTTGGTCAGTTTCCTCTTCGGCGATTTTGAAGGCTGTTGGTTTCAGTTTTTTCCTGGCTCTGCAATAACGTTCCGAATTAATGGTTGTCATGCATAAACACTCAACAAATGGCATCAAAAACAAATAAGAAATACAATAATACATTAACAATAACCATTTAGAACATTGTAAACTTGTTTAACTGAAGTAATACCAAAGAGCCACATCAATGATGATCTTCATTCACCCTTTTCAACGATTAAGTTATATTTTCACGTTCGTTCTTCATTGCGATGCACTCGTGCGAATGAAATCACTCTTTCGTACTTATAGCAACTTCATCGGAACGATTTATGAGAATTAACTACTTGCAATAATTTTAAGCAAACTGGGGTGATATTACTTGCATCAGTTACATGTCGTTCCGTCAAATTTCTTATTGATTAGATTAATTGTTTAAGCGTTAGAACGTATTTATAATAATTTAATCATTTGTGCATTGATGTTTGAAGTTCAGCCAAACCTAATTTGTCGCTTACGTCGCCGGATAATGGATGTATTTAATTTCAACCTTACGTGTCATACGCCTGTGACTTGGTCTTCCCTATCACTCCCGTAAGTGAAAAAATGAGATATGGTTATTTGAAGTTTCTAGTTTTGTGGAGAGTACTGCAAACCTAGTACAATGTTGTAAAATTTTCGAAGGATCCTTTGTTAACACGTGGAAACAGTGATCCTTTTTTAAATCTTAAAATTTTCAAAAACTGAAAGTTGAACGCACTATAGGCAAACAGAATTAATGTATTTTTTCGCGAAGGATCCACGAGGTTTGCGATATGTATTCGAAGTTGTAGAGCGTTGGGCTACATAGCCGGAGGTCGGGTGTTCGAACCTGGTTTGAGGTAAGAATTTTTCATCTGTGACAGAAATGGGAATTTCCTTAGATCAGTTTCGAGCATTCTGCCGGTTACTCCGAATTAGATTTTCCTGCAGTTTTTCTAATTTGTAAGGTAAATACGGGAGTAGTATAGAACAACTGGGCAAAAAGCCTGTTGAGGGGGACAATAAAAGAAAATTTAAAAAAATGGTGCTTGCCTTGCTGATAGAAAGAGATTGGAGTAGTACATTTAACCTTATTTTCAAGGGCCCCGCGAAAAAATATACTGCCATTTCCGAGGCCATTTCCCTATGGTACGTTCTACTTGGGACTTACTGTATATGATGCCTGATGGATGAAAAATGTTTAAAAGGCTCCATTATTCTTTTATTATTTATTAATGTTTTATACCACATTCATGGAGCACCATGTACAATTGTAGATAAACATATGTTTGCGTTATGCACATTAAACCAGCAAATGATTTTGTATTTTAATTTTTTTGTAGCATCGTTCAGTCAAGAGATATCGTCTTATATCGGCTATATCCGAACCAATAGGACACCTTGTATAATATTTTGCCTCATATATTCTGCTATAAAATTATATTTTGTATTATACACATATAGACTACGATGAAGGAAAATAAAAATAATCAAACCTGTATTTTTCAATAAAATTGTGCATTTTATTAGTTTTTACAAACATGCGTTAAACATTAAAAATAAAACAAGTAAAGAGAATTGTGTTTGGGTTCAGCGAGAGCTCACCCTCTTTTGTCACGCAGTTTTTAAGATATTTTCAGTTGACCTTGTCCACGAATCCATTCCGACGAGAGGTAGCATTTTCACCCTTTTTAACGCATTTAAAAACATGTGAAAAAACTCCGCGCTTTGTCCATTTTCTGTCTGCCTGTCCGTATGTCTTTACGGTAGCGTGCGTTTTTCAACTGCTCTGCTATATGTCAAAAATGTATCAAACGAAACCTTATATTGCCAGGAGATGAACCTTCTATATCTACTATAGCAGTAGCACTTAATTATCTCTAAACAATTGCTCGCTCCTATCATACATGACTAAAGATTTCAAAATCTCAAACGCGCAACGCATTCTTTCGATGCCCAACAAGTGATCCGATGTATTTCTGATGATCCACATGTATTTTGGTCAGGATTTGTCAGAATCGTTATTTATTCACCGATTTCTTTGGAAAAATGACTAATGCCCGGTTTCATAAACGATGATTAAGGTTAATCAATGATTAAAAATATTAGAATGTTAGCCACCTTTGATTATACGCTCATTTGTTTCCCGTTCTAATATTTTTAATCAGTGATTAACCTTAATAATCGTTTGTGAATTGATTAATTCGATCCCAAGCAGTGAACTTGAAGTACTCTTGGTCTCACGTGTATTTTGACCAAGAGGTGTCTAACTCGTTATTTGTCACTGATTTTATTGAAAAAACTTTTTTTACCTTGATGTCAAAACCTGAAGTTTATGAAATAAAATTTACTTTGTTTCCGAGATAGTTTCTCACAAGCGATACAGTTGGGATTCTCGTTCTATTTAGAAAAAATGATTGTATTGATCCCTTTACAACCTCTATATTTTATGAGGTTATTGTCTTGGTATTGTGGTGTCTAATATCATAGACCAAATTTGGTCTATGCTAATATGAATAAACAACTAATATGCGAGTCCCTCTTTTTAATTGCAAAATAGTGGTTGGGAGCATAGGATAGGTCCTGGTTACAGAAAAACTGAGGAATACAATGTAAAAAAACCACAATTTGATGGGTTGACAAAATTCACAGTATTGTAATTGCTGTAATGGCAATTTTCTTATTTCGTTAAAGATTAGGTATAGTAAATTGCGAGGTTAAATTGTATGTTCTCCATGAGTCTTCACGGCAGAAAAACCTTATTTAAATTTGAGTGGTTCTCTGTTTCCTCTAGCAATAGAAACCGCGAGGAAATTAAAAAATTCTGCAGATTTTCGTTTTCAATCTAAAAACAATTATGTAGGTTTCGACGCCCAACATCATCCTACGTGCGAATCCGCCATATATTATTCATTGAAAATGTGTAAATATCTAATTACCATTTATATGGAATTTCAGTGTCATGCTAGCCGAGATACTATCACATTATTCCGTTAATTCGACATTTCATTGTTTCCGATTTTTCCAATCATATTCGCGCACGTGTATGTGTATTGCTTCATTGATAGCTAACGTAACTACCTTGCAATATTCCTCATTAATTATTGTGCATCGTCTAAACTAAACTACACCATAACAAACTCAAGGACGTCGTTCCGTAAATAGTTTTAAGAAGTTAATTTGAAATTCCGAATGTGTTAATAAAAAGAAAATAGCTATTTGTACTAACCATAAAGACATTCCTTCTGACTGCAGTCAGTTACACAAATGAAGTTCTTTGTGATGCAAAAATAAGATAATTAAAATCAAGTGCCATTAATTTAATTCGCAATAACCTTTTTTAATGCACGAATTCGATTCACAGCCGTCAACTGTAATTGCAAATTTTAATACTTTTTATTGAAATAAATGTGTGTTATCCAGTCTAATTGCACACGTCTTCACTCTGATCCATTCACAATCGATATACGAGTACCTTATACCGTATGTACACTATAAAATAAAATCTGTTATTATGTATTAGATTTTTCAAGATTTTACCATTTTTACTACCGGTACGTTGGTAAGGGAGATATTCCATTGGGGTAAAACAAGACCCCTCATTTTTTTCACGGAAATACACGTTTTGAAGCATCAGGAATCCCAATCCAATAAAATCTCTATGATGTCAATCTGTCTGCATTTTCATTTCCGGCTAAACGGCTGAACCGATTGGAACCAACTTTGATACAAATATTCTTAGACATAAAAGAAGAAAGAAAAGAAAAAGCTGAAAAGCTGTTGAGCACAATCACGCATGCGCAGATGTGCGGGTGGTACCTGCACTGGCCACAACAAATTTTTCATTTTCCATTAGGGGGAAACAATTTTTATCTCCCTCCATTGTTTAGGGATGTATTTAAAAGCGATACAGCTCGTATGCTCACCAGGAAGATGACAATAACATGTAGTATGGTGCTGTGGTGACTTGGGGAAAGTGGGCGTCTCTCAGTAAATTTGCCGATTTGGTTTTTATTTTTTGTGCTGTTATTTGAACAAATACAAAAAAATAAAAAAACACGTTCTTACTGTCACTTGACACCATTGAGAGATTTTCAATACGGAATCTTGTAGAATTCAAAAATTGGCACTGAGAAAGTGTTTTTAATTTTCTGTATCTGCTCAAAACATAAGAAAATAATAAAAACGGAATCGGCAAATTTCAGATTTTTTTTGCATATCTTTCGGAAGTAAACGGAATTGTCCAGTTTTTATTTGCAACTGTTCTCTAATTTGACAATCATCGTATCTTCTATGATTACGGAGATCCCCATTTACTTGGACACTGTGTATAGCAGTGTAGCTACGAATTATAACATTTACCCTCGCATTTACCCATAGAGTTATTTTACAGGAAAGTTGTAAATATATTGTTTGTAGATTGTAAAATTCTGCGTCTATTAATGCGCCCATTTGTAATTTTTTGTTGTGGAAAATCGGAGATTTTAGTAAAAATCACACTTGCCGTGAAATTATGGAAACAAAAATTTTTTACGCAAATATTAAATTTTAATTTATTTTTTTTCCGGTTTCCCGAATTGGAAAATAATAAATGAAGATATAAGCAGACGCAGAATTTTTCAAACTACATATAACAAACCTATGTATTTACAACTTTGCTCTAAATTAATTAGGGGAGGAATTATTTCGTTAGCAATGAAATCCCTGTGGTGCGTAAACCGTTTCTACACCCGGTATTCGCCAACTGGGTATACAATCCACCAACTCTTGTTAAATTTGCCAAGTTAGGCATTGATTGGAGGGGCAATCTGTCCCCTCTTGCCCCCCCCCCCTGGTCCGTCCTTGCGATCATGGTCCACGAAATCGATTCAGGCATATCTCGACGGACGCATGGAAGTTTCTAAAATTTTCCATTCGGTTTTGAAGGTAAATTCATTTATATTTATTCCTAATTTTAATATCATAAAAGTAGTATATATTTCCTTTTTAAAACCTTGAACGCATTTTTACCTGATCAATATAATTTTGTTATGTACACAAATAATAATTTATAATAGTTATTTATGCATGAAGGGCATTAAAGTCGCCCGAGGATTAAGTATCGAGCAATGCTTGAGGTGGATACAAAACTTTATTTTTCATAATTGCAAATAATGTATTTCCAATATACATTATACAAATGTAATGATTATGGTTTGCACTGCACAACCTTAAACTGCTTCATACGAATCAAGTAACATCTTTTTTAAATACATAATGATAATGGGAACTCCATCAATATAGTCCAGGCTATAAAGGGTTTTCCAATAAGAGGTGTTATTTTGATATTCAAAGGAAAATGCCATTTTTTAAGATAAATTATCGGATATTTATTACATTATAAAGAGGAAGGTATGCCGTTAAAAATGGAAAATAACATCAGCTAAATGAAATTTTTACAAAAAAAATTAGTTACCGGGCGAAACCGGGTTTTTCAGGCAGGTGAAATGAATAGAAATTGGGAAAAAAATAATTAAAACAGCTGAATTTTTCCGCAGGTGAAATCCCGGGGGTTGAAAGGGGTGGAAAGTGGTGTTTTCCAAATTGTGGCAAACCTATTAATTTTAGACGAAAATGTTAAATGTTATAGAGATTAACAAAATGAACAACTTTTGTATCTGCACTATTTTCACATAACCTCCAATTTTCCTAGAAAAACCGGAAAAACTGCTTTTTTCGTTTTTTATTCTTATTTTTGCGAAAAAATGTCGTAGGAGTTTGAGTTTGGAGGAATCATAGCTTGTTTTATGTAAAAAAAGAAGATAATTTTTTGGGCCTGTAAAGTTGAACCGTTTCCAAGTTCTCACGATTTCTGAAAAAAACACCTCTTTTTCAAGGGGATGAAATAGTAGATTGTATGACAAGTAGGAAAAGTTGCATATTCCTGGACGATGATAGTGATTGTAAGCCGAGGCGTTAGCCGAGGCTTACAACTATCAGAGTCCAGGAATATACTTTTCCTACGTGTTGTACATACTATTTTTTAGTCGATAGCCAATAGTTAAAACACCAAATATACCATTTCAAACTAAATTTAATTTTCACCAATTGTCATTTGGTCTAATGTCATTAGTCAAGGCTTGTATGCGATAGGTGCGAGGATCGAACCCGGGCGGCGCCTTTTTTTTATTTACAGTAATTAATAAATGCAAACATCAAGTTCGTTTTCCGAGCATGCATTGTTTGAACGTTACCATGGACATGACGTAAACAAATCGAAAATTTTTTCGTTTGAGTGAATTTATAATTAGTTGATGTGCAATATTAATATAAAATGGATATCGATGGTAATTTTGATGAAGATTTATTTTGTAGAACACCACCTGAAGTTTTGGAGGCAGTCAATGAAGCTACTCTTAATCTGTTGCCAACTAAATCGAGGGGAAGTATGAAAATGCTTATCAACGTTTTATGGAATATAGATCAAGTAAAGGAACTTATTCGTTTTCGGAAAATGTGGTACTCGGATATTTTCTTGATTTGTCGAAAAAGATGAAACCCTCAACACTTTGGGCAAATTACTCCATGTTGAAGGCCACTCTTATGTTAAAGCAAAATGTAGACATCACTTCATATAACAAACTGCGAGCATATTTGAAAAAGCAATCCGTGGGTTACAAAGCAAAGAAGTCGAAAGTCTTCACCAACGAACAAATCCGAGAATTTATGATGAACGCTCCAGATGATACTTACCTCATGGCTAAAGTAAGATTTTAATTGAAAGGCCTGAAGATTATAATTTAATTTTTTTAGGTTGTGGTAATTTTCGGAATTTATGGCGCCTGTCGGCGAGAGGAGTTATGTAACATAAAGCTTACGGACATTGAGGATTTGGGTTCACAACTACTGGTGAAGATTCCATGCAACAAAACCAATAAACCACGGTCGTTTATAGTAAACGACACTTATTTAGAAACATACCGTAAATATGCAGCCGTTCGACCATCCAATTTTCACTGCAATAGGTTTTTCTTCAAATACCATAATGGTAAAGGATTTAAGCAAGTAGTGGGGGTGCATACATTTGCCAGCATTCCACAAATCGTTGCTAACTTTTTGAAACTGTCCGATGCAAACCTTTACACGGGACATTGTTTTCGAAGGACATCTGCGACAATTTTGGTAGATAATGGTGCAGATTTGACTGTTTTAAAACGTCACGGCGGTTGGAAATCGTCGAATGTGGCGGAAGGATATATAGAAGAATCCTTAAAAAATAAAATGGATGTGGCAGAGAGAATAGTTACTTCAATTTCTGGCGCACATATTCAGTGTAAGGGTGCAAGCAATGTTGGCGTCTCTACTAGCACCATCTCCAAAACAAATACGGAGTCCACTTCTTCAATTAATTATGAAGTAGAGTCGACATTGACTGGACTACCAAATTTGATTGGAACCTGCAATAATTGTACTATTAATGTACATATTAATAGGCAATAAACTATTCATTTGCGTGTATAACTGTTCTTTTATTTTTTCATGCTCACAAGAATATAGATATTTTCCCGTACTGTACAGGAATTAAGATTCCCGTACAGTACGGAAATCACATGCTTTGTGATGACATAAACAAAACAATAATATGCCATTTTTCCGACTATCGACTAAAAAATCTATTTTTTTCATCGTACAGAGGTGCGCGGGGTAGCAAAATTTTCGGGAAGGCTTATATTTTAATAAACAAAAATAAAAAAATATTATTCCTATAGCAAAATTCGAGAAAATTGCCAAAAACTGGAAAAACAGTTTTAAGATATACACGGTTTTTGCAATGATAAATCAACGTGTTAGATTTTAATAAAGATTTTTTCGAAAACTGTCTTCTTGCTTCTCTTTAATAATAATAATACTTTATTATCCTGGCGGAGACCAGCTGTAAGCTGTTTTTCCCAACCAGCAGAATTACAATTTTCTCCAAAATACTGATTGAAAATAACAAAAATTAAAAAAAAAGGTATACTATTTCAATAACTTGAGTTGTACGAGACTACATGAAAAGAAAATAAATGAAATCTTAGAAGAAGACGACAGATTGACAAAAATGCTTCCATCACACCCCACAAGTAAAAATCTAATGGGGTGATGTCGGGCGAGCGGGCAGGCCACTCCACCGCACCTCCACGGCCGATCCATCTGTCCGGATAGGTTTGGTCCAAGTGTTCCCTCACCTGCCGCCCGTAGTGAGCAGGGCACCCATCGTGCTGGAACCAGTGGTCCCAGTACAAGTTCACTGGAACATCCATTAAAAGTTCTGGTAGCACCTCGCGCAGGAAAATCAGGTAATTATGGGCATTTAGACGCGGAGGGAGGATGTAAGGCCCCAGTAGGTTGTCCCCAGGATGCCAGCCCAAACGTTTAAAGAAAACTTGTCCTGGTATCCTCGCGTAAACGTTTCATGAGGATTGTGCTCCGCCCAGTAGTGGCTGTTACGAGGATTGAAGGTCCCCTCTCTTGAGAATCCTTTCTCGTCAGTAACTAGCACGCTCCTCAGAAACTTCGGATTAGCTTCTTCCTCCTGGACGACTAAGTTGCAGAATTCCAGCCTCCTTTCATGGTCACCCGGCCGTAACTCTTGCACTTTCTTAAATTTATAGGGGTGTAAGTTGTTGTTGTTGGCGATGTTCCACACTGTGTGTTGACTACAACCCACCTGATCTGCTACAAGTCGAGTGCTAGTACGCGGGTTTGCATCGAAACGTTCCAACACATCCTCCTCTAAGGCATTTACCAACGGGCGATCGCGATCACGGGCGCTAGTGGGCTGCGAAATAGGAGGAGGTCGGTGTAAACAAACAAACTTTTCGAAATGGTGCTTAAATGACCCAAGTATCGATGTGCATCACGAATCTGTGTGTAAAGTTAAGCCTCCGTCAGCTTACCTGCAATTGCCCTGTCTCGCACAGTCGGAAGTGAACTTCTTGAAAGACCTGTCTGCAGGGTAACTGACGGTTTGGATACCGCTCAGCGTACGCTCGTCGTGCAGCTCGTGCGTTACCATTTGCCAATCCGTACATGAAGTGCATGTCCGCGTATTCCGTGTTAGTAAAACGTGCCATAGTGTTTATTCACTTGATACGCGTCGTTGCAGACGGGATTTCGTGGGTTTAAACAAAATTCTGATCAAGTGTCAGCCACACATCGCCGCCTGAGATCGCTCCGTGTGCACCGCCGGCCGGTTGGGTTGCCTACCTACAGGCGCGAAATTCCAGAAAGTAAATTTGGCTCTGGCACCCTTATTTTAGATTTCCGACCCCAAGTGTCCTATATCAAAATATTCCCCTACGCACCACCTACACGCTCCCAAACGGTGGCAGGTACTATAGGAATCACCCTGTATAGAAGAATACATATAGAAAGATTAGGTAACAGAAACTTGCTATACTTAAAGTTATGTTTGCTTAAATATTCTCTTTTGTTATCTTATGTTCAAATGTTTTAGTTAAACAGCTTTATTATTTCTTTTTTCTGCATTTTTACCGCAATAAAAGCAATTTGAAATAAAATCGGATTATCTTGCTTCCTGATTCCTGAACAATTTCGCTTTGTTCACTGACTCTTCTTCCTGCCTGTTTTATAGCTGATGCAATTGCGTTGGGCCTGTTGATAAACTTGCAAAATCTGCAATAAAAACGTTAGTTTTACCGGCTAAAGCAAATGATTTGAGATGTAAAACTTGGAATAAACTTTACGAGGATTTTATTCATAATTCAACATTCCCAGCTTAATCCCATCAGCTGTAAAATAAGCAGGAAGAAGAGTGAACAAAAATAAATTGTTCAGGAAGCAAAAGAATTCGATTTTACTTCAAATTGCTTTTATTGCGGTAAAAATGCAGAAAAAAGAAATAATACAGTTGTTTAATTAAGGCAGTTAGGCGCTAGGAAACAAAAAGAAAATATTTTAGCAACATTAAAGAGGAGAGAAAAGACAAATTTCAAAAACTTTTTATTAGCGCGGATCCAATACGTTAATTTATTTGCAAAAAAAACTATTTAGCTACTGTCAAAAACGGTAGGTATATCTTAAAACTGTTCCTCGCGTTTTTGCCGCTTTTCTTAAAATTGTTCTATTGGAATAATATTTTTTATTTTCGATTATTAAAATGTAAGTCGTTACGAAAATTTTGCTACCCCGCGCACATCTGTACGATGAAAAAAAATAGATTTTCTCCAACCACCTGAATAAGACGCTATTTTGTGACAGTGTTCGGTACGTAAAATTGACGTTTTGCGGATTAATCGCTTTCACCATGGCAACTGTACAAAAAGGGGATACTTTTGGTCCTAGTACCAAAAAGAAATTGACCTTGAAAGTTGGCCAATTAAAAAATTACAATCACGGAGATATGTCACATTGACATCGTTTTACATTGCAGGTTGTAAGATATTTCTACACATACAAATCAAATATTTTTGCATATTCAATGCAAATAATGCTGTTACCTATACGTATGTACATGTATTGAAAATGATTTACGCTCGCTATTTTTATTTAAACCATGTGTAACGTAATTTACATATTCGGTGAACGTAATTTTAATACGTATACAACCCGCCGTCGCGCGTAACGCCATCTACTTCAGACCCATTGCACTATTATCTGTCATTTTGAATTCAAAATTTGAAAAAGTGAATTGCAATTAATTTTAATTAAAAAACTGTATAGTAAGTTTTTTATTCCAATGCAAAATATAACAATATTTATTGTGTATACAATAGAAATGACTGAAACTGATAGCGACATGGATTGCACTCCGCCAGAGATTATAGAAACGGCAGAAGATGCTACCTTAGATTTGCTCCCTACAAAGTCGCGAGAGGTGAGACGTAAAAAGTAAGAACGAATAGGTTATAAGTTAACCTAAAAACTAGAGTGGCATGACACGTGAGGACAAGAAAGCAGAAGTTCTCATACTAGTAGTGAAACTGTGACTGAATCTAAATTCGAATATAATTTGAAGTAAAGGGGGTTGGAGAAAAAATTTTATGTTTTATTCGTACAAAAAATGCGTTTTCGGGACTCGGAAGGTTGCTGGACTCCGCTAACGCGTCGTCCAGCAACTATCTTCCTCGTCCCGAAAACTGACATTTTTTGTACTAATGAAACAAATAACTATTTCATCCCCTTGAAAAAGAGGTGTTTTTTTTCAGAAATCGTGAGATCTTGGAAACGGTTCAACTTTACAGGCCCAAAAAATTATCTTCTTTTTTATCATAAAACAAGCTATGTCTCCTCCAAAAAAAACGAAAAAAGCAGTTCTTCCGGTTTTTCTAGGAAAATTGGAGATTATGTGAAAATAGTGCAGATACAAAAGTTGTTCATTTTGTTAATCTCTATAACTTTTACATTTAACATTTTCGTCTAAAATTAAGTTTTGCCACAATTTGCAAAACACCACTTTCCACCCCTTTCAACCCCCGGGATTTCACCCGCGGAAAAATTCAGCTGTTTTAATTATTTTTTCCCAATTTCTATTCATTTCACCTACCTGAAAAACCCGGTTTCGCGCGGTAACTAATTTTTTTTTAAAATAAATTATTTTAGCGCTATTTAGCCTGGACTAATATATTAGACATGACGTCTGAGGGCATAATGAGATGACAGTCCATTATACCCCCTCATTATGCCCTCGGACGTCATAGCTTAGTCACGCTTTATATATTTTTACCTAAAATCGTCATGCAACCTTCATTTTCATACCTACTTTACGTCAGGAAAGTTTAGTTTCCATGACAGAGGCAGACCAGATTGCTTTTCCTGCCGCCTGTCATTTTATAGGCCGCACCTGTCACTTTACCGGCCGCACCTGTCACTTTTCCGACTGCAACTGTCATATTGCTAAATATCTATAATCACTCCTGTCATCACTGACAGACTGACATTAATCAAATGTTCTATATGAAAATTGAAATTTTATATTAAAATACGATTTCAGGTAAAATTTAATACAAAACTCGTCAGTAAAATGACATTACCTGACTCGAAAATTAAAATACTCGGCCCCAAAGGCCTCGCTAGTAATGTGTAATTTTGTTGACTTTTATGTAAATAACTATATATGACAGATATAATTGTAATGTAATAGGCAAATGAATAATAAATGACATTTTCCTACTCCCATCTTTAAAATGTCACATTTTGCACTGACATATATAGTGTGCGAAACGTCATTTTAAACACGACTACTCATTAGATACAGATTGGTGCCGATTCGAATGTTTTCGGAAATTAAGTGAGCATAAAAAATTCCATATGTCGATCATGGTATGGAAGTCTGCAAATTTGATTCCAAAAAGATGTAGGTTGTCCTTGAGTGCGGGTGGTAAGAAAATGCTATTTAAGTAAAATTCCATTACACTCAATAAGCATGATTCTAATTATCATAATATCTACTTAAATCGTTATTTTTTTTTGTTATTTGCGACATTTTCAATTAACTAAATGCGAATTAGATCATTCACTAGTAGGCTGGGGACACTATGTGACCCGAAGACCCAATCTTCAAATGAGTATAACTTTTGTTTGAAAAGTGATTAAAAAAAACTGTTTGACAATTTTGTTCCTTAACTCAAGTATGTACACAAAGAATTTCGTGGAATTCTCTCTATTTCCGTTGTCCGACCAAAAGAATTGCAGTGGAATTTTTTTTTGTATTTTCAAAAATTAATTTCGTGATTTTTATATACCAAACAGCGCCGAAATCGAATTTTTTCGCACCCCCCAAGTAGGCGTACGCCCTTTAAACAAGTTTTTGCAAAATCGAGACTGGCATACCCGAAAAATAAAATCTATTCAAAGACGCGGCACCAGTCTCTCTAACTCTTATGGTTGCTGAGAAAAAAATTAAGAAGAAATGCAAATTTCACGAAATCAAAAATACAAAATACCACACCCATGTTTTTAATAAAATAAAGAATACCTATGTGGAACAATCTATCAACACATCTGCGTTGATGAATTTGTACCTCTTAATGAGCATAAATCGGAAATACCTTCAACTTTTCTCGTTCGCTAAATCAATATTTCGACTTGTCCAGTTATTGATTTGAATTTAAAATTTATTTTAATAATAATGTTCTCAAAATGGCGGAAAATGGCTGATTTAAACCAAACGATGTTATCACAATTGGTGACTTATAAGCGATGCAGATATTCTGAAAATGACCTTACAAAGGCTTATCCACAGTATTTATCTTCATCACTAAAATATATGTATCTATTTAGGTACATTTTATTATGCAGCAAACGGAAATATCAGAATAGCTTTACTGCTATACAAGTAATGAATATTAATCTGACGTGTTAAATGCAAACTCACTTTTGTATCACACAGTACATGCCTAGGCAACCTAACCACTTTTACTATGCAATAAATATGAACGGAAACGGACAACACAATATTATGTACCGACTTAATCCTTTTTAGGAAGGCCAGTCTGCAAAGTCATTAATCACTTTTTTATTTGATATTTATTAATTGGTCACGCAATTATCAGTTTTAAATCAGTTATTGTTTCAGAGATACAAATCGACAACCTAGTATTTTTAAAGGACGTGGCAAATACGATAACATTCCATTTATTTTACGACATGGGCGCTATTCCATTCTAACAAACCTTCAGCTTGTGTTGCACCCAACCTAAATACCATACGCACTAAAAACAACTTACAAAGATTGATATTGATTATAGAACCATACAGGTGTCCCAAACCTAGATATTACATGGGTAACTTTATTAACGATCGTCGAGATCGTTTATAATTTTGTATTGGTGTCCGTCTGTCTGTCTGTGTGCACCATAACTTCGTTTAGATACGTCCGATCGCTTTGAAAATTGGTACACAATGTTCTAAGTATGTAAGAAAGGTCGCTATTCTAGCGACGTAGACTTTCGGACCAAAAAGTTACAGCCGAAAAACTGCCTAAACCTAAAACAAGGGTTTCCTTAAATCTCAAGCAACTATGCAGATGCAAAAAATTGCGCATGCGTCGCCCAACTTGTGTATTTACACAATTTAATTTTTAGGGCATTGTTAAAAAAAAGTACGGTATTATATTCGTTATGGCTTTTGGAATTGTTTGTAATTGCGTAATTCTTGTTTAAATTTTGGCGCTTTTGTAATTTAGATATGACGCTTTAAGTAAGACACATCTGTCGAATTTGCGTGTTAAAGTGTTAAAGTGTAGACACATCTGGTCGTTTGCGATAAGGAGTTTTCTCAGGCGAAATTTAATTAATGCATGATGTTCTTTTTTGCTGTCAAGAGGTAAAGTTTTTTTCGGAATTACGTGTTAGTTCGGCGTAACGTAAGTAGAAACGTTTGGCGCGTTCCGTTGTGATTGGCGAGTTTTTTTACGGAGGAGATTATTGGGTGGTGGCAATGGTACTGGAGACAGCAACGTAAAAACGAAGCGGCTGCTGCTAGTTAGTTTTCGCGAATAGTTATTTGTATACAAGGCTACGAAATTATTGTTTGGTGTACCGAGAGAATAAGTTTTGGCCGAGGCGTAGGCCGAGTTATCGTCAAGTAAAGTAGTAAAAGTTTGTGGAAAGTTTTTTAAAACGATTTGTCCGTATTCAGAAAGCTAGTTCGGGTGTGAGTATACAAAGCAGTTGTCAGCTTAGTGAAACTTAAAACTTTCCACCGTCCGAGCAGCCACCGAAAATTTTTTCATCTTATTTTTCAAGCTGGTTCGATTTATTGAAAATAGTTTCCTGAAGCTGTCAGCCAGTGTTTTTGTGCGTTTGATAAATGCACTTAATATGGCAAACTTTTCACGGCCAAATTATTTTGTTTATTAAAAAAAAAACTATAAGTAAGTAATTTAAGATTGTTTTATTAGCGCATTTTTTTAATTATCGGCCGATTGTGTGCGGGGGAATGATATCTAAACACGCTTTGTAAGTTTTTTTTCTTTCAGAGATCGATTAATTGTGTGTTTACTCGAATCCTTTGTGCGATCCGGATTGAGTTCTCTCAATTCTTTCGACTTTTTGGAAGTTGATTGAGGCCACCGAGTCTTTCGATTTGAGAAGTTTTAAGACTATAAGGTTTCTTTCTTCTAGCAGATGCCGGATGTGTTTTGAGCTAGCTGGGCAGGTGTTTTGCGGGTGGCGTAGTCACGCCATTGCACACAGAAATTTTGCAGGTAGGCACCTCGAACAAAAGTAAAACCAATGTCGATCGATTCAACAAAATTGAAGATTAATTTCCAAATGAAACATACTCGGTATTTCATATTGCCGATGTTGTAATTTTTTCTCTGTTGAATGAAAAAATCCAATATGGCGTTTATAAGAAATAAGAATGTGAATTTGATTTACTCGAAACCGAACTCGAAATCCACAAGTTATATAATAATATTTTAACACCATCAGCAAAATCACTAAGGGTTACAATTATTTTGTAATATTGAAAATATTCGCGAAAATTTTTGACTGTAACTTATCACCTTGTAGAACTACAAGAAACTGTGAAAGGGAAAATTAATCAGCATATATTGGTTACGTCATAATAGCAAGCGAAATTCGAATTGCAGGACTTATCTGTTTTACTATCGGAAATATTAACCCCTATCGCACTATCCATTAAGGATCACTTTTAAATAGGTCGTCTTTACGCGGCTTATTCTGACATGCGCATTAAATAAGCATATCGACCCTCTTATATCGAAACACTGATTACTTAACTTTAAAACAGAGCTAATCGTTAAATAAAATCCATTAATTGCATTATAATTAAAAATTAAAGATATGTCTACCATATTTACACTTTACGGTTGGCAATATGGAATGATCATGACCTTGTTCTTGTGTTTACATTTTCCCAATTGCTAGACTTGGTCGTTTACTTGCCTCTTTTTGAATTTGTTTTAGTAGTAGTTTTCAATAGTCCTGGATGTTTTTAGCGCATTTCCACAAAAATAAAAAAAAATGCGCTATTGTGGCCACTTTGTCCGCCCGTCCGTCCGTCCGTCCGCTCGTTTTGAGACGCTACTAGTTCTTTATCTTAAGAGCTATTGTTCTACTTTTTTCGCTATTTGGTTCGTTATGATGTCGAGGCTTGCACCAAGGAAGGAATTTTTTCTGCGTTTATTGCTAAAAAAGTTATTGTAAAAAAACCAACAAACCGTTTTTTACATGTTCCATAATTTTATACACTTTTGCCGTTTATTAACCATCCTAGAGATCATTTATAATTTTGTATTGTTGTCTGTCGTCTGTCTGTTGGTCTGTCCGTCTGTTCCTTTGCCTGTCTGTCCCTCTATCTGTCCGTGTGAACGATAATTTTGTTTAGAAATGTCCGATCGCTTTTACATATCCGTTAGTTATGAACTGAATTGCATGAAATTCAATATGGGCATAGCGTTAGCCATATACTACGCAATGCCAAAAGTTGAGTCGAATCGATTCAAAATTCACAGTGCCCTTTTCGCATCTCGACCATTTATAAACCGAATTGCAAACCTTTTTTCTTATAAAAGTATTTGAATGAAATTTGATACATAGGCATAGTTTTGCGCATGCGCAGTGCCAAGTTTTTTTATTTATGGAAGAATTTAAACGAAATTTGATACATAGGCACTTGGAATAAATGAAAATCAAATGCCAATTTCAAAATTTGGTTTTGCGCATGCGTAGTGCCAACTTTTTTATTTATGGAAGTTTTAATGAAATTTGATACATAGGCGCTTGGAATAAAAGAAAATCAAATGCCAGTTTGAAAATTTGTTTTTGCGCATGCGGAGTGACAACTTTTTTATTTATGGAAGAGTTTAAATGAAATTTGATACATAGGCGCTTGGAATAAAGGAAAATCAAATGCCAGTTTCAAAATTTGTTTTTGCGCATGCGGAGTGCCAACTTTTTTATTTATGGAAGAATTTAAATGAAATGTGATACATAGGCACTTGGAATAAAGGAAAATCTAACGCCAGTTTCAAAATTTGGTTTCGCGCATGCGCAGTGTCAACTTTTTTATTTATGGAAGCATTTAAATGAAATTTGATACATAGGTGCTTGGAATAAAGGAAAATCTAGCGCCAGTTTAAAAATTTTATTTTGCCCATGCGCAGTGCCAACTTTTTTTATCTATGGAAGCATTTAAGTGAAATTTGATACTTTGGCGCTTGGAACAAAAGAAAATCTAACATTAGTTTCAAAATTTAGGTTTGCGCATGCGCAGTTCCAACTTTCTTATTTAGAAAAGCATTGAAATGAAATTCTTCTTATAAACTGAAATTGAAATAGCATGTCAAAAATGGATTGCTCATGTGCAACGCTATCTTTCATATTTGTGCCCGGATTTTTACGATTTTAACAGAAGTTGCATCTTACAAATGGGAAATGAATGCAAGTGGAAATGTGCTTTATGTAAATCGTTTACGATTACTTTTTAACTTGTTTATTATATGTTTACATTAGAAAATGTAAACATAATGAATGCGGAATAAGATAGGTTATGATCATTATCATTCCTTACTGCCAACCGTAAAGTGTAAATATGGTAGACATATTTTTAATTTTTAATTATAACGCAATTAATGGATGTTATTTAACGATTATTGCTCTGTTTTAAAGTTAAGTAATCAGTGTTTTGATATAAGAGGGTCGGTATGCTTATTTAATGCGCATAAGGTCAGTATAAGCCCGTAAAGAGGACTTTTAAAAGTGATACTTAATGTCTGGGGCGATAGGGATCAATATCTTCGACAGTAAAACAGCCAAGTCCAGCATTTCGAAGTTCCCGCTCAAATGTGACGTCACACTAATAGAGTCTATTCCATGATACTACAACTTAAAGTATCATGACTCATGAGTCTATTCTGCATAGGTAACACTGCCCATTTCAGCAACTTCGTATCTCTTACACTTTATGAGATCCCCGACAGAAAAAAAAAACTCACCCTATATACCTATAATGTTTCTTATTTCTGTAAGACAAACATTTTTAGGCCAAATTTGCCGCCCTCTAGGCTCCAGCCTACTCAGTCTGCTTGTAAATCCGCCACCGATTATCATGAAATTTACTCTTTGATATATTTTCAGCACTATTTGCCATCATTGTAGAGTGTAGACTAAGCAATTTTTTACCAATATGTTATAATGTAGCTTATATTTTACCTCATATTGTGCCAAGCCGGGCAATTAGATTAGAAAAATGTGCTGTAGAATGGGTTACAATTGGCCTTGTTTAAGATTTTCCATTCAGCATCTCAGATATTTATATTTTCCGTTATTACCGGTCACGTAAGCGCCTAAGCGGTAAATAGTAGCAGCTAACGAGGGGTCTATGTGAGAATAAACTCGCTAGGAGTTCGTTAATAATGTCTGAATATGTAGTAACCAACTTTGCGTAAGTAGGTACCGATTATGTGGTGTGTTAATTTTATTAAGAGGTTTTAGTTTGTCAAACCACTTAACATGTGCTTATTGAAATGTAGTAATTTTCAGTTAACGGAAGCTAGAATAAACATCTACTGTGTTCCAACTTCCATCATAGTGATAAAATCTAGCGTAAACGAGAGCGTAAAGTAAATAACGGACAGATGTAACACGTGAACTCTTGATAAAAATTGCATGACGTGTGCCTGTGAGTGCAATGGTTTGTAATGTTTTTAGGGGAATTTTTGGAAAGAAAAAATTCCCCTTATGTATAATGGTTTTGTCCAAGGATGCTATATAATATAAGGATTGCTCGATCACTGAATTGTTTCGCCGCGTGTAGAGACGTCGTTGGCGGACGCAGACGCATCGCATGCTTTGATTTTTCGATTTGTGCACCACTTGTTACCACGTGTACTCATGTATTTTATATTATGTAAGATTCTAAGAGCTCCTTCTCGTGATGAGTTTTTGAAACCTGCAGTGGAAATCTTCGAAAAAAAGATACGGTTATGCAGAAATCCATTCCTCCCGATGGGAAAAAGAACTGAAATTTATTACAAGTCTCTTCTGTACAATTTCTGTTATAATTTTGGAGTTTGCCACACCGTGCTACAATGGTTTTATGCTTTATATACAAAATATCAGTACACAAATATGTACGCTCTTTACTAAGGTAAATGATACACACAAGTAAATCAACTCTCCTCAAAAACCATTTTTTTAAAAAACGGCGCCCCTTCTTGGTACGTGCGCTTTTGTTGCGTGAAGGCGCTTCTAAAGATCGCTTCGTGCTACTTGTGACGCTGCAAATCGCGCCGTGTGAAGGGGTCCCGCTACCAGCCGCTTTAAAAAACGCCGGGTAGGTAAGAAGAGGCTCTAATACGTCCAAATGGATGTTATAGGTAGGTATTTTATTTAAATTAGAAACACTTGTCATTCAACGTCTACAAGTCTACAAATTCTCCTTCGGTTTCTCGCATACTCAAAATGTCGTGAACCCGCAACCCATTTCATCCTGCGTTTTTGGTTTTTTTGCTCTTCATCATCCATGGAAATTGCAGTTAAATCAGTTTATGCAAACGACGTTCTTTTTGACACTGACTAAAATGAGCGCCAGTTGAGTGTAAAATGTGAATACTACCCCAAATTGTTATTAGAGTCCAATACCACACGTCGGCGTCCAAGCATTTTTGTTGCAATATAGCGAACACTTATACACACAATTATAACGCTAATGCAAAAACGTTGCAAATTATAATCCTTATATAGCATCCTTGGGTTTTGTCCGTCTGTCAGTTTTCAACTCTAGGGAAAAAATAAAAGACGGCAGCTTATTTCGGGCAACGGTAATGGAATAAGCATGCAAGAAGAGATCATGACTCACGAGTACCTAAACCGTTTTCGTTTATCTGTGCTAATAAGAAAGTTACCCATGTAATCCCGTCGAAATTGGACCACACTATACAGGGTGTAGCATCTAAGACCCCTGGGATCATAATTCCATTACCATATAGATAGATAATACCATACCATAAAAAGTCTTAGAGCAAAATTGTATACAATTACCGCCGGCATGTTTCTAAAATATGTTTGTTCACCACATGTGGGGGTGCTGTATTACAGTGGCGTATTAAACTAGCGTTTTTTTAAAAAATGAAACACCCCATATTTTATTATTGACTAGCTGACCCGACGGACGTTGTCCTCCTTCTTAGCTATGAATACCTATTCAATTCGAACTGGAATAAATAATAACAACAAATTATTTCAAACAATTTGCTGTGGCTAGCACAGGTACCGCCCGCCCCACCTGAGCAATCGTGATTCTGCCCTTTTATGTCTAAGAATATGTGTAGCAAATTTGGTTTAAATCGGTTCAACTGTTTAGCCGGAAAAGAGATTTTGGCCCACATTCCCAAAATCTCCCCATCTCTCCCCAAAATAATAAAAAATAAACGCACTCGCTTCTAGTTGCTTTTGGCGATTCAGAGCTAGCAACATACCTTTTTTTTTGTTGCGCCAAATGCCGTAAGTTGAAATGAATTATTGTATTTCTGGATATGAGTCAAAAAATGTATAGAATCTGGCCCATTTCCGGAAACCAAGAAATGTAGTGGCCCTGGAGGCGATTCTGGCGCAACATAATCCCGGGGCTTCAGTTTTAAACTTAAAAGCCTTGCAATCAGCAATTTCGGTGCTATATCCTTTTTTCGTCAAAATTTTACAGTTTTTTCAATTTTTTTTGGAGAGAAACTAAATCGCGCAGGCGGCAAAGGTTTTTGACTAAGGCATAGGTTAAGACCTCTTCCACAGTCACATAATGTTTTTTATGGAATGTGTGGTTTTGTTTATATCAGTGGAAAATTTATAGTTTTGGCTACCCAGAGGTATAATTAGGTTAGGGTGATGCCATTTGAAATTTTAAAAAAATATGACATTTGGCCAGGTCAATAAAAATTTTTATTTTCGGGCATAAATATCCAAGGGACCAGCTCGTCCCTTGTCGGGGTCGGCGGTAGCGACGGTCTGGCGGCTCGGTCTCGGTAGCCTCGGATCATGGTGTATGCCTTTATTATACACCATGCCTCGGATAAACGCATTACCGGAGAAACGGCAGCCAGGATCGGACGGGTTTAGAAAATGGCGCGGCGATCACTTCAGAAAACAAAAACAACAATAAAACTAAACAAATATAGAAAACGAGCTCCTGCGTATGGCTATAGCATGTGCAAAACCAAATTTTAAATCTGATGTTAGTTTTGCTTTTATTTAAGGTGTATATGTGTGAAACTTCATTTAATGGCTTCCATTACTAAGAAAGTTGGCACTGCGCATGCGCAAAACGAAATTTTGAAACTGGTGTTAAATTTGGTTTTATTCCAAGTGGCTATGCCTCAACAAAGATCATTATACATATATACATATAATGATCTTTGGCCTCAAATTTTATTGAAATACCTCCATATAAATAAAACAGTTTGTAATTCGGTTTATAAATGGTCGAGATGCGAAGGTCACCTGTAAATGTTGTCGATTAGGCTCAATTTTTGGAATTGCGTTTTATATGGCTAAAGCTATACGCATATTGAATTTCATGCAATTCGTTTCATAACGCACGGAAATGTCAAAAGCACCTTCCTTATTTTTTGGGCGACATTGCCAATTCACGAACTCCGATCTACAAATTCGATAAAGAATCCATCTACTAAATTTTATCGTAATCGGTCCATTCGCTACGAGCTCGTTAATAAAAGCAACGAAATACAAATCGACGGAAAAGTTAAAATTAGTGGAACGGAAAGTAACAAAAAGCTCACCGTGAAGCTAACGGAGCGGTAACCAAAAGTTGGTAAAAGTCAATTCCGATGAATACGGTGCGGTATAACTTAATACAAAAGCAAAATAAAACGGTACGGATGCAAAATATTACGGCAATGATAAATATGAATACTGATTAATACATACTGATTAGCTGATGACATAGTCCAGACTGGCGGTAACGGTTGGGGTTGAGAAAATCGCTGAGCGGCGGTAGACGGTGGACTGGACAAAACGGATGAATCATAATCGGCCTGCTGAGACCACCTGGTGTCTTCACGCAGAAATCGAGTGAAACGGCGACATGAGTCCTTACAGGTTCCCTCAGTATGCAACCCTAACCCTAACATCAGTAGCAAAAGTGGCCATAACGTTTCAACTTTCGGGCTAAGTTCGGGATCGGATTCAAGAGAAGGGTCTAGATCAACCGGAGGTGCCATTTAAAAAAATAGGATAAAAATTGGTTGTACTTACAAATATAATTAAATAGGTAATATGCAAAAGTGAACAGATTGACTTACTATTCGCTTAAACGTCAAAAAGCAATAGACCTAAATACGTTACGGTTGTAAAAGTAAATTTACCGTAAAGCGTATACCTTCGTTACATTTAACTAAATGAAACTGTTTTTAATTATTTACTCCTTTCCCCGATATCGGAAAAATATAAGAACGATGTCAGCCTTCAAGGTTTTTAAGTGCGCTTCTTTTGAGATAAGGCCTAGCTCAATCGGACTTCTGCAATTCTTTTAAATGTCAATCTTTAATTTATCTATCCAATCCAATTAATCGGAATGAAATCTCCAAATTCGTAGATCGAACGGCGAGACCATCGATATCTCATAATATCTACGAAAGCTTCACGACATTGCCGTTCCAATGCTCGCTTTAAATTTACCTGCTAATAATGGCTTATCATGTCTGAAATTAAATCTAAAATACTCATTTGTCCCTTCTTCTCTGAAGAGCTTTCGGCGGCTGTAATATCGATTTAAATATTCCTACCGAAACGATTGCAAAACTGATAAATTCACTAATTAACTTAATCTGTTATTGGCGGTAAAAAACGACTAAATTCAGAAAAAAACTACTTAGTAACAAAGTGGCCAACTTCAAATGGTTTTAGATACCGGGTGTTCCGCAAAGTTGGTCGATTTCATAAATATACGGTCTGGTCATAACCCTAGTGCGAATCTAGGCGCGAATTGTCCGTACACAGCTGTACTTTTTCATAATTGTCTAATTGAGTTTTGATTTTTACTCTCTTAAAAAATCTCTGATGGTGGTCACTTTGTACAACCACGTAGTGGTATCTGTTATGTGACAAATCCATCGTCTAAGAGAGAACATTTCCTTAATTGTATTTTTATTGTGTACTGACTTTATACGATATCTGTTGATGATTTTGATCAATATCCGAAATGTAAATAATGTCGTTAAATAGCAATAGTAACACTTTAATAGATTGTAAGATTTATGAGACGAATACGTTACTCCTAAGTTTTTATTTGTGAAGAACACAAAATTATAGCTCAAATTAAATAAAACAAACAACAAACTAAAAACTTTGAATTATAAAATTATTCTGAAACATCGTTTTTCTACTTTTACTTTAAATTTATATATATAGATTTATGCATGTAGTTCAAGGATTTAATGCATATTACTCAACTCGCATTTTACTGTAGGCATATTTCCGGTTTAAGATATTTTAAGAAATCTATTGTAATTATGTGACATCTAACATCTTATCCGTTTCTGTAATATTTCGTTTTTATCACGCATTTTCAAAAGCGACGGTATGACAAAGGACATGGCTATTGTTACTGTCGGTACTTTTGATATCCAAACACAGCCCATCAACCAATATGGAGTTATCGATGTATTTGATGAAGTAATATTTTGTAGTATTAGAGCAAAATAATACCAAATTAGGTTAATTTAGTCCAAGGTAGCGTAGGTTGCATTGGAAAATTTTATTTATCGACCATATGTTCGCGAAATTGGTGACTAATTTTTCTAAAAGCCTCTACCCTTCAGACATTTTTTATAATCAATAATTAATCCTAATAATGGCGCACTAGCTTGTAGAATTTAATTAAAAAATTGAACATGGGGACATTGACTTAGTTTATCAACTTCACGATCGTTGACTTGTCTTCATTTGGGCAGCTAATGAAGTGGTATATTACTAACAACGGTCTGATCGCTTCTCAAGATTGGAGTAGATAGGTACCAAAATCATCAGGTGCTAATTTCATATTTTTTGTTTTCAAAGTTATATCGTGGTACATAAATAATGGTGCGGTGCGTGCATTACCCTATATGGAGAGAAGAGAAGGTGATTAGAATTTATTAGTTTAATGTTCTTCGACTCTTTGAGTAAGGTGCATTATAATTTAATGGTCAGGCACCTAATATAAAAATTTGATGTAAGTAATCGAACTGTGCTCGGAATATTTTACGATTCAGTACCATACATCCGTTTCGTTCTCCGAAAACGTTGATTTCGTTCCACGATATCTGAATTCTGAGTGAAGATGCAGAAGGGGTCGAATATTCCTGTGAAAGGTGAATGCTTTAGCTATATAGACAATAACACTGGGATTTCTTAAAATGTTTTGAAATAATCTTTTTTTAGGGGTAACGTCGAGGGCTGTTAGGGTGCCATATTTTGTAAAAGAAAAAAGGAAACAAATTTTACTGGTGTTAACTTTACGACTTTATTCCAATTTTAGAAATTGTTCCAACTTCATTTATAGATAAGTTATCTTGGAAAAACGATTTAAAAGTTTACCTCGAGAGCACAAAAACATAGCTTTCGCCACGCGGTTTGTTTTATACAGATGTGAAAATGTGCTTTGTTTATGTTTCTACCCCGTTTCTACCAACGCACACAAATTAATATTTTAAATAACCAAATATGGGGATGACAATAGGCAACTTTACATACTCCGTTCTGTATGTACTGTCCAGCCTTAAGTTGAGACCTTGCCAGTACATACAGTTTTTTTGGGAGATTTAGTTAAACGTTTCTTGGAAAGTGAAATAGGTAGGTTTTTGAAAAGATCTTATGTTTAGGAGTTACTTTGAAGACCGAATCGATGTAAAATATTTTCAAAATGGTCGCACTGGAAGCAGCTAGTAACTTGGTTATTTTAAATGGTAGCACCTATTTTTTATTGCATTTTTGGATTCTACGTGAAATTTCACATATCGAGACGGTACCTTAATAATTGATTACTTGAAAACGGTTGTAGTTATAGTAACCCATTCTTACCTACCAGTCGCTCCCGGAAAGTTTACCGAAAAACAATTCACCGAAATGGCATATACCGAAAGAACAATACGTCGAATTTCAATTGACCGAAAAGCAGCATCTTGCTGATGGTTGGGTCAAAACTTCAAACGCGAATTGCGACTGAACGAGATGTCGGAATTTGGAATATTGTTAATGTACAATTATATTAAACAGTAAAGGTCCAAGATGACATTGCTGATACAATTACATATTACATTAATACTATCAATAGTTAATACTATTATGTTTCTAATGTGTGAAAGTTTCAATTTGATTATGCACCGTTTACGAGATAATTAGAAGGGGTGAGTCTTCTTCGTTTAATATTTCATTTTTTTTTCAAAACGGAAGAAATTTTCAGTAAACTCTCCTTTCGGTAAAGTGTGATTCGGTAAAACTGCTTTTCAGTAAATTGAAATTCGATGTATTGTTCTTTCGGTATATTGCCATTTCGGTGAATTGTTTTTCGGTAAACTGTTTTCGGTAAACTTTCCTAGACCCCCTACCAGTGGATAGAGAAAGAACAGAGCTTTCTTTTAGGCCGTTCGTCCACCGACGCGACGCAACTGCGATCCGACCGTTAATAAAATCACTTTACAATCGGAAATAAGTTGCGAATGCGTCTGACTGTATTTTATACAGTTTCTCGTCCACCAAGGCGACGGCAACGCAACTATCGCGCAACTCGTGCTCAACTGGTCGGATGGCGACGGGGAATGCCAGTTGCTTTATGATTATAGTCGTATGCGCACAGAGTCATTTTTGGGTCACTTTGATAGACGGAAAATGTATCGTTTATCGCCTACCGATTGTCGCAAGCAACTTTTTTATTGTTCGAATCGCAGTCGCGTCGCGTCGGTGGACGAACGGCTTTAGTGTACTTAAAAAAAAGTTGAGTTGCGTACGACCGCACCTATGGAGATCCAAATTTAAAAAATTTCAAAAACTAAAAACTCAGTTTTTTTTAATGCAATGACCATTTTGTTACTATTGCATTAGATAGAGAATACAATTTGGCATATTTTGATATTACGTGTTCCTATAGCTATAATACCTTTAACAGTTACTGAGTTATTCCCATTTCATTGATCGCGAATTGATGCAATTTTTTTTCGGATATGAGTCGGCCGTGATTTTATAACAATCGAATTTTAAATAAATCTAGTGACACTAAGCCCTAGCGCACACGAAGCGACTGTTCTGCAACTACAGTTGCAAACCAGTTGCGCGTGCAACTGTTTTGTGACCTCGACAATGTATTGGAGCGGGAAAGCGCACACGACCATTCCCCTAGAAGTATTTCGAAACGGCAGGAGTGGGTCCGGACGGACAAAACGCAAACAATAGCACATTTTTTTAATTCCTAAAAAATGCGCTAAAAATACATATAGGTTGTGATACAAACACGTAATCAGGAAAAATAATGCAAACAATTGATGTTAAGATATACGGGGTGTGGCATTTAACAAAAAACCAACTTTGGGTCGAATTTCAGAAACCGTAATACAACATTTTTTTACTACGCCACTGGATTATTTGTAAAGATATGTAAAATATAGCCACTTTTTACCTTTTATTCTATCTTACATAGAAGGGTAAGGCTCGGTTTTACCATTCCGTTGTTAACTATTAGTTGACATGTCTATTATAGTTAACGTCAACTAGTTAACTAGTAGTTGTAACCCTCTATGGGTTTTACAATCATTTGTCAACCTGTAGTCACGTTGGTTGACAGGTGCTAGTCGCTATTTAAAAACTGTACTAGACATCCTAAGAAACTGGAGTAAAGTAGGTCGTTTGACACAAATTGATCGAACGTTTTCATCAACGTTGGTATGCGTGTTTTGATTATCATTTCGTACGCGCTATTCTAACCTAACATTTGTAAAAGTGTTATTATCAATTTTGCTGTTTGTTTGTCATTAAAATGAATAAGAAGGGCGTAAGGGGGGGGGGGGCAAAGGGTTTTTCATCCCATAATTTGTACTGGTCTATTCTCTCTCTTATCACTTTAGGCCTTCTACGAAGTGGCACTACTTCAATTTCTTCTTCTTCATCACTCGAAATAAAATCGAAATTGCAAAACATCACCTACAATAATGGCGCGAAAAAAATATTCAAACAAACAAAACACTTTAGAGGTTATGACTACCAAAAAATCTGCTAGTCAATCATACTATTAGTCAACGCCATTTTTTTTTCTTTGACTAGAGGTGGTAAAACGACAAAACGGCTGTCAACTGTTTGTCAAGCGTTGACTACCAGTCGACTAGAGGTGGTAAAACCGAGCCTAAGTGTGTTATCCTGTGTCAGAAACAAACGAAGCTACATTGATTCTGTTTGTACTACGAGTATTAAAAGTGGCGCAGGTCCCGAGAGCCGAGTGTCAACTCAACCCAAATAGTACACACGGTACACATACGATCGCTGCAGCAGAGATCATTGCTCTACAATATAAACACATATTCACACACAGGCCAAATTGTAAATGGTGAATTTTATCGATTGTACTACGATTTACAAAAAGATTCGTCAAAGATTTTTCCTACGAATGTCAATTAATACCTACATTGGTTTTTGTTTGTCAGAATTTGCAAGATTTTTAATTTGAGTTGTTGCAAATATTCAACATGTCTTGTAATGGACTTTAATTTGTTGATCTACGCCCTTTGATGTTGTTGGCTTCTTCTATTAACGGTCCCTTTTTGGACATGGCGTTATGATTTTGTAGTCCGTTAGTATTGCTTGTGGAAATGTTACACTTATGATGATATATGCAGATGTGCTTGTATTTAACTAGCCGACTCAATCCGGTTTATCGGCCGCATTACGATTACTCTGGAGCGATGTAAATAAATGAAATTCCGTTAGTTTTAGCTGTTTATACTTAGACTCCTCAAACTGTGCTGCGCACAAAAACTTGATACGCGGACAAGTGTTCTGCCTTGGCTCATTGAATCTTAGGTTTATATAATAAATAATAATTCCTTGGCATTTACCACAAATAGCGGATCGCTGATGGGAAAAAATCTTAGACCATATAGTATATGGACTGCTATTAGCCCTATGCTTTCAATACAAAATGGATGGTCACGGATAGAGGGCACTGTAGTCGTGGGTATGCATAGATATAATATCTATGTTGTAATAACCCAGTAAAACACCACTATTTGAAAATACGCTTTTTATTTCAACTCCAACAAACACATCTAACTCATAGACAGTTCCATGACAGTTCTCTATCCAATGACAAACGCCTACTCTTCTTTCTCGTTCCGATCCGCATCCACTGCGGGTCTCCACATTCCTCCCTTTCTTTCCAATCTGAGTGTATTCACTACCTTCGGGATTTCAGATGGCTCGAGGGACGTGCTACCTTCTGTGTTATCGAACCGTCCTCCAAATCCTGTAAACGTTTCGAATTGTTGGATGTCTCCGGGCCCGCGGCAGGCTGCTGAAAAGATGTATCTAAGATTTATCTTAACGTGGCTGACGTGTCGTCGAATAACGCGCCCTGCTCCCTCCAGAACCAACTCATTTCCGGACCGTTGTTGAACTTTTTAAGTGTCCTTACTAAAAGTCGGAATCAGTTGATGGGGAACGACAACATTCTTGACTAAAGCTGGATCTCCAACATTTATGTCAATTTCTCGCGCGCCCTTTGTCCGGTCTTCCAGGTCCTTTCCTTTTTGTTTATTTAGCAGGTTTCGATCATAGGCTTCTTCATCCGTCAGCTCACTGTATAAATCGTAGATAGTTGGGATTTTGTCTCTAATATTTCTGCCGTAGAGAAGCTCCGACGGGGATTTATTTACCTGTGGTAGTACTATGCGATGCCGTATTATATGCACATCAGAGTAAATTCCTGCAGTTCAGCTTTGTAGTCTTTTCCTGCAGTATGGCTTATTTTCAATAGTTTTAAGATTGATCGGTTTAGATTTTCCACTTCCCCATTGGCCTGCGGCCAATAAGGTGTTGTGTGAATAAACTCAATATTGCTTCCCACACAAAACAAGTGAAACTCCTTTCTTGCGAACTGGGGCCCGTTGTCAGCTCGTATCGAATTCGGTATTCCAAGTCGAGAAAACATTTCCTGTAGATGCGCGATAATGGTGGCTGCCGTAGGAGACTTGAGAAATTTGATCTCTTGGTAGTGCGAAAAATAATCGATCACGACCAGTATCTTTTCAGATATAGGACCAGCCTTCATCAAATCGATAGCAATATGTTGCCACGGCCCGTTCGGGAACTTATGTCTCGTCATTGGTGGACACTGGAGACAATCCAAACAAGTTTTCACAATTTTCTCAGCTTCTCGATAAATTTGTGGCCACCACACTTTTGCCCGTAATCGTCGTTTCATAGCTGTTTCTCCCGGGTGGCCCTCGTGAGCCAAATTCAAAATCTGTGTGTCTAACGGTGTTAGGTATGATAATACGATTTCCTCGCAAAGTTCATCGTTCTTGCTTTCGTTAAATATCTTTGAATCACCGCTTTTGGTGTTGCCGCCTCTATGACGGTATATGTATATGGTATTCGCTCCCAACCTCGAAAGGTTCTTTGGAATAGGATGGGCACAGCTGAGACACACAGTCTGCAATGTTTTGTTTCGAAGGTAGATAAATGATTTTGAATTTGAACGCTTGTAAGCGTAGCACCCACCTTTCAATCCTGGCGGGCGGCTTTGAAGACGGTTTGAAAATTACTTCTAGGGGTTTATGATCCGTCTCTAGTTCAGCGCTGGTGGTTTAGCCAGCATTCGTTTTAACTTGTCGAATGCTTTTTGATGCGTCGATGTCCAAATGAATTTGACGTCTTGCTTTATGATTTGTCTCAATCAATGAATCCAAGAATGAATACCAAGATCAGGAACAAATTTCCCCATATACGTCACAAGACCCAGAAAACTCCTGACTTCTTCCTTAGTGTTAGGGATCGAAATTCAAGGATAGTTTTTACTTTGCTGTCTGCTGCCTCGATTCCATTTACTGACAGCTTGTGGCCTAAAAACTCCTAGTTTTGGACTTTGAATAAACATTTGTTGTCATTAAGAACGGCGTTATTTTCCTTTAATGTTTTCAGCACCTTTGACAGATTTGTCATGCTCTTCCTCGGTACCTCCGTAAATAATAATGTCATCTATGCAGTTTAAACATCCTTCACACTCTGCAAATATGGCCTCAATAATACGCTGAAAAATTTCTGGAGCCGAATTGACCCCAAACAACAAACGTGTATATTTAAACATTTCCTTGTGTGTAATACATGTCGTTGTTGGGCGACTTTCTTCATCTAATTCCACCTGGTGGTATGCGTTAAGCAGGTCCAACTTTGAGAAGAACCGCGCGTTTCTCAGTTTAGTTACAAACCCATCAAAGGTTGGTAAGGGATAATTTTCCCGCCGAATAGCTTCATATTTGCCCTCTGCATATCAATACAAATACGGATGTCGCCACCCGACTTGAAAATTACTACTATTGGGGACACCTATTCGCTAGGTTCACGGACCTTCTCAATTATTCCTTTAGCTAAAGTCTCGTCCAATTTCTGTTCTACTGCTTCTTCCACCGTGATTGGTACCTTTCGAAGAGGTTGTCGAACCGGTTTTATTCTCGGGTCTATGGTAAGCTTAACTAACACGTTTTTGATTTTCAGAAACGACGTGTTTTCCACTAAAGCATTTACGTTCAAACCCATCTTCAGTATTCCCAGTCGAAGAGCGGTGTCTTTTCCTACTACAGATGTCTCCTCCTTCGATAACAAAGAAATCCGCAATTATTTCTTGCCTTGTTCCTACTGTGATTGTGGACCGAAATTTGTGATCGACTAGTAACATTCCAGAAGCGTAAGGTTTCAACGTTTTCTCACTACTTAGGCTCAATTTCCAGACTACAGTTTTATTTCGCGTCAACTTTTTCCAATCTGTGCCGTTTATAACGTTCACTTTTGACCCGGAATCGATGAGCATGGTTATTTTAACACCTCCCCCACGATGCATTCAATTAGTCCATCTTTGACTGCTGAATTGTCTACCACTCGACCACCTTAAAACAATCAAACCTCTCGATTTCTACTTCTCGGTCCTCTTCTCACTCTTGTGAGAGGTCATCCGCTCGATTTACTGCATTCCGCCATCTCTTCGTATTTCCTTTTGGTTCAAGCCTAGCAGGTCGCTTAGTGGTTCTCGTTCTGCATTTGGTAGCAAAATGCCCCACTAACTCACAGCGGTGACACTTAACTTTCGATTCTTGTGATCGGTCCTTCCACATCTTGCGCATTCATTACTTTGCCTTCCCTTTATCTCCACCTTATTAATGTGAACGTACGACGGACCTGGTTGTGAGTTAACTTGGTTCATTACTGTGGATTGCGTGCTTATATTTTCCTCATGTATCCGACAGTTCTATGACTTCATCTATCTAGACACCTCTCTTTCTCCAATAATTTCTTCTTCAGTTCCATCGGTGCCCCTGAGTCGATCAACTTGTCTTTTAAGTTGATATCTATGGCTTCGATTTTGGAAGTCCCAAATGCACATTTTGACGATTGTCGTCTTACTCTTAACAAGAATTTAGTAAAGGTTTCTCCACCTTCCGTTTTAATGGAGTTAAACACGTGACGTTCAAAAGTCGAATTCTGTTCCGGAGAAAAATGATCGTTTAACTTTTTCACTAATACTCCAAAAACGTCATTTTTCTGTTGTTCGTCGTATTCTTCGATGGCCCTGGGAAGATTATATGCCACGTCCTGTATCTCAAAAATGCAGTAACTTACTGCGTTTTTTTCTTAGGATGTACTATTTCTTCCGCCTCAAAATACAATTTAACCGATCGCAACCATTTCTCCCATTCTGTACGTAACAGAGCCTTGTCTATATTGTCACAAAGGAACGGTTTTATGTTACAATACTCCATTTCAAGGTGCTTTTTTTTTTTAAAAAAAACCTATTGTATAATACTTATTTAATCTTGTCACAGTGACGTTTCTTTTACTCACTTTGCTTGCGTAACGGATTATCCGTTTCTGTGTCCGATCTAACGGACGCCCTATGTGCGCAGTTTAGTGCGCCCCTTTGAGTCCGATTGAACAGACGCCCTATGTGCGCAGTTTAGTGCGCGCCCTTTTGATCCGATTTAACGGTCACTCTTTGTGCGCAGTTTAGTGCGCGCCCTTTTGGTCCGATTTAACGGTCACTCTTTGTGCGCAGTTTAGTGCGCGCCCTCTGTGTCCGATTTAACGGTCACTCTTCGGTTTGACTTTGCAACCGATTTGTATTAGGAACATAATTATGTTCCCCCTTTTCTTTTCTTACCGAAATAAGTTTCTTTTTAATCCTCGTCGCCAATGTAATAACCCAGTAAAACACCACTATTTGAAAATACGCTTTTTATTTCAACTCCAACAAACACATCTAACTCATAGACAGTTCCATGACAGTTCTCTATCTAATGACAAACGCCTACTCTTCTTTCTCGTTCCGATCCGCATCCACTGCGGGTCTCCACATATGTGGGTATGTGAATCTCAGTGCATTGTAAACAATGCTCAGGGTAAACTAAAGTCGTGTAAACACCACTTTATAGTAACCGCGTAGTACGGGAAGCTTTAAATGCTCTTCATTGTTTGCTATACGTCCACAAATAAGAATAAGTTTGCTTTTTTGGGATTATAGGCGATTAATTAATTGACGTTTGTTAATTTATAGGTTGACAGTCTCAAATCGTGTCTCATCGGACAACTTCGGACAGACTCGTTTACCCTGAAACTCACATACCCAGGCGATGTCCTTGACCATATTTTAGTTACAATTAGCAGTCCATGTACTATATGGTCTAAGGAAAAAATGATTAGGTACATGACAGCTGCCAATATTCCGATTTTTAAATTGCTGTAGCGACATTTTTCAAATTTCTGTGGGTTTATACAAATTAAAATCTATTGTTTTTTACAACAGTCAAGGATTTTGGTTAGCGCGTGTTTTTTTTTTGGTGACTATAACAGTTCACAAACCATATGTCACCAACTACATACTACAAAAGTCACTGTACATACTACTAGAACAATTACTGAACCTTCGTTTTACAAATTAATTAACACACGTTTTGATGTTTAAATCTCATGTAGGTATATATAAGATGTGCGTGGGATGGCTTTGCTTCTTTCATTTAAATATACCTGATATTATCTCAGACGATTAGATGCTAAAACTGCTACAGGTACATAATTGAAATGCCGTCCCTATATAACCCTATCAAATTTATTTTCGCCATCAACTACTATCTCAGTGTATAAGTGGTAGGTACGGTAGGTTAAAGTTTACCTACTACATAGGTCCTTTTGGATACATAAGGGTGCGGATGTTGGCATTTGGAGAAATAATTACTATAATTGTATTGTTTATTTCTGGCATTGACTTTTCTTACATTTTAAGTGAATATAGGTATAATTTATTTATTATGCATGCACTATAATTATGTGTAGGGATACACGAAGATTCTATACACCTCGGGCTTTGTAATGACCATGAAACTATCAATCTTATTATATATATCATCTATCGATTTTGATTTTATACGAATTTCCAAGACACGCAAAAGAATTTTACTCAAACAATAATTTTGTAGATAGTGTATTTAAAGACGCGCGAATCGGCGAACCAAGTTAGTTTCAAAATTGTAGCAAAATGCGGGTATGGTCAAAGCGTAGGCGAACTGGTCTGTAGGTACGCGATCAGTAAAAAATCAGCTGCAGATAGCCACTGTTTGGAATTTATGTAAAATGGTTGGTTATTTATTCATGCTTAATTATAAATTTGCCCTGGCGAGTGTGATTCATCGAGGGTCTCCTATATCACATGTACCTACCCACTAAGTAGGTAAGTTACTGTACCTCTAGGTCTAGACTTTTAATTAGGTAGGTACCTATACAAGGTGCGTCCAAACGAAACTTTGTTCTACGACAATGATGTATTATTGTATGGAAGTTAGTGGGGGTCATTTGGAGCAATACCTTTTTGGGTTTTTGTTAGTTTCTAATGATCAATTAAAAATAGTATATTACGTCATAAGGTTGTAATAATGCGTATTACAGAGGCTAGAAAAATTGCGCACTATTGCCGCTTCAGGTGCGACAATTCTATAAACCTGCAATGTACAAATTACAACCGAATTGCGTACCTACCATTCTTTTTCAACGACTTCCGTGAACTTCGAATTTTCGAAATCAAAATAAGGCAAACCCCAAAACGATGTCTGTTGACAATTTAGACAATTATCACGTCCAAACAGAGGTGCATGCGATCTATTCTATTTTTTTTAATTACGCACGAGTGGACGTAATATGGGTACTACATCAAGCCTCTAAATTATACGTTATGGCCTCATTTTCAGGGAGATCGTAGACAAACATAAAATCGTTTGGGGCAAATAATGAATATCCCTTCCAAATTATTTCATTTCTCCCTCGTTCCATTTAACAATTTGTGTGGGGTTGTAGATAACCTCTAGCTAGCACATGGTTAAAGTTGCAAGAATTTTTTTTGTAGAAAAATTGGCATTCTCGATATAAAAATTACGCCTTATCATTGCAAAGTATATCAATATAAAATATAATTAATTTCGAATGGCATATTTATACAAGCAGTAGTGGTCTGGCGAACTTGTCTCGTATGGGACATAAGGCCGGTTTCAGTAGCTGCGCCGCCTCATCTCGCACAATTTTACTAAATCGTGAACCATCGTGGGTGTACGTCCAACAATTCCTTAAAGTTTTATCGCAATCGGATGAACAGTTTAGCTAGACAAAGAGATATACCTACAAACAAAAAACACATTCATTTTTATTTATATAGATACTCAATATATTGACACATTTTTTTATTTCAGATATGCAGTATGCAAACGATGGATTCTCGAATTGGTCTGGATTTTATTGTAGAAAACCCAGAATACATAGGAAAATTAGCGGCGGCTTTAGATACTACAACAATTACCGTAAAAAAGCAAGTCATAGAGTTACTGTCTGCACTTTGCGTACATAATGAAGAAGGACACGCACGGGCATTGGATACGCTCGATCATTATAGGGTAGGTAATTTAAAAAAATGATTATACTGATTTTTACTTCTTTGGGAAAATGTTTAAATGGACAATTTCAAAACGCCATACCGTCTCAGCTATGTTCAATATAGAAAGCCGTCCACATGCATGGAATAGTTCATTTTTAGCTTTATGATGTACGTAGGTTGATTAGAAAATTTCTGCAGACTGATATAATCAAGACAGCTATGCTACCATGACGTTACATATAAGTATTAAAAAAAAATTTTGGGTTGCAGACGGGGTCAAAACATGCACTTTTTTTCAAATAAACCGCAGGTCCAACGTGTTTCGTTTGGAAGCCACCCCCACAAAAGTGGTGAAATTTGCATTTCTTCTTTAATTTTTTTCTCAGCAACCATAAGAGTTAGAAAGACGGGTGGCACGTTTTTGAACTGTATTTCGGGTACGCCCTATACAATTTTGAAAAAAAATGTTCAAAATTCCTACCACGGAAGGGCGCACTCCTACTTGGGGGTGCGAAAAAATTCTGATTTCGACGAAATTTGATATCTGGGGTTTTTGAACATGAAAATGACGAATCTGGAATTAGTTTTTGAAAATTCGAAAAAAAAAGTTCTACTGCAATTCTTGGCCCGACAACGAAAATGGAGAGAATTCCACGAAATTTGTTGTGTACATACTTGAGTTAAGAAACAAAATTGTCGAACAGTTTTTTAAAATCACTTTTCAAACAAAAGTTATACCTACTCATTTGAAGATTGGACCTTCGGGTTACAAAGTGTCCCCCGCCTACTAGTGAGTGATCTAATTTCGCATGTAGTTCATTGAAAATACCGCAAATAACAAAAAATAACGATTTAAGTCGATATTATGATTAAATTAATTAATTTGCAATCCCTGCGACCATCGCGCCTTTTTGATTCAGAATCGGCATCTAATTCTGCACAAGATACGTATTTTTCGAAATGTAAATCTTCGAATGCAGGTGGTACAATTTTAGAAGCGCCTTTTTGATACCCAGATTCCTTACTTCCTACTAAATAAGCAAAAAACAGTCAAAATCGACTTGATTTGATGAGTTCGGTTTTTGCATCCTACTCAACCTATAATTTATATTATTTTCTTTTTGTTTTCAGAAAATAAAAGGCGAGAGATATAGACTGACCGTAATCGTAAAAGAGCTAGATCGCGCGACTGCTGTTGATTACCAGACCGCGTTAGTTGCGTTTATAAACTGCCTTATAATCTCCACTCCTAGGTTAACGGATAGGACACGGCTTAGGAATGAATTTATAGGTAAGTATGTATGCGTAGGTAACAAATCTAAACATATTTAATTTTTATTATTTGAATGATACAATAGATTCACTCAGATGCTGAGCCTTAGACCATATAGTGCTGAGCACGCAAAAAAAAACAAAAGCACAGACATAGATACTGTGATAAAAGTAAACCATTAGGTAGGTATATTATAGTTCATGTCGGTACAAACAAGATACATTTTTGCGGATTCTGTTCTTTTCACATCACTCCCCATATTGTTTCTCATCTATATTAACGACATACCTGTAAGCTAAACATCTGATGTTGGGTGCATATCATCCGAGATACAGTCTGCCGTCAGAATTTATGTTAAATACACTTCCCATACTTTGGTCATTCTAAACTTCTCTTTCGCAGTGAAGTACTAATGGGGGTGAAGGGCTAATGAAAAAGTGTCCCCGTGTAAACCGTGTTACAATGAACGAATAGCCCATCAGTTCCCCCAAAGTTGTAAAATTGCCGGGCGACTGGGACTAGCGAGAGACCGAAATGTAGGTAGTCGCCGACACTGTATGTGGGAAATACGCTTATGTGAACGGCTCCATAAGACGTAAGGTTTCACGTGTATCCGAGATAACGCCGGTATCCAGGCGACTGTATCCCCGTGTAAAAGCAATTGCTTAAGGCTACAAGAGTGATTATATCAAAGTTGCATTTTTGAAATAGAACTCCCTGCATATTATTGCATACTCGTATTTCGATTCCTTGGTCAAGTGAATATCGCAGTTATCATAAAACTTAGAAGGCAGTGACTCGCTGCAGTGTTACTAATCATGAAATG
The DNA here is from genome assembly GCF_008802855.1 of Photinus pyralis. Taxonomy (NCBI): domain Eukaryota; kingdom Metazoa; phylum Arthropoda; class Insecta; order Coleoptera; family Lampyridae; genus Photinus; species Photinus pyralis. The sequence continues at coordinate 8,441,394 of NW_022170403.1, read as the reverse complement.
TACCTACCTACCTACTTAACATACGTCGACCGATCAAAATCACATTTCAATCAAAGGTAACTTGATTTTTGGTTTCAGTCTGTAGGTATGTATACAGTGAATTTTTTTAAAATGCGAACATAGGAGTTTGCATGCAATGTAGTAATTTCCCTATGTTCGATTTAAAAAAAAACACATCAATCTATTGAGTAGTTCAAATGAGTAGTAGATACAATTGACAGCTGTCACATTTTTATAAATTCCGCGGATACCGCCATCCAATTTAATTTCGAAATCGGTTAGGCGATTGCTTAGAATGTCAAGGAGGACACTTCGAACATTTATTGTACTATGCGATCAAAAATCAGTTGCTGTCGAGTCACCTTTGGAATTTTTGTTTACATGGGAAATCGTATTTAACTTGAACTTCCACAGGCAACTCGACAGCAACTCATTTTTGATCGCCCGTTAGTTGTTTTCGTTATTTATTTTCTTATTTTCATCATTTATGTATTGAATAGATCAAATAAGTAGAGTACCATCAGGTGCATATGGCCTACAAATAATTGAAGTTTGGTTCACAATGAATTGTGGTGTCAGCGCGTGCCCTGTGAGGTCAAGTTATCGTATGTTTAAGAAAAATTTATCCTAAAGATGCAACGGGCTCATATGGCTTCTTTAAAAAAATTCTTATCGTGTGCTCTTCATCATGAAGGCTATAAATAATAGAAACCGCAAGTTACGCGTTTTGCTGGTGGGAATGTGAACCGCGCAACCTCATAGATTGATGCGTTTTTTTTTTTAAAATCGAACATATGGAAATTACAATGCATACAAAAGCGTATGTTCGCATTAAAAAAAACTCACTGTATGTATGTACGTATACGTAACATACGTTGGTATTTTTCCGAAATAACGGCTTGGCAGTTTTTGTTCAAATTTTGAAAACGTATATTAGGCATACGGAAACGAAAACTAACGGGCAAGTTTTTGAAAAAGTATTTGGAGCGGGCGGCGCAACGTCATCGAACTTTTTTTAAATACCAACGCAAAATTTGAGTTTTGAAATTTTTGCAGCAACACGGTTAGTTTGATTTCATTAAAATTTTGGCAGTGTAAATTAAGCATAAAGGATAACTGTCGCAAACTTTTTTTTGAATATATGAGCTTTTAGCGCAGTAACGTCATACAACTGTTTTTTCAAATAGTAACCCATTTAAATGTGAGTAGTACTAGCGGGAGCAACGTTGTTTGGCTGTAGGCAATAAATGAATAATTAGCCATAAACGCAAACAAGAGTACAAAAAAAGCGCGTAAACTAATAGGTAACAACGTGAAATCCGAGGTATTTACGAAAGAATGCATCATAGAAAAATTATCGACTATCGCGAACTAATTAGAATTATTAATTTAGTAAGGGGTAAACCCGTTTCAGAAGAAAAACCACAAGAGCCAAAAAAAGGTTAAATAGAAATAACAGAAAAATATAAATACCTGTACCAAACATTTGTTGATGGCTCGATACATTTAGAAAAGCAGCCTTGACACGACAAACCATAGCTAGCGTTAAGGATGCGAAAGCACTACGAATGCACATTTTCATATTTTCTTTTGTTTTTGGGTTCTTTGTAGATATATGTTACCGTCAAAACCGAACTTCAGTAAAAACCCAAATTTCATAGGTAAAAGTACCAGTTCCAACTATCCGCTTTGGACACTAACTTCTTACTAGGTAAACCTAAGATTTTCAAATAGGTATGTTCAGTTTGTTCTGGTTTTAACTAAACATATTTTGGTTTAAACTAGATTTACTTATCTCTTCAGTAAATATTAGAATAAAACTTGAACTGCACATTTTCTAACTAATTTGCATGTTTGAGTTTTTCGTCTTTCGTTGTTTTAGTATTTCAAAGACTTTATGGGGTATTAATTAATAATTTGTGATAACTTTTGTAAAACCAAAATTATATTTGCATTCGTCCACATGCTTGCCTTTGCCCCCATTAATTAACTTACTTAATTTGTTTTACCATTTCACAGAAAGCAAAGGTAAGGATCGGATATCTAGCAGGCTTTTTATTCGAACGTATCCACTACAGTACACTTGTTTGACTATTCCATTTTTTGTGGAGGCTGACTTCGTTTTTGTCAAGAACCACTCCAATTATATTTCGCAGATCAGCTTGTTTTTTTTAAATGTTTGTATACTTAATTCCTTTCTAGCGGCCAACATTTGGTGTCTCTTCAAAGAGAGCCTATAGATTGTTGTTTTTCTGAATTTACCTCCTGAACAACTCTTTGAACGTCCTCTTCATTAGTTAATTTTCAATTACTTCTGAAGGTAAACTCGAATTTAAAAGTCCTACTCTTGGTTCAATACCAAACGTGGCAGGACAAGATGACCGCTTAATACCTGAAACTGTACAAACGCTAAGCCTTTTGACCCATTTGTTGTGCTATTGTCTTACATCCAGACTGCCAAGATTTTCTCGATGTCTTGGTTAGCTTGCTCGACCTTGGCTTTGGCTACGCCTAGGTTTTCCATTTACCACTTTTACCTAAGGTCAGTATGACACCACCTCGAATCACTGCATTAACAAACTTTTCGGTCATTATTTGAATGCAAAATGCATGGCGCACCAACAGTCAGTTAGTTGATAAGCGACAACAGCAAAATAACCACGTTGAAGGTAATAGTGTAACTTAATCAAATCCTACATGCGATGCAATAAAAAAAATTGATAGTTTCATTTAAACAAATCAAGTTACCTTTAATTGAAATTTTGAAAATTCACGGAGTTTCTATTACATTAGTACATAATTAATCTCAATTCCGACCATTTTTTTCGTCTAACGACACATCCTCTAAAAAAAGATGCGGAAAATGTTTTGCAGAACCTTAGATTAAAAAAAACATTAATGTATAGCTGAATTAAGATAAATGATTTTTATTGAAATCTTTAACTAAGTATTGTAGTTTATAATGACGCAGTAATAACATAATCAAATACTTATACTTACCTAATTTATGCAACACGCACATGCTTTGTCTATTTGAAATAATTCAATCCATTTATATGTATAATGTGTTCTTTTGCAGGATGTCATCTGCTTCCTGTGCTTAGCCATTTACGGTAAGTATTAAATGCATTCATAAGCTCTTTACTTTATTATGCTAATGAAGAGCAACAGCCTTCTAATAAATAATAACTAAGGAGTTGAACCATTACTATCTTTCAACGTTTCTAGATTCATACAAATAATCACAATTGTTTCTCAAACTAAAAATATATCTACATTTGATAATAAATACATAAATATACACTTACATTACATACTTATTACATAAAAAAATTTACCAACCAGCTCTCATTCGCCAAATACATATTATTAGTATCATGTTTACCTACATCTAATTTTTGCTGATGATCAGATGCTTCGCCCACCATAAATTAAAAGTTTGCTCACTAATACATATAAAATATGCATTTATTGTTACAACAAAGTATTAGGCATTTAATTGTAAAATTGTGTTGTGGCAAATCTATTTAGGTAATAAAATTTTCATTAATCTAATCATACAGCGCTTTTATTCTTTATCACATTGTTATTTGAAGCTGGGCTCGAAGCAATCCGTTCGTATGTTTCAGTTGATCCGTTAGTCAATCAACTTACACTAAATTTTATAAATTTGAAATTTATTGTGTAACCATCATAATCCAAGTGATGGTAGAGCTAAAGCTACAATATCAAATACAGTTACATAATCTTTGTTAAAAAAAAATTTGTTGTGGCTAGCACAGATATCACCCGCACACCTGCGCATGCGCGATTCTTCCACAAAAACCTTTTCAGCTGTTCCTTTTATGTCTAGTAAAAGTTTTTTTGCAGGAAGTGCGCAGAAGCGGAACCGGAGCTTGCTGTACAGCTAGACGTATTTGATGAGCAACGTGAAAGTGATGATGCACAGAGCATGCAGGGTCCGCACGGAGTGGATCTAAATTCACCGCTTGACGTTTTTTATGCCATATTAAAGCAGGTTTGGTAGGCATGAATGGTATAACACTCTACACATTTACGTAATGTAGGTTGCGGATACCCCACAAGAGATTCCATTTCTCAGCATTTTACAACATTTATTAAGGGTAGATCCCAAAGAAGCAGTAAGTGATATCATATGGGATACCGCTGAACGTCTGGTGCATCGCGCTACGTTATTAGAAAACAGAGAAGGCGCAACACGATTACTGCGGACGCCAAGCGTGCAAGCAAAGCTATTCTGCCAATGCCAACTGCGTTCTGATTCTAGTCCCAGTAGAAGGCAATCATTAAACACTGTGCCGTTAAGTCCTCAGCTTGGACCTCCGCCTCTCCCACCTTTAGGTAGACGCGATACACAGAAGTTGTGCATACTTACAATATTTGCTTACAGGTCCGATACAGCCACCACCTCCACCTCCACCACCCAGTGTACCACCGCCACCTCACATCCCACCTCCAGCTCCTCTACCTCCTCCCGCCCTTCCAAAGATACGAACCCCCACCTCTCCAACCATCGAAGTAGATACTGTCGTCGAAAAACTTCCACAACAGAAAACTCCTACTCCAAAAATAAAGATGAAAACGATTAACTGGAATAAAATTCCGAGTAATAAGGTACACTCTGTTCTGTTACTTTTAATATAAATCATTTATCTTAGTATTTAGGTTGTAGGGAAGAATAATATTTGGACTCAGGTGGCTTATAGTCATCAGGATTCGCCTCGAGTTGACATGGATTGGTCCGAAATGGAAGATTTATTTTGTCAACAGGTACCGCCTTCAGCGCAAAATTCTCCTAAGTTGGGAAACAGAGAGGGGAATTCTGAAACATTAGAAAGAAGGATGAGAAAAGAAAATACAGAGGTAGTTACTGTTAAGAAACTATAACTAGGCGTGCCTATATAGTAAATGTAGATGGGTTGGTTGTGTTGTTGCTGTCAAAACTGCTAAAATAATTGCATTATAGCCTATAGGTACCTACATGCCAGAAATAATTTCATATGTATTTAATTAAATTAATTCTTTCCTCTATACTCATGCAGTAACCTGTAATATAACCTGTGTAGAATCGTATACTGTGAAGCATTATCGTGGCCAATCTTAGAAAGAGACAGAAAGCCTTGGTTTCGTGTATCACACTTCCACTAGAGGCTTAGGGAAATTTCTTACGAAAATTACGATTGCGCGCATTTATTTCAAAACGCAGGACAAATTGAAATATGAAAAATTTAGAGACGGTATGGAACTAAATCAGCGATTGACTTTGTGCTTACAATCACTAAAGATAGGGTTGAGTGCTTACATCTCGCAGACTCGGCAGATATAACCAAGAATTATGTTATTACTTTTATAAATGAATGTTATCTACACAACTACAACCTTTTTCTTGATTATAAATAGAACTTCTTAAAATTTTAATCACAGGCCTTTTGTATTTGCCTATCATAAATAATCCTAAATATATCAACAGCTGAAATTTGCAATATACCTACCTAATTATCCTATCTTATATTTTTAGATTACTTTGTTGGATGGTAAAAGAAGTTTAAACGTCAACATTTTCTTGAAACAGTTTAGAAGGTAAGAGGAGTTGTCTTTTATTTCTTTCAACGTAATCTGTCTAATAGCACAAACGAAGAAATTATTCAATTAATAAAAGATGGAGAGCACGAGGATATAGGTGCTGAAAAGCTAAGGGGACTTTTAAAGATATTGCCCGAAGTAGACGAGTTGGATATGTTAAAATCATTTGCCGGCGATTTTACTAAATTAGGTAATGCCGAGAAATTTTTACTGCAATTGACAAATTTATCAAAGTAAGAGATGCTATTTGTTCTTTTTTTGATAATGATATAAATTTGGTTTAGTTACAAGTTAAGGATAGAAAGTATGCTTCTGAAAGAAGAATTTGCTTCGAATATGAATTATCTTGAGCCCAGTATTAATTCCATGCTACTAGCTGCAGAAGGTGAGTGTTGGTAATTTTATTGTTAACGATAAAAAATCAAATATGAAACAGGATGGGCTGTCCAAAATTTTACTTACTGCAACCAAAGAATTTCGTAATTTGTATGTATTTATTTATTGCTCATTTACATACCTACAGCTACATTTCAAGAAAATGGAAGGGGTTATGTATTTACTTTTGATTTTTTTATCATTCCGGAATGCTGCTTTTTTTCCTATTTTTTAAATTGGGCCTGCCCTGTTTTAGTTTTTTTAAATAAGTCCTGCACTTTTTTATTTTAAAAAATGGAATATGCCTTTTTTAGCGCATTTCCATAATAAAAAAGGGCTATTGTGGCCACTTCGTTCCTCCGCTCGCTAGTACATCTTTATCTTGAGAGCTATTATTCAACTTCTTTCGCTATTTGGCTCGTTATGGTGTTGAGGCTTGCACCAAGGAAGGATTTTTTTGCGTTTATTACTAAAAAAGTAATAAATCAATTTTTTCATGTACCATAATTTTACACTTTTGCCGTTTATTAACGATTTTCAGGATCGTTTAAAATGTTGTATTGTCTGTATGTCAGCCTGTCTGCCTGTTCACTGTCGGTCTATCCGTGTGCATGATAACTTTGTTTAGAAAAGGATTACGGACCGCTTTGGTACGCATGATTGTTCTTAAGGATATAACAAAGGTTGCTATTGTTTTCAGCTATGTACACTAACAGGGCAAAAAGTTACAGCCACAAACATGTCCGGTTTTCTGCGTTAGTAAATATTCCTTAAACAAATTTGGGCATGCGCAACCCAGATTTGGTAGTTTATGCAATCAAAATTTTTTTTTAAAGATATTTAAATGAAATTGTGTATGTAGGCACCTCACGTAAAAGTAATGCAGAAGCTAAAAATTTATTTTGCGCATGCGTAATCCGATTTTTGTTAGGATATTTAAATGCAATATTGTATGTAGGCACCTCGAATAAAAGTAAAACTAATACCAAATTAAAAATTTTGTTTTACAAGCTATGCTGGTCTGGTGGGACAGAATCAACCCCTTAAAGTGATTGATGTATTCAGTTATATACGATTTTTGTGTTTATGAATTCTATACGTTAAGATGATTCTTATAAAATTGTTGAGGTTATATTCAAAACATTTGCTCATTACCATAGATTACTTAGTTACTTTTAATTACGATAGGATACCAACACTGAAGTACTTATCTGTATTCTGTAACCACGCTGTGGTGTCTTCTCCTGAATTATGTTGTTTTACTTGTGTTATTAAATTGTGAACAAATTATCGATTCTGTTTAAATAAAAATCAAATTGAAATGACATGTCAAAGGATAGATTGTGCATGCGCAATGCTAACTTTCTTATTTGTGGACGGATTGAGTTTCGTTGGAGTAACTAATTTTTTCGGACAAAGACTATTAAGGTGGAAATGCGCTTTTTTGTAAACTTTTTTAACTTGTTATTTTTATGCAATGGGTCCTGCTCCTTTTTGGTATTTTTTTAAAATGAGACCTGCCCTTTTATATTTTTTTTCGAATGGGATCTGCCCTTTTTGTTATTTTTTTAAACGTGTCCTGGTTTTTTTTAAATGGGTCCTGTCCTTTTTTGTTATTTTTTCTAATTGGGATCTGCTCTTTTTTGTTAATTTTTTTGAAACGGACCCTGTCCTTTTATGTCCTTTTTTAAAATGGACCCAGCCCTAGCCCTTTTTTTGCTCAAATGGGGCCTACCTTATTTTGTAATTTTTTTTGAAATGGGACCTGCCCGATCATTTTATTTTTTGAAATGGATCTGGCCTTTTTTTATTTTATTTTAATGGAACTTGTCTTTTGTTTAAATGGGATCTTCCCTTTTCTATTCTTTTGGGATGTTTTGTTATCACACCGGAATAGTTTGTTTTTTTAATGAGATGGTATTATTGCCCCCTGTCCCTAAAAAAAGATTTAAAAAAATAGTTTTTGAATTCAGAGGTTTTTTTTTTAAAGTTCAAAAATATTTGCGAATGCTGCTTGTTATTTTTAAATGTTTATTCTTTTTTTTTCTTGAATGCTGCCCTTTTGTTTTTTTAAAATTTGTGTCTTTTTTGTTGGCAATATAATAGCATTCATGTTGTGTGAAGGTCAGGTATTCAATTGGCCATGAAGAGCTACTATAGTTTGTGTAAAACGTGCCTCTCTCTCTGGCAAATGCCCAGTTTCGAATGATGTATGAACTTTTTTTGTTTGTTTTACTGTTAGGTTTCCTCATTTCATATCCAAAATGGTAAACTACTTGGCACGACAAAGTGTCTATCTGGTATTTTAACTTTGATGATTTTGTTTCCCAAATTCAATGGAACTGACATATCCCTGCACCTCATTCCTTGGCAAACCGTTAATTGCAGTTCTTAGTCCAGTCAAATTGGCGCAATTTTGGACAAATAAAAACATTAATCGGTAAAGATCTGAATTTTGGTATACACATTTATTGGGACTTTCTATTGAACATACTAAAAGTCCCTGTCAAAATCTGTTGCGCTCGAGACGCCATCTTGGAAAAACGGTACACTTTTCCAGTTTTTTGCCAATGTCTCGGCAACTATTACTGATAGGAAGAAATAGTTTAGGTACATGAAAAGTAGTTTACTAAATTCTCTATAAAAAAGAGTATTTACATTTTTTTGTACCTCCAATACTTTAGCTGTAATCTCACGTTGAATATGTCAGAACGCGTTTAGGCCCCTTATCGTAGTTATAGGAAGGAGACCGTCTTTTTTATGACTACACCGAAAGCTGTAAAAGCACCAAAAAATGAACAGAATCGTCTTGCGATAAAGCATTCTAGCAATGACATAATGTTTGATGATACGGCATCAGCATCATGTTTTTTTTCAAAAAGGTAAGCGAAAATAATTAAAATTGTTGGAGCCACGAAATGATTTCTGAAGCTGGAGAACGCCTTTCTCTGCATATAACGTGTCTGCCAGTGAGAGATATTTAAACCGACATCGTTACCAGACCTTCAGGGCTGCAGCGGCGCAGCAACACACGTTTCGTATTAATCAGCAAGTTCAGAAATTCCGTGGATATGGAAAATCTCCCGAACTGTGGAGTTGAAGGAGAGTCCACGATTTCCTTGACCCTGTTCGGACACTGAAGGCTCCCAGTCCACACTCAGTGCTCAACTGCTCACATTGAAGATGAAAGTTCTATTGAGAGAGAGAGAGAGAGTTTTATGAGAAACGTGTCTCATACCAAGCTTGAGTGCGACGACTTCGCATATATAAGAAATACTGGCAGAATTTTCAATAAATTTAATGATTTGTAAAAAGTTGAAAAAAAAATCTGCGCGACGGTTTCGAGAGCTCAGGATACTTGATTCCCTATTCGATGTCGGATTATAGCTAAAGTATTGGGCATACAAAAAAATGTTAATATGTTTTTTTATCGGCAATTTAATAAACTATATTTTTTATCTGAGCTATTTTTCCGTATCAATAATTGTTGCCGATATATAGGCAAGAAACTGAACAAGTGCTCCTTTTTTCCAATATGGTGCCTCGAGCGCAACAGATTTTGACAGGGACTTTTAGTATGTCCAATGGGGAACACTAATGAACATGTGTACCAAAATTCAGATCTTTACCGATTAATGTTTTTATTTTTTCTTATTTGACTGGACTATCTGGTCTTGTTTCATTGTCTCATTGTATGTTTGTAGGTACTCAGACTTGACTTTGTTTCATACATTTTTATGTCGTTACACACAGTGTCTTATGTATGGATTTGCAATGATGCATCAGGTAGTGATGATTCTTGATCTTAGGTGTTGAGGGCAATCTCTATTCGAATGCTGTGCATACTGGCAGGCGTGACTGGCACACTTGTGCAGAACGTCTAAAATCCATAACATTTTCATCTTTAACGATAAGTTCCTCTTACAAAAAATATTATATTCATTTTTTCAGTAATTAATTCTCCCATTAAAGAGCGATTTTATTAAAAATTAATAAAGAATTCGATTTTGTTAAATATTAAGAATTACATCAAAATATTGATTCTAGAGTGGCATCCCTAGACATACTGACTAATTTTACTGATTTACAGACTTAATGACCAATAGTCCTTTGCAAGAAGTGCTATACATGATTCTTGTGGCGGGAAATTTTTTAAACTCTGTAAGTACTTATAACTTCCTGTCGAGTCACATCAAACTGTACTCTTCCAGGGCGGATATGCTGGGAATGCCGCAGGAGTAAAATTATCTTCATTGCAAAAAATAACAGACATCAGGGCAAATAAGCCTAATATGAATTTGATTCACTATGTAGCGTTGGTAAGTATAAACGCAAGATGTGTTCACGCCTTTAGTTAAGTGTTTTTAGCAAGCTGAAAAGAGAAATAATCCGAAATTGTTAACCTTCGCCGATAATGTAGGGGTATTAGAAGATGCGGCCAAGTGAGACATTTACTTTGAATCTGTTTCTTAGAGACACTTTTCTTTTAGGAACACTGTAGAGCAATTGCATAATGAAATTAAAACTTTGGACGTTAGAATAAAGAAAATCAAAAAGCTGATTGACTTACCCAGCACCGAGACAGAAATAAAGTTCCAAATGGCAGATTTCCTGATGGTTGTTATATAATTTACTGTTAAGTGCTAACTCATCTACTTTTAGATGGCAGAACGGGAAGTCACAAACCTGCAAAGAGATATGAAACAATTAGAAAACGTCCGAAAGCAACTAGCAGACTTCTTCTGTGAGGATGCCAACACTTTTAAATTGGAAGAATGCTACAGAATCTTTCACGGCATATATATTAAATTTCGTCAGGCAGTGGCCGAAAATACAAGAAGAAAAATTCAAGAGGAACACGCCAACGCGAGAAGAAAGCAAAGAGAAGAACTTATTGCAACACGACGACGTCAGAGTAAGAGTTATTTAATTGTAAGGAAGTGGATTGCTAATTTTTTCGTTATAGTGGGTAGTTTGGCAGGAACACCTGATTCTGAAGGGACGTTTAATGACACTCAAATATATGACCCTCGCACTGGCTTTCCAATGAAAAAGGTAAATTATTGAAATTCATTGTGCAAAAGTAACTTATTTTTGGCGCATTTTCGCAAATCAGAAGAGCGGTTATTTTATTGTGGACACTTTGTCCGCCCACCTGTTCGTTCGATTTTCAAACTACTTTAGTACTGAAAGGGTGCTATTATAACCCGTCTGTCAAGCCATCTCCCTTTGTTCATGTGTTTTGCTACTTTTTTGGTAGAGAGTACTATTAATTTGAAACACCAAAATATACTTAACCAGAATTGCTATTGAAATAAACCAATACATCAGTATCGCAGAACCCGACAGAGAACGCTTTTTATAACCTTGTGACCTCAAACTCAATAGGGTTAAACTCTCCCTTTATCCATGCGCACAGGCGAACCGATAACCCCATGATTTTAAAAAGTTTCTGTCAGGTCCTATACGATAATAATTATGCCTAGGCAAAATTCATCTTATGTTTAAGATTTTAATATTAGATTCCTTCACAACACCCACAAAGATTTAAGCTTAATTTAGTACATGTGAACACTCAATTATAAGTCGTATGAACACGTGTGGTTAAAAATAAATATTTCATAGGGTCGGAAGGTGGCAAATGGTAATATAGTGACGTCAGAAGAAGAGCTATCGATTGCAGGTTCTCCGTCAGTCACCCGACGTAGATTAGGTTCTTTCAATGGGCAATATAGTGGAGATACAACCCCCTCAATAACAGGAAAAGAAGATAAATCTCCCGGTGAGTACCATTTCATAATACTGGACCATTACATTTTAATATTAAGAAACATTTAACACGCAACATTTTCTACAATTTACTTCTATATACAAGGGGGTAGAACGAATGGATTTACATTTTCTACTCCTTTACAATTTCAATTGAGTGATAGACGGACCAAAACAAGCATTGTTTTTGTAATCTTATACATTTGGGAATCTTCAAAAATGAAAAAAACTAGTAAACCCTTTCTTGAAAATTTGGAACATAGCGACTTTTCAACTGAATATCACGTTTTCGCTGTAGAGAATAATTAATGAAATAGAAACTGTAGTGAGTTATGGAGAATTTCGAGGAAAAGCTTTTTATGTGTATTAATGCAGAAGAACGTCAGCGTCGAGAAGTTATTTTCCGTAAGCGAATGAACATTGTCAGAATACTCATTTTCTAATAATTGGGTTCAATGTAGATCCTTTATACAGGGTGTTTTTTGGGAAGGTTTCTGGGAAAAAAAATAATGAAAGTGAAATACATATGTTTTTGAAAATTTGCACTTAGGAGTTGCTCTTAAGGGTGGATCAATTTAAAATGTTTTTAAAATGGTGGCACTTCCGGAAATAACGGAAGTAGCTAGTAACTTCGTTAATTTAAATTGGCAACCCCTATTTTTTTATTGCATTTTTGAATTCTACATGAAATCTCAGTTCTTTTGATACCCACATATTGTTGTGTTTTTTTATTAGGCCGCAGTTGGACGGCATTTATTTACTCTGGAAAGAAGTTTATTTCCCATTTTTATGCAGAGGATTGTTGTTTTAGTTCAATTAATGCTCGGCCGGAGTTACTTAAGAAACTTAAGTCTGGGAAAATCGAATCCGTAATTAGTAAATTTTAAATGTAATAAATTTTGTCTTGTTGTTGTTAAATTCGTGGAAGTTAGCAGAGTGCACGCGCTTTGCACAAGTGTTACTTTAGATAAGGAAACTTTTAGTCGTTTAAGAACGAATTTCATAGGAATTTTGGCGTGTTAAAACTCGTAAAAGTGCCAGTCTAAGTTGATTTACGATCGGTAATAGTTTTATTTATGCAATTATGGTATTGGTCCGCGGAGTCGACCGTTAAGTGTTATCGGCCCCGAAATTCGAATTTTTCATGGAAAAGCGTCGCAACGAGATTTGACGATACTGGGGTATAAATGGTTTGAACAGCGAAGAGAAGGGGCTTATTGTACCGTTTCGCGAAGCCTACGTTTGTTTTATGTGAAGATTTTTGGAAAGTTTATTATAGCGGCGTTTGCTAAAGTTACGCCAGTTTATTCATCGTCTATTGTTATTTGAAAGTCCGGGAACGTTTGGAGTACGCCGGCATCGAGGAGTTTTAAGAAGGTTTTTGGAAGGAGTTTGTTGAAGGGAAACGAGCGGTACAATAATGCCATTTTAGCAGCAACATTTTCGTTTGCGTTGTAATTTACATCATCTGGAGTAGGCGGAACGTTTGTTTAACGCCAGCATCGCCGAGGAGCTGTTGGAGTAGCTGTGTCAGCACATACCTGGGGCTGTGTTTGTGTTTTTGTGTGCATCGGTAGTTTGTGCATTTGTAAAGATTAGCACCGTGAGTACTGTCATTTTTGTTTTAATTTAATTGTTAGAATCGCCGTCTGAGACGGTTTTGTGTTTCAATTTGTGTAAATTATTTTTTTCAGATTTTGTAAATTTAGCTTTGTAAAATTTTTATTTTTTTTGTTTGTCATTTATTATTTGTGTGTGTCAAAGTAAAGGTCAGGATTCGAGTTTCTCAAATTTTAAGTTTTCTTTTTTTTATCCCGAGTGTGAAACGAGTTTGGTAACGTAAAAAGGTTTGGATCATCGGTGGGACTTAAATTTCATTCCAGAAGTCAGTTAACAAGGGATTATTTTATTTGGAATTTAAGGGAGGTATTAGCCACCGACGTGGCGAGGTTGCTACCCCTTGTCCGGACGAAAAAAAGGGGTAGTCGGACTCATTTTACGGGCCCTGAGATTTGTGTTTTAAAGAGTTTTTGTGAGATTGAGCTAACAAGGGTAAGTTGTGTGGGTAGTTTCAGTCTTAGGAAGTTTTCACAACAATATCTACAATTTATGGTTTTTAAATTATTTTGACTTCTAATTAAAAAAATGGCGGATGCAGTACAAATTTTCAAAAACCTACCTATTTTACTTTCCAAGAAACGTTTAACTAAAGCTTCCAAAAAATACCCTGCATATAAATAAATAAAAATAATGTTGAAAACTATAGAAGTTATACTTATTTCTAAAGTACCTATTCTTTTTGCACCACCCATTACTACAAAACCTGCCATCGGCGTACATGGTCTTGTTCCTAAATATATAAGTGCACATGCTTAACCAACTACAAGAAATTTGTGCTACTTGTTATCCGATTCAAAATTATGGTTGGAATTTGGTATTCGATTTTTCAAAAATTAATTTTGGTTTCGCTATTTTCGTACTAAAAACCACGCAGATACCAAATTTCGTAGAAATGAAAGATATTTTGCGCACTTTGGTCACTTGGTGTCACTGATTTCTAAGGCCCGCTGATATTCAATAAAACTCCAGATTGATGAGTTCCACAATGTAATGGAAAAACTTACGTATTGATTAACAATCAAGATTGTGTCTGGTCCAAACAAAACAAATCAAAGTTGAATAGGGGTACAACTAGTGTAGTATATTTGTATGCAGGGACACGTAAGAATATGTACGGGGATTGGTTATGATTTGTGACGTTCCCAACTGGCCTAGAGGCCGCTTTGTTTCACACATACCATTTTTGTACTGAGCTGCGATCGTTGCTAAACAGTTCCTTTCATTGAGACCTTTAATTATTATTATCATTATTATTATTACACAATTCGTAACATAATTATCAGTGTGCTCGCGCACTAAATTTCCCGGGAAACATCGAACTACCCTCTTAATTAAAGTACCATGAAAGATAAAACCAATATCCCCCCCCTCCCAGTCACCCACTGATCTCGACAAGAATCACGGAAGACAGTTACAATTCCTTTCTATGAGACCTAAAGGCAGGCCTAAGCAAAATCCGAGACTAATTGGTTGCCGCATGTAAAAGTTATGCACGTTTCACTTCCAAAACCAGCATACATATCTGAAAATAATTCAGGGGGGGCGGGGCTTTAAGATAGTCGAATTTGATAGCCGTCTGGCATACCTTATTGGAAAAAAATCCAGGCCTCTAGGACAATTCCCCTAAAAGTAGTTCACAACCGCAGAAGTGGGTACAGATGGACGGACAAAACGCAAACAATAGCACAGTAACGGCTTGTTAAATTGTGAAGAAATATTATAGTTGGAAGTGGAGTTTTATGGTGTTTTCTTACCTAAATCACGATTGCGCTTTTTATTTCAAACCGCAGGCCAAACCGAAATAGACGAAGAGATATATAGAAATAACTTTTATGTTTACATTTTTATATTAAATCTTCCACAAAAAATAATATATTATTTTCCATTATTGACACACAAAAAAGTTCGTTTATGTTTCGTGTCATTTTCGTAGCGTTTACGAATAACGTGCGATCACTGCAAAACAAACTTTGAAAGCGAAAATGAATCGATCAAAAACATATGTGAACTGAAAACTTTGAGAAGTTATTTAAACTCAAACGATTAATATATGCTGCCAGGGAATTTTTTCATGGGGAATTCACTCCGTTACAATGTATTTTTACTTTGTCCTATCTACTTTAGGCTGCATTGAGTTTTTTTTATAAATGCGCGATCGTGTTTTTCATCAGAAAACTCCAAGACTCCATTAGTGAAAGTGTGATAGACAGGCCCGAAATTTTTCGTCTCTCTTATCGATTATTAATTGGATTCGCTTTGTGCTTATACAGTGTGTAAAGCGCAGGGGTATACAAGAGGGAATTTTTTTAAAATATTGATTTATGAAAAAAATTTATTCTTCATGACATGTTTTGCTTGCTTTGAAAGTACCAATAACGTTTCGATAATCTAAAATTTATTTATAGAAATCTGGAAAAATAATAAAATTAATTTTTTAATTGAAAGTTATCATTCTACATGATAATTAAGATAAGCTTGTTTCACAATTGACGCAAACGTAAACGCCAACGGAAACGCAAACGGTAACGTGAACATGAACAAATTCGCAGTCTCACAATTAACGTTACGCTCCTGGAGTGTTAAGTTTTGTCACGGAATATTTTGTTTATTAAAATGTGTTCTGTGGTAGTCACAGACTATTCTATTCAATTCAACAAACGGATAATCATGCAATACTTCGTACAGAAATAGTTAAGTTTGGTCTTTAAAGGTTATGTGGCTGGATCGCAAGCGCGCGCATGTTTAAAACGCCAACGGGAACGGGAAAGATAAAAGTTGACCAACTGTCGCGTTTGTTTCACGTTTTCCCGTTCCCGTTGCGTTATATGTGAATGGAAATAGTAAATATTCATGTTTTAATTAAATGCTCACGTTCACGTTCGCGTTAGCGTTCACGTTGACGTCAATTGTGAGACAGGCTATAGAGTATTGCTATCAAACCACGCACAATCAAAACGTCATTGGTACTTTCAAAGCAAGCAAAAAATATTATTAACAATAAATTTTTTTCATAAATCAATATTTAAAAAAAAATCCCTCTTGTATACTACATCGCTTTATATACATAATAATACAAAAGATATGGATTTCATCCACAAGTTTACACTGTGGTACCAAACAGTCCAGATATTTTTAGAACAATGGTCTATAACCTGGTAGGCTCTCTTGATTCAAGCAAACAAAGTTCCAATAAGAAAAGCTGAGTGTATTGTTGTGGCTAACGAGTTTACCTCGTATTGGAGAAGGCTGAAGGGTAAAATATCAAAGGCAAAGGGTTGAGTATCCTTGTGTAATAGATACATAAGCGTCTTATTTTGTCTGTCTCTGTAACAATGTTTGCCAAAAGAATGCTTTTCTAAACATATCAATTTTAGAATTTTGTTTTGATTATGAGATCAGGTTTTTGAGTAATGCCTAAATAAGTGTCTACAAAACGCGATGTCCACCCGCGTGAGACTTTATTTTTTTGCGCACCACGTGCATTTTTATAATAGATACCTTTTTTTATTAGATATAACACCAAATGGCAGTTTGCGAAGGCGAAGAAGTCGAGTACTTTCCGAAGAAGATGAAGGAAATTTAATGGATTTTTTGAGGACGTCGGGTCATGAAAATCGCGAAAGAAAATCTTGGGGCAGTTTAGGTATGAAAATCATATGCTGTTCAAATAGTTTAGGGAAATAAAATTTTCTAGATCGGTCTTGGGCAAGAAAAGCGCGCGGCAATGCTTCACGTAAACGACCAACACTATTGGGGGCCGATTTTTCCTACGACAGAGAAAGGCCTTCCTCACCTTCACCACTCTCCGAATCAAAACCAATATTCTCCCCTAGCGAAGAAGAAGCCAAACCGAAAGAATGGCGGCAAAAAATCGAATCCTGGTTGCAAGCCAACGAAAGTGATCAAATTACAGATGAGTCACGTCGAAAACGTATTGTCAATAGACGATCATTCGAAATGGATTCAGGTAATTACAGTCACCTTTTTTGTCCGCATTATTAAAGCGAATCTATATTGATGCAGAGAGTGAAAGAAGTAGTAACTTGGAAACGTTACCTGAAGGGAAGCAGGTATACAGTGGCAGTCAGTCCGTGTACAGAAGAGTTTATCCGGACTGGACTCCATCAACCACAATTGATAAAATGGATATCGTGAGTGCAATGGAAACAGTTGAAGGTAAGAATATAACTGGTTTTGTTTATTAATAATACAAGTTATACGAACTGTGTGTCCGTAGTGTGTTAATAGATGGCATCTGGCAGTACTTTTCATAACTGCTTTATGATTTCAAAATAATAATAAACAATTTTATATCAACAGGGAAGACTGCATTGCCGTTTGGAACATTTGGTATCAGCACTTTTTATTATATTTGTTTTATTTTTGTGTGGGAAAAATGCAATGAATCTTCCAATTTCTCCATAACCTTCTGTTATCGATCATGAGCTAGAGCTTCATTCCGTATTTATGGATGTTGACTATATATGACTTAAATGCGCTACGCCATTTTGCCGTTCCGTCCCGGACGGACGACAATACAAAACTATAAAGGGCTAGATCTGAGGATGCTTAATAATAGTAGGTAATAGTAAATTCAAGAACATGCTGATTAAACTAACAGAAAAGTAGGTAAGTACTTACTTACTGTACACATGTATAATTGTATACGTATGCTCGAGCGGTACTTTATCTGTCTGCCAGATTGTTATAACCGATGAAAATGTCTGCCATGATAAATGTAAGCTAGAAATACTGTTAAGAATAACATATTTAAATTTCAGATTTACTGAAATATTTTTAAAATTCATTTTTTTTTAAATTTTGAGAAGCGTCTGCCGTGACTTCATAACCGCCATAACTATCTGCCGTCGTGATTTTCCAATAAAAGAAATGATATAATTTAAAATATGTCAATGGCAGCTTTACTGAAATACTTTCGAATATGGTGCAATTTTTATAGCTGTTTCACCCGAGCGCCACTCAACCTACCTCGATCTGGCTAAGCTAGTCCCCCACTCATGAACAGTAAGTATAAGAGTCTTTGGACAAAATTGAGGGTTTACTGAAATATGTTGGGTCTGCTTTTCACTGGCTCTTAGACTATAATTGATAACTGGATATCTTTTTGTTTTAGAAAATTCCATGGATTTGCAGATTATTGAAAAAGATGCGGGTTTTATTTTTCCAATTTTCCGTCTTTATATGAAAAAAATTGAAAACTAATACGGTTGATTGGCGTAAAAAAATTTTTTCTACAAAAAACTTTAATACATTTTTGCTCTAAAATAATTCGGGGAGCCAATAATGGCATGTTATGAATTTTACATCGAAATCCCTATGATACGTTACGCAAGTCACCACCCTGTATATGTTTATGAGAGTGTGGTGTGTGACAAAGTCAATTATGTTGCCAGAATCTTCCAATTGTTCAATTAGCGCCACATTTTTCTGTATGCCATTTACGAACACTGCTCGGAACTCAGCTCTTTTATTGTAACTATATGATTAACAAATAGTATGTGATGTTTACTAATGCATTAATGTAATCTAGAAGCGCAGCCATCAGTCAAGGATAAATCAGCTTGGAGAAAATCAAATTTAAACGTTGCAAATAGCACAGAGGCCACGGCAGAAGAATCCATGCGTCATAGACATGCGCCGCAAGTCAGGGTTTCTGCAGATACTACAGATTTGAAATCATCTACAATCGATCGAAAGGAACTGATTTCGTCCTTAGCTGCACGACCAGCTTCAGACAAACTTACATTGTACATTTGTAATCCGGGATCCCAAATTGCTACCCCCGTAAAAGAAAAAGAGAAACGATCCGCAGCTTCACAGAAAATGAACGATTCCGATTCAGGCAACAAGGTAGATATAGATCAAGATAACATCGAAACACCTCCAGCAATACGGCGGGTATTTACACCTACACCGGTTGATAAGCGTGAACCAAGTATGCCTAGCCCATGTAAACGATTGATGACGAGATCAAAAGAAGACAAACAGTGTGCTCATGAGACTGAAGGATCTGCAACATTAGGCGATGGACAGTTTGATCGTTTTTCGGCTACTCGGCGAACTAGGAGATATAAGAGAACATCTGAAAATACAGATGCAGTGTCTCCTGAATTAGTGATAGATGCACAAGTTATAAAGCCGTCTCAAGTTCCCTTGCAGACCTCCACGACCGTTAGTGAAGAATCAAACTTGGATAAAGACGGCAGATTAAAAGTTTGGCAAGATCGTTTGAAAAATCAAGCAGAGACAGCTTCAGATTTAAAGAGCTCTATAACGCGAAGAAACCGGCATCAAACTGGAATAAATCATGAGGAAGTGAAGAAAGCGTTACAGTTAAACGTGTCGTCACCCATTGATATCAAAGATTCGCATAGTCGTAAATCAAAGGAGCATGAGAATGACGAAGGATTTGAAGAAACTCAAAGTTTGATGTCTGAGTCGCCCAGTCAAGGTGCTTCATCTGGTGGCAATTATGAACCTGATATGGTTGACGCCAATCTGATAATTGCAGGTTACAATGACAACAATCGGCCATCTATTAATGTGACGGGAAGGACTCATATTCCAAATTCCGTAGGAAAGAACTCAAAGCAAGTGCAAATGGCGACGAAAAATTTACTAGGTAACTCATCGCAGAAAGTCGCGCGTAATAATTCAATAAAACAATCCGCACCATCTTCAAAAGTTAGCGTTATACCTAGAAGGTCCATTAGTTTGCGTAAGATGGAGTTGCAATCAATTGCACCCGATAAAAAATTTGTAGAACGATCTAACTCGCGAAATAGTTTGGTTAGTTCTCGTAGTTCATTAAACAGTGCAACATCAACTTGCACGGTCAAGAGAGTTCAACTAAAGGCTCCTACCAATGGAAACTGCAACACTTCTAAAACAATAAATAGAACACCTAGTGCAAAAATCTTAGGTTCAACAAATAAAGGTGGTTTAGTGCGACGAACGCCCCCCACATCCAGCCAGAAGCCACCTAGACCGCAAAACCAAGTGTCATCATTCATGAAACCTACGACGTCTAGCACTACCAAGACTAGTTCGAGTTTACCTAGTAGAATCCAGACGCCAGTGTTTCGAATGAAATAATTCGGTGAGAATTAATTGTAAGCGGTTTTTCAACCCCTCATTTTATTTCAATTAGTAGGTATAATCGTCAAACAATACATTTTAAGCCATTGCCTAAATACACAGACATGAGTAAAAGAACTAGTCAATTTTCTGTTATTCTATGTATGCAATCCATAAAATTATTTCTAAATCAGAGAGATTAGGAAAACGCAGTTGTAATTTGTGAATCAATATAGATAAGAGTAGGTGCAAGTGACACAACACAGTTATAATCACGCTGAAAAGTAATGAGATCGATTGGAAGACCACATTATTAACCAAAGCAGCACTGTGTTTTTGAAAGGAGTTCAAACATTAATTTATTGCTAAATAAGTACAAGTGTTTTTTGCCAGAAAAGTTAGAATGGCAAATATTACTTTGTTATCTGAAATAGTTTGCAAAATTGGGTCGGATTAAAAAAAACTGCTTCAGAATTATAAAAGTTGTGAGAAAATGTAATAACATTTCTCATTTTGAGAGAACGAACTAAAAAATGGTATTAAAAATGAAATTCAAGATGGAGGGTAATCAACTTGCATTATTTTGTTAAGTGGTGCCATATTTAATTTTTATACAAACAGATTTTTAGTCTCTTTTCGATGTGACATTATACCTATAATTGTACAAAGAATAAAACTAAATTAATCAAGTAGGCTTAGTTAACTTTTTTTAATCAATTTAATAATTCATTAGTCAAACATAGTTTAAATGGTTAAAAAGTGTTTTTTATTTTTTTTAATGGTGAAAGATAATCGATGATCGACTCAAAAAATTAACTCGCCTACTTGTTCAAAATGTTAAAATAATTTACTTTACTATACGCCATCTAGTATGAAAACAGTCGCATGTAGCCGCCCACTGCAAAACATATCTTTTTCTTCGCATGGGCTACATAGAGATGAAAATATAATAGCATAAGTTGTGTACACCTCACAGACGACCAGTTTTGCAGTTTTTTCAGTTTTTGCAGTGCTACCTGCGATGGTTGAAGTGACTGTTTTTATACTAGAAGACCAATAGAACTCCTTTGTTCAATCATATGCGATCTCACATCCTTGAAAAGAGAACAAAATCATTTCTTTAATCATATAAAAATCCAGTATTGCACCCATTTTTAACAAAAGGAAGTTGCTATTCCTAGAATTTCATGTTGATATCATTCTTGACACCAGATCTGGGACACCCTGTATATGGTGTGAGTAACAAATTTGATCTCTTGAGTGATGATTTTAGTCACATCTAATACTCTGTGATCAAAAATGAGTTGTTGTGTCACCTATTGGCATCAGCAACAAATTTTTCATTTTCATTCCATTGAATTGTGACATGGGGGGATGATGTTAACAGACATACGTTATTACTTTTGTTCATTACATACATTCGAGTTTCTTTAAGCAGAACAGTTGATTCATATGCTGAATTAAGCAGAATAGGGAGCTAGAGACAACAATTGTGTGATGATTATTACTACAGATGAAACAGGTATCCTGTAACTATCCGGTATCTGGCCATATTTTGATATCCGGGCGAATAACAGATAGTAACACAATATTCAACCTGATACACAATAGTACAAAACCATGATTTTTTAATAAAGTGCAAGAAACTAATATTTGCTTCCCTAATCACTAAGTCACGATGACCTCTGATGAACATGCCCAAATTCTTCCAATCGTATAGGCAGTACTTGAGCGGCGCTAAACTCAACGCACCATGACCACATGTCGAATATCCAATACTCGGTGAAATATCTGTTCCACCTTAATTATTATAACTTACAAATATACAGTATGTTCGATATAAGAGGGTGCAATATTTCTTTTATTTGGCGAGATACGAAAAATTTGATCAATATAATATGCAACATTACGATGTATCCGATCGCATATTGAAACATCGGGTATCATCGTGGCAACTTTTGTTTTTCAAATGCAATTCGACAACGTAAAATATGCATATGGGTAATGAACAAAAAAATGGAAAAATTAGTGATTCAATATTTAGAAAACTTATGAAATCTAGCATGCTGTGTGCTGTCAGGATCCGCTGCGTTTGTTGTGCTACACGGGCAAATCGTATCGCGCAAAACATTGAAGAAGTTGATGTAGGTCTTTTCTGTGTGATATGGCAGACGGCATGTTAGAATTTCATAAGTTTTCTATAGCGCGTTCGTACCTCCAGATGCAGTATGGTGCTTATGGACATACAAAACGTGACAATGACAGCACAAGGAGATTATGTTTTGTTTTAATACTTCAATTTAATCATATGCCAATTTGACATCAATGCGGTCAGAAACAAGGATAGTATTATCGAAGAATGACGCAAACTAGTAAGAGAGGCAATTAGTCCATAAGACCCCATACTGCATATGGGGGTGCGAGCGCGCTATAAATATTGAATTACAAATTTTTCCATTTTTTTGTGAATCAACCATATGCATATTTTACGTTGTCGTACAGCAAATTATAATAATAATAAAGTTTTGATTGATCTGCTCTGTCACACCAAATAAAAAAGATATTGCGGTGACCCTTTTATCTTGAACGCACTGTATACCTATTATATTGAAATATTTTCTTCCCTAATTAATTTAGAGCAATGTTGTAAATAGGTTTCTTGTAGCTTGAAAAATTCTGCGTCTGTTCAAATACAACAAAATACAATTTAGTATTTGCGTAAAAATCTAATTTTTGTTCGACGAAAATCCATCGATATGTAATATTGTAATTGCAATTCAGAATATGATTCACTTCGAACTCTGTTCTGGGCATATCTGTGCCCTTACAGTGCACACATTTTTCTCTATTTTCACTTCCACATATCCAACACCATAATTTTCTCGTTGAAACCCGTAAGGTGCATACTTTATTAGGTACCTACACTATACCTTGCACTATACACACATAAACTGGATGTTATACTTCCTATGAACCATAACAGATTTGCTTCTGGGCTTTGACTCCCCTTAACACTTCAACCTTTGGCAGACTATCTAACTGCCCCTTTACGAACCATTCAGAACTCAGCTTATGGCAGATTGCCATAATAAGTGGAATCGAACTCCTATCAGTGTCATGCACTAATATAACTCCCTATCGGCAACTTGCGTAGTGACGTAAGCGACGCTCGGCCACTATCGGCATGTCGTCAGTTGCATGACAAAATTTGAAAGTTTTATATGTTGTTTCCTGACATGTTGCAATTAGAAAATAGTATATTGAAAGACAAGTGTTACAATGCGACCTATTGTAATACGACTATCTTGTGGCACGAGTGGCGACGCGAAGCGTAGCCACGAGTGTCCGCAAGATAGGAGTATAAAGCATTGTAACACGCGTTTTTCATACTATTTTTTTCTATTTCGGTGCTTTAATTTAATTAAAAAAATCATTATCAGAAACTATAGGGAACATTAGAACTAACATGTTTTATGTTGGGAACACTTTTTATGCCTTAAGTTTTAGGTTGGCAGCGTAGTAAGACTGACATTTTGAAGTTCAAACATGGAAGTACCCAACGAAGTACCTACTTGTACTAACTAGTAACTGCCAACTTAAGAGATGAGTTACCAAAGAAAACGACTATAATCACTGTCTTTGTACAACTGTTTTAGGCCGAAAACAGTTGTACAAAATCATCATTGTGACACCGAAATAGAAAAAAAAGGTTTTGTATATGAGATGTTTAATTACAGGTTATAAACTTTATAGTAAGACACAAAAAAGTTACTATATTTTTTTTCAGGAAGACCCTATTTCACAGAACGAGTGATTTTTACTAAAATGCTAATGTATAATTTCCGTAATTCCTCCAACTTCCCACAACAAAAAATTTACTTAAAACTTTGTTGAAAAATAATTAGGGGAGAAAATATTTCAATATAAACAAATTTTACCATACCCTGTATATTTCATATCACACCCACTCAAATCTATCCAATGGTTATTAACCTCATCCTATAAAAGTTTTGCGCCATTCACATATTGGGCCGTATGAATAAAAGTAAGCAAATGCTTATACTCGCAAAATTCAAAGTAAATACTCGTAAGTGCTCCTTCGCACTGGGCGACTTAGGAACGCTTCTAAGCAAAAGGAAAGGACGCAGTACAGCGCTGCTAAACCATGCTAAACAGACCAGTATGAAGGGGCAGTTACGAGTATTTACTTTGAATTTTGCAAGTATAAGCATTTGCTTACTTTTATTCATACGGCCCATTATGTCATGAACTATCAGCAACAAGCTGGGTTCTTATTATCTGCTCTGGTAATTAATTAAAAATAATTGAATTTCAAATTTACGGCGAATTGCAGCATCATTACTTTTAAGCCTGATTATACAGCATGTCTCTTTCAAATGTTATTGTAGAGATTCTCACTTCTGACAAATAGAAGGTTGTGGTTTTGCCAAACATTGGCTAATTGTTAAGGGTGAATTGAGTGGCCGGACCAATTTTTTTATAGACTTAAATTAGAGGTGACAAATCTATTCTTACATAAATAAGAAACAAAAGAATGATTTTTGTTTTTCGTGGCCATTTAAACTGAACTTAGCTTAAGGGTAGTTTCGAATTCATCGTGATCACAGCCATTCATCAGGTAAGTCAAATGTCAAACCAAACCAATACCAAAAAACTCGTGCAAAGAAGTACCATGAGAGTTGGTAAAAACCGCAACCTATAACAAACTGTAGAATGCCTTCTATCTAACTGAATTGGACCACTGTTTATTCATTGAAACCAGATGTGATTTGTGCTTAGACCAATGTATTATTTGATCATGTATTTGCAGTTTAGTACCATTTTATTTGTACAATGCACATAGTGTGCAGCGAAATTGTAATGTTAGGTAATTCATTGTACACAGTATTATTAAAAAAATGAAATAAATAAAACTAACACTACTTACCACATGCTGTTACTGTTAACAGTGAACTTATTTTATATTTTTATAATTGTGACGAATTTACATAATTTATTTGTTACCAAATACATAACTTCCAACATTACTTGTGTTCAATCATTATAAAATCTATCACTATACCACTCCTTATGATGACTTAAGAAACTAGAACAGAAGTGCATCAGAAAGGAGAACTTACGTTTGGATGTTACTTACTCCATAAACGACTCTAGATGCCCATGTAATACTTTCAGTTTATTTTCGGCCATAGTACACGTATTTAACAGTTCGGGTAATTTCACTAAAAAAAATCATCATTTACTAAATCAATATTTATTGTACTTTCTTAATCAACAGAAAATTCCATGCATAGTTTTGGGGACACTTCTCAATTGAAAAAAAAATTTAGTAGTAATACATACCGAATAAACGCAATAGATGTGTAGCACCATACAGTAATGACGGTGGTAGTGGCTGTTGGATAAAAACATGTTCAGGAAGCAGTTTCCACGAGAAAAATTTGGTAACACTAACCGACATCGTGTCAGAATTCCTAGTCGCCCTGTTGAAAAAATAAAAAGATATTAGAAAGTTTTACAAGCAGACGACCATAACTTTTACTGAAAATCATCCAAGACTTTCAGTAATAATATGAAACTGCGAGCTGGCCTGAACAGCAAAAGAAGAAGTGGATTAGGGATGTGATGTTATACCTACCCCTACAGCTTACAACGAAAGTAATTTCAGAACACCGTTCTGCGCAGTCGTTAAAACCAGCAGGCGAGAAGTACATATTACAGGAGGGTGGCGTCGACGCGAGTAGTGGTTGTCCAGCTTTGTTGAAAAGCAGGTGTTTGTCTACCGGTTTTACTGCTTTTGTATTGCAGTGTTCTTTGTGTTTGATATTTTTCCAAGTGTTACCAGTACTCGTTTTAATTCTTTGATTTACCTATTTAATCTATTTTAAACTCAATTTTTAAATTTCATATATTACTTTGCTGCGATTTCAACTTTGCTTTAGATTTGATACCTGTTGATTGAAGGTATTTCGTGGGCCGCTATTGTTTGTGTACACCGTTAGATGAGCAACGTTTTAGCTTGGCTTCACTATGCACTTTATTAAGCCGGCCTATTTTATGATAATATTTACGATTATTTTATTCACGCGGGAGTAGGGCAGTGTGATGTTAGCCCTAAATGTTTGGCTTAATCATTTATTTCCGTGGAAAGGAAGAACTTCATGCAGTCTAGCTAAAAAAAAAGGAGGGCCCCCTAATTAACTTTTCTTTTGTTTAAAATGCGGGATTGTATGTGGGGTGACAACTTTAGCTTTCTGGCATTCCCACATGCACTCTCCGTGTTAAATTAATGGTGGACGATGCCAGAACAAAGTCGTGCCCATTTGGATGCTCTGTAGGTACATGCAATTTATCATTTTATGATTTACTTTATCTAAATTGTACCCTAGATGTGTTTCATGTGTTTTATACTCAAATGATTTATTTTGTTTACCATTTGTAATTATGATGTCATTTGTATCTTGTTTGATTAATTTGTTTACCAACATTTGGCTCGATTACTCGATTTTCGTTGTAGGATTTGAGATATGTGTGAATTTCGTATTTCTGTTTGCGTGTTATGCCGGTTTTTTTTTCTTGCTGGTTCGTTTTTCCCTGGCTTTTCGGTTTGGAACCAAGCCTCGTGCGTAATAAATTTCATTTATCTTAATTCCTTCGAACGCACAAAAATTCTGTCTTTTACTTAATTCCTGTCCCGATTGTGTCGCACGTCCCAAGGTTCCAACACATAAAAGATCGCCATAGTAAAACGACAACATAGGAGTCTCATTCGTACCATGCAGACTCAGCCGAATGCTATCAAGATTTGAACGTGGCGCGAAAGCCGCCACTCTACATTCCACAATATGACTGCGAAAATGACGCCGTCTGTCGTCAGTAAATTGTAAACACTATTATAAGAATTATTGAAAGCGACACATTACCCAACACGCCCTGTGGACTTTACCCAACATACTAACGGTCAGTGGAATAACTATAAATGAAAAAACAAAAGGTATTATCCACTGTTACATGACACACCCTATATAGTATTTTTTTAATGCACAACTAATATAGTAATATGTAATACCAATGGATGGGTTCAAGGGTTTTTTTAACATGCCCCCTATTCATTATCGAATGAGCATTCTATAGTCAACAATTTAACGCTTGGGTACCATTAACTAGGGGTTTACAATGCTATAGAAACCATCCTGTTATCTACCTTAATTTTTATATAACGGGCGATCAAAAATGAGTTGCTGTCGAGTCGCCTTTGGAAGTTCAAGTTAAGTACGATTTCCTATGGAAACAAAAATTCCAACGGTGACTCGACAGCAACTCATTTTTGATGGCATAGTACAAGCTGAAACATTAACATATGTAAAAGAAATTGCATAATGGAGAATAAAGTTGTAATAGTATTTTACATTATTAGCCAGGTAAGTGAGTTTTTACTGGCGATAGGAGAAGTTGACTGGCGAGCCGTTAGGCGAGCCTGTTATCTCCTAGAGCCAGTAAAAACTATTACCTGGCGTATAATGTACAATATTTTATTTGTTACTCATTTGTAAACAATAGTAAACGTAAATAATTAGTTCTTAAATTGATCTTGAAGAAATGTCTAAAATATCATGTGATCCATGTAATAGAGACTTCGCATTAATTCTGGCCAATGAAATTACTAGATTACTAACTTGTAAAATTTTTACAGGTCTGCTGTCAGTTTTACAAGTCTGCTGTCAGTTTTACAGGTCTGCTGTCAGTTTTACAAGTCAGTAGCGTTTAAACATGACGTTTACCCGTTTGCGTTTTGTCTTGTTAATCAACGTTTACAACTGAGTAACAAATAAATTATATAATAGGAGGCATTGTCACTTCGTTGTTATGACAGCATTACATAATGCAGTTGGAATACCTACAAAACATACACCTCTAAAAGGCATTATGCGAGTCACTCTGTGATTGGGGATAATAAATAAATTTGGGATCAGCTTCCTATACAAGTTTTCGAAGTGGAAATTCACATACTCTACACATCCATTTTGAGCATTTCTTGACGAACTACTACAAAAGGTATTAATATGTATGTCACTCCTAGACCATATAGTACATGGACTGCTATTAACCCTATGCTTTTAATATAAAATGGGTGGTCACGGATAGAGGGCACTGTAGTTGTGGGCATGCATAGATATATAAATACCTAGATACAGCCATCCTTAACAAACGTACCTCGGTTTTTAAAAAACATATCAAAGAAAATTTGTACATCTCTCCATTACTTTCTAACCAAGAAGAAACATGTTCTATCTCTTTTTATTGCATTAACAACTATGTCGTACGCGAATCGGACGCTTAAAACAAACTTAGCGCGTCCCATAAGTCATGTGACAGTTGACACATTTCACGATCGCGCGAAATCAAATCTAACTAAAAATATTCGCCCTAAACATGATGGGCGGTTTTTTCACTAAATATTATGTGATTATTGCGTTATCAATTGAATACGAATAACATTAGTGCTTGCCATAATGATAGACGCATCCATAATTGTTATTCCTGAAATAGTTTTATTACATAGAGCTACGCCATTCAAATTTGGGACTATGGTTACCTTGTTTGGCATGATGTGCTGCAGTGAATTCATTGCTGGCTTGTAGAATATCAAAAAAAACCGTAAGTAAGTAAAGTTTATGTTCAACAATTTAATTTTAATTACATGGTTGTAGGCGTAATGGTTACGGAGATTAAGTTGCGACAGGAAGTGAATTCGTTTCCAATTATCATTTTGGCCTATATGATGTTGATGCAGTGCGTTTGTATCATGATCACAAAGAAGGATCCGTGCAATATTCTTAGGAAAACGAGATTTATAGACTGTGTGTGCGTGCAATATCAAATTTTGGTCGCTACGCGTCTTGCCCTACCTTTCGATATATGTCCAATCGGTGGGGTTTCTTTTTGAAATTATAGTGCTAATTGTAGTAAGTAAGCTACACGTGTACATTTATTTAAAATAAATACAACATCTTAACAATGATATCCAATTGGTGATAATACTCATTTAGTGAACATTCATTACATTTATAAAAGTTCACAATCCGAATCATTGTCAGATGAAATTGACAAATCCGAATCATCACTGTCATTATTAACACTTATTATAAAGTTCAGAAACATCAACCAATATAACTTCTCTTTTAAATTAATAACTTTCCACATGTTCACACACTTTCTTCCATTTGTCAGCTGTAATTTTTTCAAATTCTTCATTTTCCAGCTTTCTAAGTAACATCTTCCATTTTAAATGTAACATTTCTTGCTACTATGCGATTTAAATAAATAAAAAGGCGGTTTATTTATGTTGTAAAGTCTCAAATCTGATAATTTTCTGTGTGATTTGTGCTAACAATTTGATTGACAGCTATAATAAATAATGCGAATCTTGTCTTCCATGCTCAGGGTACCTCTATAAAGGATAGCGCTATACGTAATTAATGTGCCGAAAGTGATGGTAATAGATGGTGCGTCCTTTTGAACTATGTTGGGGTATGGCTGTATCTATGTATTTATATATCTATGTGGGCATGTGAATCTCAGGGTAAACTAAAGTCGTTTAAACACCACTTGGATCGCGTAAAGAGTAGCTTTTATAATAACCGCGTAGCACGGGAAGCTTTAAATACTCTTGATTATCTTCTACACGTCCACAAATAAGAATAGGTTTGCTTTGTTGGCATATCTAGGCGATTAATTAATTGACGTTTGTTAATTTATAGGTTGACAGTATCAAATTGTTTCTAATCGGACAACTTCGGGCAGACTCGTTTACCCTGAAACTTACATACCCAGGCGATGTCCTTGACCATATTTTAGTTACAATTAGCAGTCCATATACTATATGGTCTAAGATGTCACTAAAGACACTCCTCAGAACTTTTGATTCATTCTCACTACAAAACACCCTTGCCTGAGAAAAGACGAAGATATGTCACAGAGCGAGTGTTACATCAGGAACAAAAAGGTAGGTTGTACTAAATGATCGGTACTTACCTTGACGTAGAGGTATTATTGTATGAAGAAGAATCATCTAAGTTGCCGTTAGTATGAACCTCGGCGGTTCTTTCAGATCTCAAACCTCGTCTACGCTTGATAGTTCGGTGGCCAATATTATTGGAATGATTATGACCTCCGTCATGGTTGTTGTAATTATCCTCATCTGCATCCATGTTTGGTAAGTGAGCGTACTCTAAGTCTTCTAGTTCTTGTTTAACATTCCTGTCAAATAAAGTAAATTTTTAATAGAAACTAATACAAATCATGACTACACACTTCAAATTAGTTTTTTATTGCACAATTTACATACTGATAGTGATAACAAATGACACTGTAGATTACCGTTAACATAATTTTAATCAATAAAAGTCGAACTATACTGTGAATTAATGAAAATATATACTTACAATTCGTGCTTTACGGTACTGTCATTTGGAAAAACTACAGCTTGAGCAGTTTCGACTTGATTGCGTTCTTTGTCATACAACAGCAAATCTTTCAGTGTAAAATCAAAATATATTCGTAGTCCGTCTAGCATTTCTTTACAAATATTTAAACTGAAAAAGATAATACAGTTACAAATTGAAACAATTGACACAAAACTTGCTTGCGAGTACAAGACACAAATTTGCACCAATTCCCAAGAGCACCCATAGAAAGTGCTTCCAAACACACAGCATTATGTCATGTGAATTGCACAATTGCTTTTCAGGCGATCGTTTTTAAGGATTCTGATTATAAGGACTGGTATGGAAAAAAAGAAGCACTATGGGTCTGACTTATGTTATAGAATTCAAACGACGATCGCCAGAATAAAATTTGGACATGTGGCTTACACTGATATTTCAAGATAAACGTTTTACCAAATAGCGCATGCGAGCATTGCGGAATGGTTGGAAGTCTAGACCACATCTTCTTTGAGTGCAAAAAATTTGAAAAGCAGCAAAAACAAGTGGGTCAACAGGAATGTAACTTTTGGTTCCATAGCAGTATCTCACTCTCAATGTTTTCCCGCAACCCACCGTCCACAAACTACACACTACCTACCTAACTTACCGTAATACTGTACCTACCAGAACTTACTATAACTACGAGCCGTCGCGTCGTTTGCGATTGCTGACATCATGACAGCAGCCGGTTACTTTTTGTAGTGTTATATGCGTGCGGGTGTAAATATACAGGCATTCAGTTATTTATTTTTTAAATTTGTTCAATTTTCTCATTTTATTTGTAAAGTTACACCCTCGGTTACACCTATCCATTCTACTTAGCTATAATGATTTATTTATACCTATACGTAAATTATTCTCTGAAAATGAAAAAGCAAAACAAAAATGTTATTTCTAAAATCACACTTAAGAAATTGCACAGTGGAATCCAGCGTTCGTTGCCGTTTATATCGAGACCCTGTGGCGTATAATTTGTAGGTGATTTCTAGGTTTCCCAAGCTGCACTGCAAATCTTATACAGGGTGGCCCAATGAAAACAGTCAATTTTGGCCGTTTGACGACAGTTTTGCCAGAAAGACTTGACCGGTCAATTTTAGTTTTGATGAGGACATACATAACTTCAATGTTAAATGGGAAGGGGTGGTAAACGTTAGATAATTCGATACACATGTTCATTCTGTTTTCAGCACTGTTTTTATTTTTAAAATCAGATCAGTAGTTCCAGACAAAACTTGATTTAAATGAATTTGCAATCAACTTCGTAACAGTAACCGTTATTCAAGATTACAGAAACAATTTTGTTATCACTTTATTAGTGTTCGAAATCACCACCAACTTACATACAATAATAAACATTTAGTTCAATATGACGTCGCACGTTTTGTGACATTTCTGGGGTAATCTGACTGATTTCGTCAAGGATTTCGTATATGATACGTTGTCATAGTTCTTCTAAGTGCTTGTTCACAATGGACATAAGCGTTACAAAAACATAACAGATACATAAAACATAATATTGACATAAGACATAATTTTACGCAGGTGGAGAAAGTGTTCACAGTGACCGTAAGATTATAATTATCTGCGTAGGCGCAAATCAAAACGTCAAGAACATAACAATATTATTTGTGGTGTATATGTGTGTGCCACTGAGATGGAAATTTCAACAGTTTTATTGCTTTTACTGTTATGAAGACACAGAGACAAAGTTGTTACAAAACAAAAACGGCGTTGGTGGGTCAGACCTATAAATCGAGACCGAGAGAAAAGGGGAGAATTTAAGAATTTAAGCTTGTCTAGAAATGAAGCTGCATGATGAAGAATATGGTTTTTTTCATACACCAGGATTATTCGATCACCTATTAAACTTATATCTTTTGTCCCCTTTATTAAACAATTAGGGTTTTAATCGCACCAAACTAATTAATAATTCGACGTCTATACGTTTTCCATGTCGTGTTGGATATAATCAAAAAACAACACACGAAGGACCAAACCACACCAAACTATGAAATAATGCGCCAAAAACTATGTACCAATTTAAAAATAACCAGATTATGTTGGCAGAAGAGATGTCATCCACGTTAGACGTAGTAACTGAAATGTCAAACCAACAGCTGCGTCTTTGTACCCAACAGAAATACACCTAATTCCACTAGATTTTTCATAAAACCTACGTAAAGTTGAAACCGACCCAACTTTATGTATTTTTTATGTACCGTTTCGGTAGGACATAAAACATACGCAAACATTTACAAAAAAATAAAAATTATGTAATCATTGTGAACACATACGTTGGTTTGCTACTATTCAACATTATGAATTATGTATCTGTTATGTTTTTGTTATGCTTATGTCCATTCAGGGCCGCATTTAGCCATTCAGCGCCCCTAGGCCTACAAACTAAAGAGCGCCCCCTACCTCCGCACTCTTATCGCACCCCATACACGTCCAGTTGTAAATAAATTATTCTTGATATTGTCAAAATTGTATTTGATTTGGATGGTGTATAAGAATAACGAAAATATGAACTCCAAAATAGTACACAAACACAATACATTTATGATAGATAATATTCACAAATTCTGACCATTTATTAAAAACCAGAAATAATTACATCCTGGTTCATCATGTAGAAAAAACAAAGTAACAAGTACAACTGGTGCAAGCTATTGCCTCGGAACAAAGCGCCCCGCTGGACAAGTTCAATTATTCGCTAAAAGGGGAGTATGTTTGCATATGACCCTTGGCCGCCGGTGCCCGCAACGTAGCAGGAAGATGGTCTGCATGACCACGAGGATTGCGTTGCGCCCTATTACGCTTACGAATAAGTCAACGATTACGGACACGATAAGCGACGCTAGCAAATTGAACTTTACCTAAAGCGCATTCTTTCTTTTGTACCCCTTCCAATTTAGCGCCCCCTAAAAATTTGCGCCCTAGGCCTGGGCCTAGTTGGCCTAATGGGAAATGCGGTACTGTGTCCATTGTGAACAAGCACTAAGATTCAGGTTGCGCTGCATAAATTTGAGATTTCACAAGAAAAAAATCTAACAGTGACATATCTAGCCATTTGATACAACTTCTACATCCAACCCATCTACCAGGGAACCTAAGGTCCAAGAATGTTGGAATATATATAATTATAATCAAGTTTGATATTCATACAGCGCCAGCTTAGTGTATAAGTAATTTTGAAATATGTATGTGAAAAATTTAATTCAAGAAATCTGCCATTGTAAGTTTATATTAACACTGATTTTTGTGTTGACTGATTAAAATCTTTCATCGAACTCATTCTGCTAATATTCTCACAAAGAACTGTCGAACATTTGTGCAAAATGAGGAGGGCCCCGTCTTGTTGCAATATCACATCATCTTCTATGTAACGCTTCCATAACGTTGGTTATCATTGGATCAATAAAACCTTCTAACAATGCCATATATTTAAATTTGGTAGAAGTAGTTTTATTGGTTTGATAAAACAGTATATGTATATAGTTACATTTAAAATATGTAGTGATTTATTCAAATCCAATGTAACATATAATCGAAATACTTTTAGTTTGCACTACCAGCAACAAAACCACTCAAAGTAGAAAGTTCTAGTGTAATTGTCTTTAATTTTTCCCGCAAATATAAGAAATCATCTCGGAAATCATCAAAAAACCTTTGGAGCTTAGAGGAGAAAATTACGTCTCTTAACATTGTGTGTACGTCATATGGTTTCCACGCAAAAGATTGTTGAAATATTGAGGAAATCAGTAATTTTTGGAAAATAAGACAAAAATATAAATGAAGTGCAATTTTCCCTTTAACTGAATTATTAAGCAGCATAGCTGTTGGAGATCATCTTTGTTGAAGAGTTGGCTTTGATTAATAGAAAAATATAACAAAATCCAATAGAGTTCAATCAATTGCGAATACATATAAATAATTATATTTTATTTCCATTTTGCTGTATTCTGCTTAGATATATTCAATAAGAGCAAACGGTTGGACCGATTCGTTTCAAACTTTGCAGAGTTGACCTATGTGGCACATGTAACAAGACTATTGAAAATGGGTCAAATCCAATGATTTCGTAGGAACACACCCTACACGTCCTGATGAGCTCATTTTAGAACATAAAAGTGTAATTCAAAACCCCTGTAATGTGAGCTACCAAGCAGTCACTACCTACACTTGAAGCAGCGCTATCTCATCCTTGCATATTTTGACTCACATCTAAGGATCGTTCGTTACTGAGAATCTCAGAACCAATTTGTGTTTGCAACTGGGCCTAAGTATTTCACTTACTTTTTCTGAACATCTTCGGGTCTTATTTTGCTTGGTATCCTATGCCTAGTAAGTGGCTTATCATTTAAACCACATAGCAGACTTGTGGCATAATGTTTCCAATACATCTCCAAAATTGTTACCACGTTTGGTTCTGCAGGTAGCTTCATTAACTGTTAACAAAATGTTTTACTAGTAAGTGTAACATACAAAAAATTTCTACATACCTTATTTTGATTATTAATGTTTTCGTAATCATTTTCTAAAATTTCTTTTAAATCTTGGCTCAGTTCAATAGGAAACATGTCATCCTCCAATGATGAATCCTCCTCAGAACTGTGGCTGGATTCATCGGTGTCCAATTGTGTTGGACTGCCCACACTTCCATCCTCTGACGAATGAGCAATAGGTTCATTACTTTTCCTAATTAGTTTCTTCCTTTCTTTTCGATACAAGTATGCACCTCTGCGAAAAATAATTCTTATGAAAAACAATTTTACTAGTCACGAATCCTTCCCTCGCATATTTTCTGTTTAGCAAAATGACATTATAGAGGAATTTCTGGAATTTCACCTGTGCACGTCATCAGTGTATTACATCAGAATTAGATATGTTTACATAGTGTCTGCAATCGATAGAACCGAGGATAGAGCAGAATGGGTATGTACGAGGGTATGTAGCAAAGCATACCAACACTACTGCATTGTGGTCGATATACTGTAGAATGTAGAGGATCGTTGGTATAGCTGGTACACCAACCACAATCCACAATGCAGCACTGTTCTGTTCTATCAATTGCATATACTATGTAAACATGCCCAATTCAGATGTAATACATCGATCACGTACATACAACCTTAGGAAAATCCTACCATATCAATTAATGCACCTGGTTTGTATCTTAAATTTGGGGAATTTATCATAGGTTATTATTATTAATATACAGAAAACACAAGTGGTACCTACTATTGATTTAGTAAATACTTACATGTGAAGTTGTGATTTTTCTGCTAAATCTTTTTGTAATTGTCGATTTTCAGGTGTATCTTTGAGTACATACTCTTCACGTACACACCTGTCCCATGACGAGTTCCAACCCTTAAAAACATCACACGTAACACCTTGTAACTATAATGAATGCCTCTTACGAACCTGAAAGTGTATTAAATATTCCACATTTTTCCGACCACGACTATCTTTAGTTATGACAACATCTAAAACCTAAGCAAGACATTTGGTAATAACAGATTAGATGTATATCTCTCTACCTACCTTAGAATCGTATAACACTTTGGCTTTAGTTGGATCAGGTTCATAACAAAGTACTCTTTCGCCTTCGTAAAATTTCAGTTTTATTCCTCCTCTAGTTGAGACCATGTCAAGAAATCAAAGGATCGGTTTTACCCCTTAGAATGTAAGCGAATCATGCAATTAGCATAATTATGGGTAGGGTAAGGGTATAAAAAAGCTCGCTCCGCTATGAAACACTCAAATAATTAAATATCAACAACAACATAAACATAACCTCAATACCTCACACCTTTCAAATGTTAAACTCGGTTAAACCACAGAAACACACCATAGCTCTTGGCCACAGCCGTCTATAATTACAAGCCATGCTGAGCAGTTTGGCAACGTTGTTCGAAAGTCAATCGGTGGGCCGATGTAAGTTTTAATGGAGTCTTGTTGCTCTTGAAAAATGGCATTTTCCTCTCCCCTGTGTTTCGTCGTGGCGGTTTTAATATAGAAGAAAGATACTTGGCAGCTTACAATTGTACATATATTTTTTTCATTTACAAAAATGGATAATAACATTTTTATTTGACTTTAAAATTCGGAACGCTGTAAATTGGTAACTGCATCATAATGTGCTTTCCATCGAGATCTCCGAAATTGGTGAACTTCTGTCGAAAGAGGTCGAGGTGAAGCACACGCTTGAGCACTTAATTTCGGTAAAAGGACAGTAAATCGCTGCGCATCAGCGAGGTTATATCAACGACCAAGTGTGATTCGGAATGGCAGACTTTAAGCCAGTCGCTACTCCAGTGGGTCTAGATACGAAGCTTTTAAAGAGGGGAGCTCCACAGACTTCAAATTCCCGTACCATGAACTCTTGGGAATAAGAATATACACTCATAATCTGTCATGTTGAATTAGGAAATCGGCCTACCATGCAGTGTTGCCATAATTCTCAGCACGGCTTTTAATTATAGACGGCTGTGTCTTGGCATAGGAAAAATAATTGCGCGGTATAAAGGATTCAAGCCTCTATGTGTGATTTCAGTAACTATTAATTTTGCAGGTATAAGTAGTTTGCGTCATTACTTATACAAATGGCATCTATACATGTTTTAAAGTGCCATCTATAAATACTTCTTTCAAACATTTTTGATAATCTTGTATTGAGACATGTGTCTTTGTTATCATGAATTAATTTCGATATCCTATCGCCGTTGTATAAAAATGGCAAAAGCCGGTAATTGTTTGCGAATATTAGCAGTGTGGCAATTCATAAATAACAACCCCTAATTTAAAACTATACGGAGAAGAAGGGGTCGTACATGCGGGTGAAAAATTTAGATATTTTCAACTTTATTTGGTCCTTATACAGGGTGGTGACTTGCGTAACGCATCATAGGGATTGCAATGAAAAATTCATAGTAATGTACTACCATTGAATTTATAACTATCAGAAGCGCAGGTTAAATGGCAGGATATGTGACTGTTTTCAATAGTTTAAATTACACGACGTAGATGTCTCTACCATCGAGAAAGATGAATAATAATGTCAGTTTTTTACCTTTGTTAATTATTATACAGGAATCTGTAATGAACCCACTATCTCGATTTGTAATTGTTGTATACAGAATTCTAGATACCCAAGAAACGTACTTATAAGGCATTTATGTGGCACACAGGATGTTGAATGACGTAAGATAAACATTCTTCCTTTCATGAATCGTGACCTTACTTAACATTCCTTAAGGAAGATTGAATTACATTTGAACAGGAAAGCAAAAAATACGCAGGCATCCTTGATCACTGTAACAGAAATTAAATGTACCTACCTATCTATTCTTAATTTTTGTGTGTGTCGGTTAAACCGTTGCCACCGGTTAAACTACCTAGGACAGGGGTCGGCAACCTATTGTAATTCAATCTTCCTTAAGGAATGTTAAATAAGGTCACGATTCATGAAAGGAAGAATGTTTATCTTACGTCATTCAACATCCTGTGTGCAATCATATGTGTGATACCGTTATGCTATTGTTTATAATTGTTTACATTTTTGGTGTAATGTTTGCTTAATTTATGTTTATTGATGTTGATTACTTGGTCTTGTCCCTGAAGTTACATTCATGTTAAGTTTTCATTTTATTTTAATATGTGGAAATTGCTGATTCGTTTGATGTATGTACTGACTTGTTGTTTGTTACTAACAATTTTCTCCGTGAATGAAGCAGTCTCGGGAAGGTGGAAAAAGAAACTGTAGTCTATAATTATGTGTTAGGGCACCTAATTCCGTGCACTGTCTTCGACATCCAACTGTAGGTTCGAAACCCCGAAACCAGGGGCGGACTACCCATCTTGCAGGAGCGAGATTACGCTAATCAAAGCTCTTCAGTTTAGAATCTATGTGCGTTAAATGAGTGGCGATTCAATAATTTCCACATATCTTGTTTTTAGTCAAATTTGCCTACAAGGCCATGTAATGTTCCATCTTGCTTTCAACAAAAGGACTTTATTGCACCAAAGATGAGTCACAATCTGTACTTTTAACCCTTTCTCAGAATCTTGGTACCTGCTCCTACCTGACCCATTGTCCCCAAAAACTTGCTTTAACCTTGAGTGTAACAAACATTGTGTATATGCATTTACTATCTTTGTTAACTACTGCTTAAACTTTTACAAAATATTTTGTTAATTAACTTTTGGACTGTTTTAATCAAACTGCAAGGTTTTTCTTACGTCGTACTCTTTTTATCCTTGGCAGTGACTTTTGCGAGAGTACGACACCTTTTGGCTTTGTTTGTTTTGTTTATATCAATGTACATCAACTAAATTTTCGGGTTTTCACAATCATAATAATTACGATCATTATTAAACAAACTTTTCACAATTTCAGTGTTTTATTTAACGTTCCTTCCCTACTGTGCTTCAGGTCAAAGCGTTGTCTACAACTAACGTAAGGGGGGCCTGCCTTAGATGTTTTATCACGTGCCACTTTTCAAATTTAAGCGGGTTCTTGTTTAGTTTTAGAGAGAATAGTCATTCGGGTGTCCATTTTTAAACGTTGCCGGGTTTATTTTATTTCCGTGTTCTTGTAGTGTGAAGTTAGCGTAGAACCTGGGGGTTAAGTACACTACAAGACGGCAGCTTATTTCTGGTAATGGTAATTGGAATAAGCATGAAAAAGGAGGTACCGGCCGGCCAGTATACTTACTTAAACCGTTTTCGTTTATCTGCGCTAATAAGAAAGTTACTCATTTAATCCCATCGAAACTGGACCACACTGTACGCCTAACTTGCGTCTTGCTTGCCAGTTGTATTTTTATCAAGTCACGGGTGTTAATGAATGAGCAATTTAAACTTGCCGCGTTTTTGTTACTTTCATTTCAATGCTTTCATATACAATTTTAGTTACCTGCGCATAACTAATGCGTGCACAGAATAATAGATAATTTTTGATTTCAACTATTCACACACAGTTAAGTTAAAGCAAGCAGAACAGTTAAACGTTTTAGTTCTTTTAGCTGATTGGGGTGAGTTTTCCTTTTTCCTTTCCTTCATGACCCATTCACAAGTTTACGCCGAATCGCCGAAAAATTAAAGGTA
The DNA here is from genome assembly GCF_008802855.1 of Photinus pyralis. Classification (NCBI taxonomy): domain Eukaryota; kingdom Metazoa; phylum Arthropoda; class Insecta; order Coleoptera; family Lampyridae; genus Photinus; species Photinus pyralis. Next base: position 8,401,306 of record NW_022170403.1, on the reverse strand, counting down.
AGATAAACTTACTTAAGATACAGTCCGCTCATTTACAACGGGCAAAGCCTGTGTAACTGTAACCATTGAATAAAAAATTAAGGTAACGTAGATGTGCAATACCAGAAGACAAAAAGATTTCAGTGAGATTGCAGCGATTCCGATAGGACTGCGGTGATTGCGGCGTGATTTCGGCAGGATTGCTCAGGGAATTCGGTCTGATTGTGGAGAATTTCGACGAGAATAAGGAACAAAACGTATACACTGAACTTGGCAGGATTGTGGGGATTTCAGCGAGATTTCGGTGAGATTTCTAGGAATTCGGAGTGATTTCCGTGAATTCGGAGTGATTTCCTTGAATTCAGCAGGATTGCGAGGAATTCGGCCTGATTTCGGAGGATTTCGGGGGATTGCGGTGAGATTTCGGGACAAATGTACAGTAATTTCGGGAGTGGTTACCCCACTTGTAATCTATCTATGTGCCGAACTTGTCCTTTATACGCCAAAGCTTTTTTTTTAAAAGGCCGGATGTCCACCACATCGGAACGACCAAGATCGGTGCGATTTGAATCGTCCGATAAAGATCGCGCGCGTGCGCTTCTATCATATATTCTCTTATATATATGGCTTCTATTGAAGCTTGTCCACAGGCTAGATTTTTGTCGGGACCGATCGAAATCGCAACCGACTATTTTCGCCCGACGCGACGCTCTTGCACGATCATTATTGTCGGCAGTCGTGTGTCATAATAATCAAAAGTGCTGATAAACCTTCTTCTACCGTCACAGATGTAATTGGTGTCCCTTCTGGCAGTTAATGGTCGAGCAAGGTCAGCCAAAAGGAAAAAAAAACTACTCTTGGACATACATTTAAATTTTTGTTCATGATTCGCAAGTTCACGGGCACAAATGAAAGCACCTCTGTTTCTATTATTAGTTATGTACGGATGTACCCAATGGCCCGTATGAATAAAAATAAGCAAATGCTTATACTTGCAAAATTCAAAGTAAATACTCGTAACTGCCCCTTCATGCTGGTCTGTATAGCAGCACTGCACTGCGCCCTGTCCTGCTGCTCAGCAGCGCTGCTAAGTCGCCCAGTGGGAAGCACTTACGAGTATTTACTTTGAATTTTGCAAGTATAAGCATTTGCTTACTTTTATTCATACGGGCCAATAACTGTGGCGGCGAATTTTCTTTCCCCTGTGGTGCAAAGCATGCGACAACTGTTTCGTCTTCACTTGACATTTTATCGAAGATGAATGTCAACTGTCAACCCGATAAAAATCGTTCGAAAGGCGATCGACCTATCTATGTGAATTGCCAATATTTTAGTCGGCCCGATCAATCTGGATACGACTACAGTTGGACCGATTTTCGTCGCCCCGATTCGGTGGACATCCGGCGTATTATAGTGCAAACGGTGGGACGGACGATCAGACTGACGATAATGATAAAGTAGTTGCTCCCAATCTGGCGCTAATTAATAATGATGGTTTCTGAGTTAATTTTGTGGTCGATATGTCGCGCGGAATAGTTATTTGTGCAACTAGTTTTGAAAGTGATACTTTTTTTTAATGAATTTGCATTTTGATAAATGAGGGCGAAGCCCGAGTTAATCATGCAAATTCATGAAAAAAAGACACTTTCAACACGTGTTGTACACGAAGATTTTTTGCATAGTGGTCGCGGACGATTTTCCGGTTTTTTTTAAGGCCTCAGTACCACACACATGTAGTCTGGCGCCAAGGAGTACACTCACCCCAAGAAACAACCCTGTGTTGAATGCATCCTTCTTTTTTACACCGACTTCTTCAAGTGAAGTGTACGTATAACATAATACAATTCTCTAAAACGTGGTACATCGCCGGACCTTGGTGATATACCCAACTCTCTCTTAAAATGCTGTGCCAATGCCATTGCTCCCCAACTATCCAGCCTCATTAACTACTGTGTTACTCAAGGTGTATTTCCCGAAAAATTAAAAAGTGCGCGCGTAGTGCCTGTACATAAAAAAGGTGACACAGCAGTTGTCTCCAATTACAGACCGATATCCTTATTAAGTTCCTTTTCCAAAATTTTTGAGAAATGTGTTAACGACAGACTAACAACGTTTTTGCAAAAATTCAACATTCTTTCCGACAGTCAGTACGGTTTCCGCGCTGAGTTATCTACAGAAGACGCCACAACGCACTTAGTGCAGCATATATATGAGGAACTCGAATCAAATAAACATTGCTTTGTTGTGTTATTTGACATCAGAAAAGCTTTTCACAGTATAGACGTAGGTACTTTATCAAGGAAACTTGAGAATGCAGGTATTCGCAATGAATGCCAGGATTTCATCTTGTCATTCTTGGCTAATCGAAAGTATATCGTGAATTATGAAAATATGTCTTCATTCGAATATGCATTGAATTTAGGAACGCCCCAAGG
>NW_022170403.1:8335423-8398792 GCF_008802855.1 Photinus pyralis | reverse complement strand
CTTGCATTCATTTCCCATTTGTAAGATGCAACTTCTATTAAAATCGTAAAAATCCGGCCACAAATATGAAAGATAGCGTTGCACATGGGCAATCCATTGTTGACGTGCTACTTCAATGTCAGTTTATGAGAAGAATTTCATTTCAATGCTTTTCTAAATAAGAAAGTTGGAACTGCGCATGCGCAAACCTAAATTTTGATACTAATGTTAGATTTTCCTTTGTTCCAAGCGCCTAAATATCAAATTTCACTTAAATGCTTCCATAGATAAAAAGGTTGGCACTGCGCATGCGCAAAATAAAATTTTGAAACTGGCGCTAGATTTTCCTTTATTCCAAGTGCCTATGTATCAAATTTCATTTAAATTCTTCCATAAATAAAACAGTTGGCACTGCGCATGCGCAAAACCAAATTTTGAAATTGGCGTTTGATTTTCCTTTATTTCAAGTGCCTATGTATCAAATTTCGTTTAAATTCTTCCATAAATAAAAAAGTTGGCACTGCGCATGCGCAAAACCAAATTTTGAAATTGGCGTTTGATTTTTCTTTATTCCAAGTGCCTATGTAACAAATTTCATTCAAATACTTTTATAAGTAAAAAAGTTTGCAATTCGGTTTATAAATGGTCGAGATGCGAAAAGGGCATTGTGAATTTTGAATCGATTCGATTCAACTTTTGGCATTGCGTATTATATGGCTAAAGCTATGCCCATATTGAATTTCATGCAATTCAGTTCATAACTAACGGAGATGTAAAAACGATCGAACATTTCTAAACAAAGTTATCGTTCACACGGACAGATAGATGGACAGACAGACAAAGGAACAGACGGACAGACCAACAGGCAGACGACAGATAGCAATGCAAAATTATAAACGATCTCTAGGATCGTTAATAAACGGCAAAAGTGTAAAATTATAGAACATGTAAAAAAACGGTTTTTTGTTTTTTTTTACAATAACTTTTTTTGTAAGCGGTACAGAAAAATTCCTTCCTTGGTACAAGACTCGACACCATAACGAACCAAATAGCGAAAAAAGTAGAACAATAGCTCCTAAGATAAAGAACTAGTAGCGTCGCAAAACGAGCGGACGGACGGACGGACGGACAAAGTGGCCACAATAGCGCATTTTTTTTAATTTTTGTGGAAATGCGCTAAAAACAATTAAAACTTTGGAAGAATTTACTACCGTTTTCTATGACCCCGAAGCACAGGAGAAATCCACTACTAATGTGGGAAAATATTTATTTTGTACCAAAAATAAATTACTGCAGTTCCTGTCCCCAATCAAGCAGGTCATGTATTGTGGGGGCACTGCTTCTATCCTACTGAATGCCCCCCACATCCGTAAACTTGGGGATGGGCACGAGGCAAAGTGGGCTGGGAACCAAACTGGACCAAAGAGGTGTAAATATGGAAGGAGCTCACAATCCTAGGAAAATGCGGCTGCAAATGAACTTGTGAGACCATGAGGTGCTCATGCTTGCGAAACAAGCTTCCCTGGACCTTACAGTGTTCTAACTGTCAAGAACACTGCCAGTCAAGTATATGTACATGCTTATTATAAACATGACTGTCAGAGTTTGATTTTTAATGATCTTAACTAAATATTTTTTTATATCTCGACTGCAACAGGAGATCTGAGCGATGATGAGGCATTCCCCTTTGAAGACTTATGACTTTTTACTTGTAAATACGTTTCAATAATCAACAATTTTTAGTTAAAAACCAAATTCAATGAATAAGTTCCACCTTTGCACCTAGTTTACCTCGACCTGTTTATTCAAAATACTAATAATAAAAAGAGCTATTTGTATATTAAGAGCGCAAAATGATATATTGTCGATTGAAAGAGACATTTGCCGCGCTAATCTCTTGAAATCAACAATCAATTTGCGCTCGAATTTCCAAAAATTTAAATTTTTCACTCAAATATAAATTATTATTTTAATCTTATGGCCAAATGAAAGATGTCTATTACTCGTTGTCATTGGGTACTCTGAGCAATGCATATTTGATTTATAGTTTATAATTTGGGGAGCGAGCGTTTTTTTATTGACATTCCTCAAAAAATATGACGTTTGCGTTGTCAAATAGGAGCGCAAATGCCTACTTTGGATATCGATTGTAGAAAAAGGTCTTTAATGGGTCTTTTTTGGTCATCTTCACCCAAAAGAATCTCAAAAACGTCCCCTCAACCACGAAAATCGGTCAAACTTTCCAAGAAACTTTCGAATCCTGTCGAACGTTAAAAATATCATACAATCATGCTTTGTACACAGAAATTAGCTTCGGATATTGTTTTTGTCGTTTTCACCCTCGGAAACCTCGTAAACGACACCCTAAACGTAAAAATCGCTCTAAAAATAGATTTTTCCTGAAATTCGCCTCAATTTTGAAAATTGGCGCCATTTTCAACCCTAAGGGGCGGAACTTCCGGCTCTGCGACTCAAATCACTCAAATAGGTCTAGGGAACATGTGTTCCAAGTGGCACAATTTTAATACGAAATGCCGTTTGTTCTCACGGGCCGCTCCCACTAGTATAACAACACAAATTATATATTATTATTATATTAAAATATTGCTGGTCACCAGTGCCGTGCTGTATCTCAGTGACATATTTTTTTTATTGATTTTTGGTCTTTATTTTTAAGTGGGCGGGGTTTCAGCAAAGGCTCCTCTACCAACGCAACCCACTATACATTTACAAATATCCATGCCCAACCCGGATTCGAACAAGGGCCCCGTAGTGCCGCACACCGCTGCGCCACACAGGCCGACCAGTATCATATTTTATTGAAGAATTGGAAAGCACTTCTTTTATTATGTAACATATTATACCGCTAACTTTAACGATTTCACCGATTTTAACCGATTTTATTAATAACCCCATTGAAACAAGTGAATATCCTGATGTAGTAAAACAGTTCTAATAAATAAAAGAGGCGCTACAGATGACATCTCCAATTACTGCCCTATTTGTGTCCTCAGTACCTTCTCAAACATTTTTGAGTCTATTGGGACTGATAAAATACAAAATTGTACTAGAATAATTAGGAGAACACACTATCAACATGGATTTAGAAAAAATCGTAACACTTACAGGTCACGTCCTGTTTGCAACTACAAAATTATTTTTTCTATTTCGGTGTCACAATGATGATTTTGTACAACTGTTTTCGGCCTAAAACAGTTGTACAAAGACAGTGATTATAGTCGTTTTCTTTGGTAACTCATCTCTTAAGTTGGCAGTGACTAGTTAGTACAAGTAGGTACTTCGTTGGGTACTTCCATGTTTGAACTTCAAAATGTCAGTCTTACTACGCTGCCAACCTAAAACTTAACGGCATAAAAAGTGTTCCCAACATAAAACATGTTAGTTCTAATGTTCCCTTTAGTTTCTGATAATGATTTTTTTAAATTAAATTAAAACACCGAAATAGAAAAAATAGTATGAAAAACGCGTGTTACAATGCTTTATTGTAATACTCCTATCTTGCGGACACTCGTATCGCATTAAGGTCGCATTGTAACACTTGTCTTTCAATATACTATTGCCATGAATTTCGTGTGTGAGCATGCGCATTTACCAAAACCAGGGGCCACATCTTCACCAATAGGTGTAAACAAGACTGTCATAACCTATTTTTTTAAGGCAAGGGCCGTATTTACTATTTTACGTTTAAAATGAATAGTACAAATTTAATAATAACAGCTGCTGCAGTGGTCGATTTTGCAATTATTTCTTTACTGCTAAGAAAAAAAGTAAAAGCTAAAAAAGACAACGAAAAATGTGGAGTAAAAAATGGTTAGAACAACGAAGAGGCAAAGGAGTATTAAACAAATAAACCTCGAAATAAACATAACCACAAATTTCACAATTCGTTCATGGCTATCATCGCATTGCGCTCACTAGCGCGCAGATTTCGTATAAAATAACCGAATTTTTAGAACAAGTTTTAAAAAAATTTGCATACAAAAAATTTTGTACAAAATTTCACACAAACTAGCGAGAAATTGTGTTTGCAGCGACACTAAATAATTTGTCAAAAGTTTTGTCTAAAATTTTGTATAAAATTTAGCGTCGTATCATACTGGCGTACTTATTCAATGGTAGAATACACTCAATATGTGCTCAAGGAAATGGAAAAAATCTTGCTCATTCATTTCATATGCTAGAGGTAAGGTTTGTTTCCGATAAGTTGGAAAGCCTATGACTAAGAGGTAATGTCAAGAAGTGGTTGGTACCCTATCTCACGAAACGTAGAATTCAGGTGAAGATTGGGAACACCAAATCAAAAATATTCCCTGTAGAACATGGCATTTCGCAGGGAAGTATTTTGGGGCCCTTGATATTCCTCTAATGTGTGGCTGGCTGTATAGTTGTATAATGAACTGCTGCTTAACATAACAAATGCAACAGGCAACATTATTTAAAAAAATTCTTTTAGATAGCGATTTACAGTACCTATTTCAGAATTTGTTAGTAATTGTCATTATTTATTATTATATACAGTATGTCTACTTAAGTTGGTAACATGTGGGAAACCTTTTTATTATTAATTTTACGAAAAACAGTATTCGTCATAAAAATTTCTGCATGTTCTTAAATCTAAAATACAATCATCAAATATTAAATTTTTTCAGTCGTATACGCGGTTTGTCAAATAATATTGTAACGTAAATTTAATTACCTACTTTATTTATTTACGATTAATTAACAATAAATTTATAACAGTCTTAAAACGAATTGATTTATAAGAGGTAAAATATTATTTATCACTCACGAATACACAATTTATAACAGCGCAAACGATTTATTACCTCAGCGTCAAAATTGGAACTGTCCTAAAACGCATATCGATTTGCTTATATAGCAAACTCGAATGTTCTCGACTGTTGCCCAACATTATAGAACAACACGTTATATGTCCCGAAAAGATGGCGTCAAATCCGCCTTCCTTCTTTATCGCCGATGTCTTTCACAGTGAATTTCTGGAATTTTCACTACAGTATGAATGTTACTAAAGAATTATTGAAGATATTGGAAACAGTTAATCAGAACTAAAAATTACCTTCAAATATTCAACTACATCCAATTGCATCGAAAATTTCTTTTTTTGCCCATAATATCGATGCAAATTTAGATACGTGTTGTAAAAGAAATTGTCTTCCAGAAGGATGTACAGGCCGCGCGCTATAGCATGGCGAATAACGGGGCAGACCGAATATGACATCGGTAACTGCCGGGAAAACTTGTCGATGGGGATTTCTATTTCAGTGAAGTTCAGTTGAGTGTATCTTACTATATGATAGTATCATGCTTGTTATCATGACTACTGCACTGGAAACATTCAAGTAAACCGCGCAAACTCGTTCACTGCGCATCTAAAGCTCTCGCCATGTTATAGCGCGCGGCCTATAAGTGCAAATTAAACTGAAGTACTGCATAATTTGAACTATTTGGGCTGTCAAATAACAAATTCATTTCAGGTAAGTTCTCTTACTCAATTAAGTTACATTTTTTAAATGGGCTATTCTATATTTTGTAATGTATAAAATTAATTTTTATTATTGTAAAATATGAGAACGACGTGGCGTAAAATTTATTTTGAAAAATAGTGGACTTTAAAAGTCGTTTTTTTTCAAAAATGCGCATTCACGATCAGTTTGTAGCTTGAGAGGTAGATCTTTTCTAAGGTTTTTTTAAATTTGTTTACTCTGTTGCTCAGTTTTCATGAAGTCAATATGTGAACACACATAGTTTAGATTTCTTTATATTTTCTTCATATTCATATTCAGCAATAGTGCCAAACATTGATTGTTGATTCAGCATTGATATCTTTTCAGCTCAATTGTGATGCAAGATACTAAAACGGAAGCTGGTGCCAATACAGTGAAGTTGTGTCTTCTAATATTGAGCTGCATTGCCGAGGACCAATACGCAAATTCAATTATGCATGATATTAGTCTTACGTTTAAAGTGCACTTGCATAAATTGCCTATGCGACATAGAAAACCATCTACCGATCGCACTACATCATCACAACCATTAGCTTCAACCTTACTAGGTGAGTATTAAGCACACGAATACCGGACCGCCATTAAGTGGCTACCAAGGAAGTAATGGGTCAATAAGTTATAGCGAAAACACACTTACTTTTGTGTAAGAAATGTAATACTTTTGGTATTTTTTTTATTCCTTCTTTTGTATGCCCATTCAAGTCTGATTCCTGCTTCTAGGACACAAACTTGAAGTGGCGCAAAGATGCCCAGAATATTAACGTATATTCCACTGGTTTGGATAGTAAACAAATTGTACAAAATACTAATTTCATCCCTTGATGATGTATGCTTGAAGATTTTGGTCCTACTACTAATACTAACCTAAGACCCCTAAAATGTTTCTATGTTACACGCTACTTAGAATTGCTGCACTGTGTGTGTGTGTGTGATAGAGAAGGACGCAGGGTAACCGCTGATTGTGGTGTACAAATCGATGTGAAAGAGCGCGCATGCATTCTCTCCATGTGATAGAAGCAGACAGAAATATTAATTACATTAATTTAAATTAAGGGTACTCTGGACTTAATTTCTTTGGGCAACCCATTTCCAATTTGTTTACATATTAAGATTACTAAAAAATGCATTTCACTCGAAAAACAGAAGGGCGAAGGTTGACCTTATGTGGGATCTTAGACTACAAGGTTTAAGCACAGCTTACTATCCAGCTGCACAACTCTCTTGGCCGGAGCGGTTTGCGCCGATCTACGCGCGCAGCGCTTATGCCCCGCCTCTTGGGGTAAAAGACTGCATTGCCTGTTTGGCGTGTAATCAAGCCCAGTGTTGCCACGTTGACCATTTTCCCGAATGGATTTATTTCTGATCCACAAAGTACATTAAAAATCAAAAGACCCGTGTGTCCTCAATTTTTATTTGCGAGTAAAATAAACCCAAAATAAATTATTGAAAAGCTGTGTTTTTAGTCCGAATTTGAAACGCTTCAGACTAAATACGTCACAAACCTACAACCAATCACGTAGAAGTGAGCTGGCAACCTTACGCGAGGGTCTGACGTTTGTCACATTTGACGTTTTGAGAGGGATGTTTAACTGCATCTAGCACGAAAGTGACAAGTGCCTGTGACAGATGACGCAAGTTATAAATGCCATTCTCCTGCAATATTGCCAAGTCGTTATGTCATCTGAATGGTTCTAGGAGCTGATTGGTCGGGCTTATTACGTCACAGAGCCCGCCACAATCATATCGTTTTGAATAAACCTTTAAAACCGCACATGTTCATTATTTTTTTGCTAATCAGCCTCTATTTTTAAATAAACTTTTACTGTCCAAAAAAATGTTTTAGGGTTTCAGGTATACGCTTATTAAATTAGAACTGCGGAATTCAACTATACTGTAAACCCCCATTCAATTCAATTAGGCAATAAAATTTAACACCTTACCCTACTTTCATTGCAATATTATGTAATATTGTACAGCAAATTCTAAACGTTCACATTACAATCAAGATAGTCTTTGTTACAATACAGCACAAAATTACGGTACTGTGAAGCTACCGTGCGATGAAAATTCGTTTAATCTCTCCCCCGACTTTTACCCCAAGCGCGAGAAAGTGCGCACCATTCCATCTCGCTTGGTTGTAGACCGCCAGATCAAAGGCGCCGCTCGAGAGTTGCGGAGCTGGATAGTAAGTAAGCTGTGGTTTAAGGCTTTGCGTCACTTGACCCGGAAATATTATGTAACGAAAGGGAATCCTTTAACACACATTCTTAGATTGTTCTCTTTTTAATTTTCAGATTTACTTGTGGAATTTGTTATGAGTCATATGATGAAGAAACTGCCCATGGAGCTGTATCTGTTATGCCTAGGTGTAATCCATCGGATATTGTGTTATCAAAAAAAGTGCCGAATAAGAATTAATTATCCTTGGAAGGACTTGTGGGCAGCATTAATCACTCTCTTACGTTTCCTTGTTCAGCATGAGAGCAATCTTTCCAAAAAAATGAATATATTTGATTTATCGTTGCAAGTGACGAACATTTTCAATTTATTTATTACATACGGAGATACATTTTTACCGACACCTGGTAGTTACGATGAGTTATATTACGAAATAATTCGTATGCACCAGGTGTTTGATAATGTGTACTCCATGGGCTTGAGATATGCAACGGGCGATGGAGAGTTTAAAGACAATGCCCAGAAATTAAATAATAATTTGATAAACATTCGCGCAATCATAAAACATTTTTCGCCAAAAATTGAACAATGGTTAACTTCACAAAGCTTATCAACTCCGACTGAAGATCAAATTTTAGATGTCGTTAAGAAAAATTATGATAGTCTGACCCTCAAACTTCAAGATTCTTTGGACCAATATGATAGATACTCCGAGAAGCCTAAGCATACAACGTTTTTCATTAGCATGTTACGAACTGTTGTAAATGACACCCGATTAAATATTGATTTTGCATCTGTAAATCTTAATCTTATATTGCAAGATTTTTCCTCGATATCGTGAATGAAATTAATTCCTAGATGTAAATTTAAATTTGTATACCTAATTTAGTTTTTGCGGAATTATTATTACATGAGAGCTTTAATTTTCATAATAAATATATCATGTATTTAGAGATAAATTATCTTTTGCCCCCTTTCCCTTTTTGTTTCCCGACTTCTTAATAAACAACATTTACTATTGTATGTATTATGATATGGTCAGTTACCTGCTGCAATCTGATAGATAACTTTCTATGTGAATACATTTATTTACATGAAGAGTAACCGCCAAATAAGTATAATTGAGGCATGAAAAACCTGAATATGTAAAACTCTTTGTCCTATACAATTATACAAAGTTGCAGACCGGTTGACCTCATTTTTATGGTTGGTGTCATACAAGTGCTTCAACTTACACCACGGCTTATAATCATTTGACACTATGTTCGGATGATGCTAGTGTAGGTATTGGCAACTCAATAGTACTTGCTCGCAGTTTTGTATTCCGACTGTCAAGTGTCAGTTGAGTAAGTTGACATCATGTAACATGGTAAATGGGGAGTGAATCCCTATGCGAAACTTCTGGTTTCCTTCTACTCAATCCCAAACATACGCCATGTTTGTTTGAATCCGGCAGATGCGAAGTTTGTTCCTTGTTCAGGAGAGTTTTGGGTGCCCCGTGGCGTGGTAAGCTAATAGTGGGGCGACGGTCTATGCTGAATAAATATTCCGAAAAAACATTTAGAAAATCAATTGCTTCCGTAAATGTTGCTATTATTGTTTAAACAATGTAAATAATTATTAACTACCACTGCGGGAGACACCGTTGATACTAAATTTTCAACCCAAGTGCATAAAAACAGCCGATTCAATTTTGACGTTTTCGTCAAATGTTTTGCTTAGAAGCATCTTGACTCAATCGGCCACGTAACAAAATCACGAAGGATTTTGGGTGGAAAATTGACGAGAAGTACTTCATCTTGGCAAAACAATTTGACGAAAAACGATAAAATTTAATTAGGATATTTTTACGCACGCGGGATATTCGGCATGATTATTTCCTGAATAAATATTCACAGCGGTTTCAACATTTACAAAAGAATTTGCAACAAAACTGGACATCGCACAAGAGATAAGTGCATAATTGAAATTAACGCATTAGGTAGACTTGTTCGCAGTTTGGTATCTAAGCAACAGCAAGCACGCGCGCTATAGTGGAATCGACCGCATCCACCTTTTTGCCGGTAATTAATCTCATTTTACCACTAATATTGTAATAACACCCAAATATCATTATTTAACACTATACACATAATAGCTATTAGGGCACATAAAAATTGAACATCAAGAAAACTATGGTACATAATTTTTTCATATTTCACTCCTAACCATGAGACGTACCCCTTGAATACAAAGAGTATTTGTAGGAATCCCAAGGTAAAAAGAATAATAGGGTAGAATCGATCGCGGTTGACCAAAACTCGTGGGTAAGTAGCGAACCACTGCTACATAAATCATACAGAGTGGTTTATAGCTTGCCAATACGGGTGTATAGGAAGGCATATCTAAACCCAAGATCCCATTGGTAGAGGTACCACACCACACTAACAATAAGAAAATTCGAAAAGTGCTGTCTTTTCCACACTATAGGCGTGTATTGAATGGTTAACATTTTTTGGCGACCGTGACAGGACTGAGGTGAATTGTAATATCTAAATACTCTGTAATAGCGTAAAAACACCACCAAGCACAAAAAAGTACTTCGGTTGATGTATAACAATGTCACTTAATGAATTAGACATTTTATTAAACAAACAACCGGTAGGTAATATATGAAGAAGTGGAAGGGTTTTGGGAGTGCTTTAAACTCAAAATTGAAGACCTTGTCACGATCAACTCTTGAGATTTACAGCTTTCTTAGAAAGTGACACTCCAAAGTCTTTAATCACAGAAATGGAGCAGGTAGTGTGACGTGTACCTATACCAAAAATGTTACTACTTACAAGATAAAGATTGAAAAGCTGTTTGACTCCGTAGAGCAGGTTGGGCCTGTCTCAAGTGTTAGTCAAGTAGGTTCGAAGATGACTCCAGGCATTAGACATTAAACCGTACGACGGTAATATATAAAAGATGGGTTGCCTTTCTGGGCTAAATTACGAAAAATTCATTCAAATCCTGCTTTAGACAATTGCGATAAAATAGATAACTTAGTGCAAGCTGCATCATAACAAAACTGACTTAACATTAACAATTAAAATTAAGTATATTGTATCAGTTTTACGGAGATATTTCCGTTACAGTTACTAGCAGAAAAAGTAACTAATGTAGTTCAATAATTGTGACGGTTCCCATTTACGAATAATAAGTAACTTACCTTCTTAAAACAAATTTGGTATTCCCAATTCTTGTCTTGATAAATTTGCTAACAGTTTTGCTGAAATTAAATGAGCCTCAGATAAACTTCTTAAATATGTATTTATTAAAACCCATACTGTACACAATTTGCAAATAAGAACACAAATTTACAAATATAACCAACTATTATACACATCTCAATATTGTCTTTAATAAACTTAATTTAAACAAGCACACTATAACATAAATAGCATGACGCGACACGATATATTACATGTAAGATGTGACAATTAAGAATTACTTATCCATATAACTTATACTAAACCTTCGGTACCATCATAATTATTATATAGCATGTGTGAGTCTTCAGATAAGATATTTACACCGTTCAGCTTCTCGTTGATATCCCAAGATGTAGTGTGACAGTAACGCAAACAGTAATTTTATTGCTGGAAAAGACATGAATATGTCAATGGAGTATTCGATTTAATGACATTCTATATAGTTAAAGCAGCAGATAGCAAATATTAAATTACATAAAGAAAATTTAAAATAAAATACATACCAAACTAATGAATGAAAGCAAAAGGTTAACGATGCACAGGCTCTTTATTCTGCATGTAATATTGAACCTCCCTCGATAAGGAACTAGCAGAACTCGATCTAGATATCTACCCACAACCATAATAGATGTAGTAAGCCCACATATTATTTTATAATGTGCTTTTTGTATGGCAAAGACATACTAAATCACGTTTGCTGTGCCAACAAAAATATAAGAATAAGAAATATTTGCAATGAGGCATGCAGAATAAATGATTTACAGGTAAAAAATGTTTGAACAAATAGTAAAATGTGCATATGATTGAAGATTTATCTCACAGTTTATAAAATTCAATTTTAATGTTCGTTTATGAAAAGATTGTAAGTCAACAATAGGATAAAATGGTATATCGTACTGAACACCTCTATAAGACTTGTGAATTCAAAAACAATTGAGCATTTAGGACCCCTGCAAAAACAGCATGTTATTATTAACTGAAGTGTAATGATTAACCAAAATTGACCTGTTTTCATTATCAAATAGAACTTGACATGTGTTTTATAGAATGTTTTAGTGTCAACATCTTATACATAGTTCATCCTCTGAAAAAGTAAAAGAAAACTAAACTGTTTAAATAACGTCACCGTGACAAGGAGGAACTTACTACAAGTGGACACAATATGCTACTTAACAATCCAAAGACAATAACGTCATTCTTAATGGATCAAATGGAAAGTCCTACTGAAATGAACAATGACATGAAATAATTCTCCTTTGGGAAATTTAAGTCTTCATATACTAATGAACTTTAAAGAAATGATAGTATTTTAATTGAGCGACTAAAATATTATAGTAGGAGAGCTAGTCGCACACTTTTTTAAACAGTTTTATTATTGTTGATATTTGGATATAAGATAGTTATGTATATACTAATAACATATCCGAGCATCTGGCAGCAATTTCGCGCGGTGGTGGTGGGTGGTCGAAGATTTTCAAAATTCAAACAGTTTTATTGGTAATGAAGCATGTTTTATTTTATTTATATGAATGTACTGAAATGATAAATAATTGTGTAAGATGATTTTTGACTGGCAACACCTACAAAGAGGATTGTTGGTCCGGCAAATTAACGAAAATAATTTAAAACTAATGCATAAAAAAGGTTCATTAATAATAAAACTGTTTGAGTTTTCAAATTTTTAATCCTCTTCGACTACCTATCGAAGCCGCGCGAAATGCCGAACGCTAGGATATGTTATTAACATATACATAACTATCTTATATCCAAATATCAACAATAATAAAACTGTTTAAAAACCACTAGCTCTTAGACTACTACATTTACTTTAACTTTTTACTTTGTGAAATTTTATTAATTAAACGTAAATCGAGCATATCATGTAAATAAACATAAAGGGACATTATAAAAATTCAAATACCTAGATGCAGAATATTAGGGGATGGTGGAAACACTGCATTGTGTATAATCTCTAAAACCTGCTATAGAAATACGTAGTTCATTGGTACTAATACGTGTCAATTGCTTGACAAGACACAAGAAATCTAGTACAGTAGAAGCATGATAATCTGAACGATATGGGCCCACGCAACTGCCGGATTATCAAATAATCTGGATTATGGATTATCGAAAGTAATAATAAAGAAAAAATGCATATGTGCATACAATGACAATGTCTACAAATTATACACAGAAATACATAATATACACAAATACGTAATTTTACAGACTAGGAAAAAATTATCATTATTTTTTTTAGAGAGACGCAGGATTACCGAACGTGCTGAAGTATCAAGATTGCACTGTAATTATGTTCTTAAAAGGAGAACACATGCCGGTTAAATAACCAAAATAGTGTATTTTTGTCTACTGAATACAAATCTGTCAAAAAAAAAGTGTTTTTTTCAGATAATAACAAAAATAACATCCTGTATATTAGTATACCATATGGCGGCCTACTAAATTCTCTACAAAAATTCCTCGAAAAGTTCTTAATGTACCATGACCAACATACTTCAAATAATCAAGATTTTTCAATTATTTTCATTTTGATCTACTTATCCAAGAAAATGCTAGAATGACCTTGTTTGTTGTTAAGTATATGACAGCTAACCTTGAAGTTTATTACATGGTGTGATTTAAGTTTATTTCCTAGAAAATAGGCTTTCTACGCGCCGTATACTGCAGAGTATATAGTATACTATGAGTACTACAATGAGTTCTTGTTCCAGTTATTGTTTTAAATACTATTATCACAGATGCATTTTTATCATTTCATGGATAACTAGATCGAATTGAAAATAATTGAATGATCATGGTTATTTGAAGTATTTTGTTTTTGTTATTAACTTTTTTGTAACATCAATTTGATGTTGGACCACATGCCATTTTGGCGTTAGTCACACTAAACGCAATACAAAAATTTGAACCTTAATCAACGTAAGAGTGGATACATCATACAGATATTGAATATGTATCAGCCAGTGAAAAGAGATAATTGAAGATGCTGAATATACCTGTATATAACCAATTCAGAAACGAGCATTGTATGATAGTAACCAATACAAAAATATGGTGTCAGTATATATTAAGATATTATAAAAAGTAACAAAAGTAAATGATTTACAAGAAAGGCCTTTCCACATTAAAGTTCCAAAAAAAAAGTTACCCAGCCAAATTCGTTTAGTCATTTAACCAAAATGGTGACAAACCATGGTTTGAAAAGCATGTTCAGTAAAAATGTTGGCAAAATTTGCCTGCAACTAAGAAAGTTGGTTCTGCACGAACACAATCTATTTTTTGACGTGTGATTTAAATTGCTTTTGTAAGAAGCACCTTTGGTTAAAATTTCAGAAAAAATGATCCACAAGTAAGAAACTTATGTGCTACCAATGCGCAATCCATTTCAGAAGAATTGGGTAACAAATAAGAGATGCGTATGCGTAATCATTTTTTTTTGCGTCTTTTAGTCTGTGGATGCACAATCTATTTTTTTATGTTCGGTTAGTTTTTTTGGAAAGCACCTTCTTTTAAAATGTCAAAAAAATCCACTCGTAAATAAGAAAATTAGGTCTGTACATGCGCAATCCAGTTTTTTTAAATGGGTACATAATAAATAATAACCCCCAAGTATTGTTTAATATTTAAACAGTGCCCCAAGTAATAATCATGGCTACTGACAGAACCAATTGTCTTTTTCTGTAGCACAGCGTTTATTGTGCCCTCAATGAAGGTGGAGGTTATATCAAGATTTTGGGTCTCTCTGGTCTAAAATGGTCGCTAAAACTGAACAAGAAGAAAGTAGGCATGAATATGAAGGTTTCAGGACGATTTTGGATAAAATAAATTATTTTAAAATGCCTTGAAGTGTCATTTGTTGCATTTGTTTGACGGGAATAGAAAAGTCAAACAAGTTAAAAAGTAATCGTAAACGATTTACAAAAAACGCATTTCCACTTGCATTCATTTCCCATTTGTAAGATGCAACTTCTGTTAAAATCGTAAAAATCCGGTCACAAATATGAAAGATAGCGTTGCACATGTGTAGTAATCCATTTTTGACGTGCTACTTCAATTTCTGTTTATACGAAGAATTTCATTTCAATGTTTTTCTAAATAAGAAAGTTGGAACTGTGCATGCGCCAATCTAAATGTTGAAACTGGCGTTAGATTTTCATTTATTCCAAGTGCCTATGTATCAAATTTCGTCCAAATACTTTTATAAATAAAAGTTTGCAATTCGGTTTATAAATGGTCGAGATGCGAAAAGGGCACTGTGAATTTTGAATTGATTCGACTCAACTTTTGGCATTGCGTATTATATGGCTAAAGATATGCCCATAATGAATTTCATGCAATTCAGTTCATAACTAACTTAAAGCGATAGGACATTTCTAAACAAAATTATCGTTCACACGGACAGAGAGAGGAACAGACAGACAAAGGAACAGACGAACAGACAGACTACAGATAGCAATACAAAGTTATAAACGATCACTAGGATCGTTAATAAACGGCAAAAGTGTAAAATTATGGAACATGTAAAAACGGTTTTTTGGTTTTTTATAATAGGTAGGTTTTAGCAATAAACACAGAAAAAATTCCTTCCTTGGTGCAAGCCTCGACACCATAACGAACCAAATAGCGAAAAAAGTAGAACAATACCTCTTAAGATAAAGAAGTAGTTAGTAGCGTCTCAACGAACGAGCGGACGGACGGACAAAGTGGCCACAATAGCGCATTTATTTTTTCATTTTGTGGAAATGCGCTAAAAAGGATACAAATCTGGTGTATACAGTTGAGACATTATCAAAGTATTTAATGTCATAGAGAAAAAAGTATTTTATGTTTGTAGTCTTTACTATAAACTCACAATACACCTTGCCTTTTTAGAGGGAGTAGTCTCACCTAATTTATTTAAAAAAAAATCAAGTACCCAACTCAAATGCATAGACAACTCTGTTAGTTCCAACTAGCTATGGGACCATATCGATCCACAAGTCAAATGCCACTCTGATTGTACAGAACTTAAATTCCTTGACATTACTAATTAATTATATACACAACTAACAAATTAATAAAAAAAGAATAACATTACATTGGTCAAACTATGTAATTTTTTTTATAATTTTGATGTGAAGGGAGTTACATATGTTGATTTACCACCCCGTAAGTTTCTTTATGTAAGTTTGCAATAAAATCTTCAAATTTCGAAAATACAATAAACATATATTATTACGTTTTACGATACTTTCGTTAGGGTAGTTTATGTTTATTCTAGCATTAAAATAAAAAAAAAAGTAAAATGTCAGCGATTTGGAGCCCAAAAATTAGTGTTAATTTAATTTTGAATTTTTAATAAAAAAACAAATTAAATTAAAATCGAAAAATAAGCAATGGGATATCCACCTACTCAAGGAATAGTCTGGGTACCTTTTCCAGTTATCAACAATGTATTACCATAAGTCGGGCTATTTCGTGTAATGACAGTACAATATCAGATGAGAAATGATCATGCATATTAAACAATATTATTTGGACAAAAATTGCTTTTGATGAGAAAATTAAATCAGGCATGCAGAATTGACTAAAAACAAACCTTACATTTTAATATCTTTTGACACCTTTTCTCTGCCAACAGAAAAACATAAATGATATATGTTCAATGAATATTGCCTTCGAACATGTATTTATTCACTACAAGGGAGTCAGAGATAGCAATACATTTCTATGTATAATAATTTACCAATTGTTTGTTATGAGATCAATGATCAATAAATAGAAGACCATTAATTGATAATGCAAACCAATTATTCTGAAATTCTTATTACACATGGTAAAAGCCAAAGGAAATAGAAATGTGTTGAGTCCTAAATGACAATACATTGTGAATATTACACCTTCGAGCTGAACATTTTTCAATTATCACTTTGGAAATAGAATCAAAATTTCTGTAGTGTACCAGTAAGGGTGAAGAAAAATAGATTTTTGTTAAAGATTCCCAATATTTTACAAAACATAAAAGCTGCAACCGTCACATTGTAACTGTAACAGATTGCTTATATATAAAATGCCAAAAGCTGTTGTTATCAGTGCTCCCTTAGACTTAAAAGATGTAAAGATCAATAATAGTTAATGCAAAAAAAACAACAAATTGTATACAGTACCTGTGAACTATCATCAATCTGTTGCAGTGGCGCAGGCGTTAAAAAATCCATAGGAGCGTTAGGGTCGCTAACTGGAGCGGGTACAAAATAATTCATCTGTAATCCACTGGGAGGCATTGATGAAAACGTTTCAGGGGCGGCTATAGATGGAGCATTTCCAGCAGATTTCGCACCTGGATTAAAAACATCAACATATGATTTTTTTATGTCTGTAACAAGTGTATTGATTATAACATAATTTCCTCTCTTTATATAAGCTCACTTCGTCCTCTTTGCAGTTTAAACATATTTGGTTGTGCTGTCTTTGGTAGCCCATCATCATGTCTTTCATGCACTTCATTTTGTCCTTGTGCCATATTGGTATGTATAGCATTACCAACAGAATTTTGAGTAGGCATCATCCCATTCTCCAAAAATGGCCTAGTAGGTTCCATTTGATGTCCAGGTGCATGCGATAGGTTATCGTGAGCTACGGCGCCAGGAATGGTAGGTATAGCCTGACTGGGCGCGGAATACATATCCGCCATTTTTGGAGGCGGTTTTAATTCGGCCACAGCGCCATCACCTTCAGATTCTAAATTTATCCACCTTTTTTTCTGTTCATCCCACACAATCTAAAAGTAACTTGATTAGAGCCGAGTTTCTAAAAAAATACACCTTACCGATGGATTTTTATCATCGGGTAGTTTCATTTGATTTTTAGGTCGTAAGGAAAGCTTGTTCCATATACCGCCGAACCATCCTGTTGTCGCCGATTTATCTTGGGCTTTCTGTTTAATAGGACTTTCCTTTTTAACTTGGTGCTGCACGTTTTCTTGGTTGTCACGTTCTGCATTTTCTCTCGATTGATGTGGCATAGATATCTGTGGTATGCCCTGAATAATAAGACAAAGCGACAATTTACTATAATATGTGAACATCAAAGTGAAGTTGAACTTAAACTTTTTCGAAAAAAGAAAAAATTACGTATACGTCTAAAAACTAAGCCAAAGAAATGGCTCACTTTTTATATCAAAATGAAAATAATTGAAATTTTGGTTGTTTTGTATTTGTTGTGAATTTTACTATAATGTTAATAAATCTAGACAGTCTGCTTCAGAACGTAGTCTTTGTAATGGTTGTAGAATTTTTATCTGAAATTTGGACTTGAAGTCAATCCCATACTTACTATATTGCGCAGGCACATGATGAAATTACAGATGTGTTGTGTTGTGTATGACTTAAGTTAAATGTTTTTCCGCTTCACCAACAACAAATGTATAAAACACAAGATATTGCATTCGGTACTAGTGACAAATGATGAAACTCAATATGTTGAACATTATGATTAAGAATATGTTATGCACTTGGCACATTCCATCATATTAGTGTAGCTTCAACGATGCAGGTATTAAAAAACGCCAATTTCATTAATAGTTTGAAATTTAATGTTAACAAAATTCTGCTGTACGGCTGCCATTTTAAATGTACGTTGCCAAATGATTTAATTGTATTAACTTTAAAATATCACCAATGCAGCAAGGTGCCCAATGTAAAATTACAAGCTTAACGTCCAGTGGAGTTTTGTTTCACAATCAGGTTTATACTTTTAATTGCCTTTTGACTTTTAACATATAGATAGATATGTATCGGTTTCATGAAAATCAAATATAGTTTTAACTGAAGATAAATTTCTTTTTATGCTTGAACATTTTCTCCCATGCAGATGGCAATCCTAAAAATTATTGGTTCACTTTACGTAGAAGTTCTGCGCTGAGTTAGCTTAAGGTTATCCAACTAATTAACAATGTTTTAAATTAAACGAGATTTGTTGCTATGAAGGAAGTTGTAAACACTACATACGAACTTTTTTCGTTGTGTGTAACCAAATCGACAGACAAATAACACCAACAAGTGAACCCAATTACAAAGATTAACCATTAAACGGATGATTATCCCCACCTCGTTAACTTAAAGCAACTCCAAAGCACGCAATGAACAAGCCTAACATATTCCAGCATGTACCTGATTTATGAACACTTTGCAATATATGAACAAAATTAGATTTGAATATACTTGCAAAAATCATGCCACTAGCGCTGCCACCTACACATTCTTTAACTTATACACTAGCAGTTGCCACTGTTTCGTGTAAATTTGTTGTGGTAAACTTCGATGCAAAGTCTTAAAACCATAATTTTTGGTAACTTTATTTACTAGACATATCTCTACATAACAACATTGAAAACATACATTTCATTGTGTAAAAGCGTTTACCTATAGCACAAAAATGCAAAAATCACATTGATCAGTTTACTAATCTACGCACAAAATAACAATTTTTATAATATATCTTGGCCGAAACCATTTTTCAACAGACAACGTTAACAACATGCATTAAATAATATAATTAAATAGGCCTATCTATGTCGTACGTTTTGGGCGTACCATACTTTCGTACTTGAGGAAGCTCATTCAAAAGCAATTTATGACTATCTGATTTTATCATTTGAGCACTATAACCATCTACGTTTGCTTTGTTTTTAATAGGTTTAATACCAGTGGGTGCATCTATGGGAAACGTACCACCAAATATGAGCGGTTTAAACGTTATCGTTTTATCCGAAGAACCTTTAAACAAAGAATTTTTAATATTTGATAACATATTCTTGGTACTTTTTTTCGCCCAGGAGTCTACGGTGTTCGTTATCATATCACGTTTAGGTTTCTGCTCAAACTTTGCGAATTTAAAGCTTAAATCAAAATCTTGTGTAGATATTGAGACATTGCTGCGCGCGTCGCGATATTGCACTTGCGTATCTTGATACTTAATCAATGTTTTCGAGATTGGTTCATCGAGTGACTTATACTTTACTATTTTAGCATATTTGTCGTTAGATTTTAAATCAAAGGTATTATACTTTGTAACTTTCCCCACATTATTTAAGGAAACAACCTTTCCCTGGTCTTTGTAATTTATTAAATGGGACTTTTCTTCATTTTTATATGGAACATTTTTTTGCCTTCGCCGTACAGAACTACTTTCAAGTTCGTAATCAGAGCTGTCAACGGAAGAACTTTTACAATTCAACTTGTAAGACTTAGTAACTGAAAACTCCTCCGCACTTCTGTTTTTAAAAGGATATAATTTGTATTTCTTGATGTTTCCTTTAGACCCGCTTTCACTCGATTGAGTTTTTTCAGTAGAATGCCGCTCATTAAATAAATAGTCATTTTTACAGAAATTAGAACTAGTACTAGAAGTTAGTTTCTTTCGAAATGTAGCCTTATTAGAATACGAGTGCCCCAGAAATCCATTTATTTGCAGTGAAGGAGAAACATCAACTTTATCTTTACTTACTTCATTTGGCTGATTTTCTACTTCTTCATGCTGCGTCCAGGAAAGCAATAAAAAACATGTTAGATTTATACATTTAAAAAATTATATATAGATATTAATTGTGTAACCATGAAGTGGCAAAGCACATGGTGTCTCAAATAACCAGCACTTGGCAAAGAATTCTTATCTCCAGCAGAAGATATAATTTCGAAATTGATAAGTACACAATCCAATACAATATGAATCTAACAACTAATTCGATAAATATGACTATTAAAACCATTCCCATGAAAGGAAAGTACATAACACGATATTAGACACAAACGACTTGCATGCACACTTATAAAAGGTTCCAGCCATACAGGGTAACAAATTAAAGAATTTCAATGGGCCATACCTCTTTTTCTGTTCCAGTTAGAGGTACCAAATAATAGTAATAGTCCCAAGATCCCAGCTCCCACAGACCTTACTTATTTTCTGATGGGCAAAATGTGCATAATAGGGGAGCCGGGTGACCCAATAAGACTGTTCCTTGGCCATATCTCGAGAACCGTTCGTCATATGACTTAGAAGTAAAAAAATTATTGGGTCATGAAGAATAGCTGGAAAATATTTTCAAGTTCTAAAAATGACCACTAGAGGCCGTAACTGCTATCTTAAATTTTAAAATTGCATTTTCTTTAAATTTCGCATAATAAACTAAACATTTTTTTCACATTTTTTTTCACATTTTTAAAGAGAGTTTATCTATCATTTTCATAAAAACAAAAACTTAGTTATTTCAAAGCGTGGGGCGTGGGAGTTCTTGAACAAAAAAATCGAGGAAGGGGCGTCCTATAACACCCAAAACAATGCCAAATCAGCCTGGGCCTCACATTAGTGGGGAATATAAAATTCACCCGGAGAGTTTTTATAACTTAAGACGCACAAACCCCAAAATACACCTTTATGTGGGATCCAAAGATTGTTCTGGATTATCTAGTAAAAAGTGATAGGGACGACCGAGAGTTTATTTCAAATCGAGTTGAGACTCTTTCCGCAATAAAAATTGAAAATATCCTATTTACACTAATATTTCAGCGCTTTTGAAAACGTGCAAGCCAAATAAGAAGCACCCATGTTCTTTATTCCTCGGTTTCTTACAAATATCAAGATATGTGCGGTTACAGCGTTAAGGGAGACCTTAGATTGCACAAGGGACCTCCGCCAAGGACACGATGAGCTTTTTTTTGTCCTTAAAAAGACTCCACAAAGCCATCTCAACCCAATCGGTAGGCAGTTTTGGATTAAGGCTTTAAGGAGACAAAACCTATCTAAAGTTATTATTCTTGCTCTCTAAATAACTACCTTTCTATATACTTTGAGTGGCAGTACACATAATTGGATAATCAAACGAACTTGTAGTGAAGTTCGATAGGGATGTATATGTGTAGTGCTGACGAGAAGTATTCGCGTTCGCCTATTAAAGCCCAAATTCGACAACAATAACCCCTCTAAAGTAATGAATAAGGGATGGGGAAAAATTACTGGCAGGAGTGGCGCCAGCGCAGTAGCGATCGGTTTTTAGTTTTTCTTTTGCATAGCTAACAGTATACTACCTTTTCAAATATCATGAGTCGGCACTACAGGTCATAATCTCAATCGAAGTTCACTACAAGTTTGTTTAACTATCCAATTATTCAAGGTAATACAACGACGTCTACATATAATCGGGCGGGGGTGGAAGGAGGGACACCTTCCATGTACTGTAATGAAAGGTTTTCTCCCTCCCCTCTTTGATCCCAGGTTGGCGGAATCGGTCATAATTCGACATATACAGTATGCCCCGAGATGAAGTTCACTATATCTACAATCGATCATTTTTAGCGCATTCCTTTAAGAAATAAAAAAAATGTGCTATTGTTTGCGTTTTATTCGTCCGTCCGGACCCACTTTTGCAGTTTTGAACTACTTTTAGAGGAATGGTCGTGGATTTTTTTGCAGTAGGTGGTAGCTTATATCTTGAAAGTGTGCCAGACGGCTAAGTTTCGCTGTTTTAAAGGGGGGGCCACCCATGAATTATTTCCTGAGATGCTGTTTTTGAAAGTAAAACGTGCATAACTTTTACATACGACAACCGGTCTCAGGTTTTGCATACGCATGCCTTTAGTGGTGCCAAGTTCAACTTTTGAAAATGGGGTGGGGGGGGGAAGGTTAAACACACGTTCTACCCTTCATGGGATTCTAATGAAAGGTCTCATCGAAATAAATTGGTTTGTACAAACTATAACTTCCCCGGGCGACTCTTTTTCGAGATCAGTTGGTTACGGGGCGTGAGGGGGGGGGGAGAGTAATTAATGTTATCTTTCATGGTATTCTAATTCAAGGTCTCAACGAAAGGAACCGTTTTCTTTACCAATTACTGCGGACTTTCTGACCCCTTATCAAAAGAGGGGGCTGGAGGGGGGGCAGTGGAACTGGTTTATTCTTCATGGTACTCTAATGAAAGGTCTTAATGAACGGAATTCATTTCTACCAACCATAGTCCTCCTCCTCGACCCCTTATATCTCCAGAACGGATTGTTGGAAGAGGGAGGGTGATTGGAACGTCTGGAAGAAATATATCCATTGGTGACTTCAAAACTTTAAAAGCGAATATCTCGAAAACGGTTTGTCGAAAGTACTCTCACAGGCAAAATGAATCGAGTAGACGAGACGATTGGTAAACTCAAAGTTTTCAGTGCAAATATCTGCAGAATGGAGGATTTTGAATGTATGCCAGGCGGTCTTTAATTGTTTATGTGTAAAAAACGTCCTCCCCATACTACCCAACCATTTCCTAAGCTATTGCGGTTTTAAAAAACAGCGCTTTATCTGCCCTAGAATTGTGCACAATTTATACTTGTTGTCATTTTTCAAGAAAAATTCATTCGTTATAACAAGTCCCGCTTATACCAAAAGTCTAAATGCGCATTTACTTTTGCTTTTAAAATGCGTAATAAATTGAAAAAAATCTATTTTGCAACGATGAGTCCAAAATGTCTATATATCAAAATGAACCCCTATTTTCCTTAACTCTAGAACGACTTTACCGATTTTATTCATCTGTTTGTAAAGTTTTCTAATACAGTATAGGACGTTCTTATCAACAGAAAAACTAAGCAAATTGCGCGCGCCGCAATTGTGTATCAGCTGCATCGATTACCATTATTAGGATCATTATGACTGTCTGTTCCTCGATGTTGTGTTCCATTTGTTAGATGTATTAAACGTCGTATGTTTTTAAATATGAAAAATTGTGGGAAATGTATGTGGTGTATTTAAGTAAAAGTTGGAAAAGCATATTTTTATTATCATTTTTTTGTTCCTGATAGCCACCTGCAGCTGGTAATTAATGAAAGTTTTAAGTGTAAGTAGTTGTTGAATAATGTGTAGTAGGTATTTTTTTCAGTTTAAATTCTGTAAGCGACTTTTTGTTCTTGCCTTGGTATAGGAGCCTTTTTGCGTTTGCTTGATTCGGGAAGGTAGCTCTCAAGACATGGTGTTAAGTTTGTTTTTGTTACAGCTGGCTTCTCTTAAATGACAAAAATGATCTTAGTCCCAAAGACCGCTGTAACACCGAATTTGGTATTTTATTTGTTACTCAATAGTAAACGTTGACTAACAAGCCAAAATGCAAACGGGTAAACGTCACGTTCAAACGCTACTGACTTGTAAAAACTCACTTACCTGGTTAATAATGTAAAATATTATTTCCTATTCGCATTTGTTATTACAAATGTTTTTTGTGCTACAAGTCTGGTACGGTCATTGACAAAGTTAATGATACCCACAAAGTTGAATTCCTTATAGACAGAGATCCCGCGTAGAAAATATCTCGTCATAGGGTACAAAAGGTCTGATGTAACTAGGCAGTAGAATATCACCGTGCGATTCCAAAATCGTCCGTCTGCCGGCCCGCGGCGGTCAACTTAGCGTGGGGGCGAATTTTGAAAACTGTTCCAAATCACATAATACCTCGTCACTGGTATACGTATGATTTTTTGCAATCTGATTCAGAAATGTGCACCCAATTCATAGTTGCAGCGGCAGACGATTTATCTGAGCAACTAAGCTATAATTCGAGCGTGTACCTTATGACGAGGTATTTAACAATTTTTGAATATTTTTAAACGCGTCTGCTCGGGAAAGTTGCCCAGATAAATCTTCTGCTGCTGCAACTATGAATTGGGTGCACATTTCTGAATCAGATTGCAAAAAATCATACGTATACCAGTGACGAGGTATTATGTGATTTGGAACAGTTTTCAAAATTCGACCCCGCGCTAAGTTGACCGCCGCCGGCCGGCAGACGGGCGGTTTTGGTATCGCACGGTGACATTCTACTGCCTAGTTACATCAAACCTTAAGTTTTACAATTTCTAATAGTCGCAGCCAACCTGTATGTAAAGTTAATAAGTTTTAAGTTTTCACCTTAGGCCGAGTAACTTCAGCGCATTTTTGATGAATTGATTCTAGAAACGTCATATAACGGTCTATTTACGTGTCCAAAGGAAAATAAGGCATAAATATTCTTATACATAAGAAACATATGATTTTTGCAATATATGATAGGCTTGTCTTTACTAGAAGCATCTCCAATAAGAAAGTTGAAATTACGCAGTGCAAATTAACCGTCAAGATTTTTCTTGTTTAAGGTGTCTGAGCTATAAGCTACCAAATACAAAAAGAACGAACTAAATATCTTCAAAACTGTCGTTTGTATATTTTTGAACTTATCAAACAACGATCTTTATAAAATAGTGACGAAGTTGGTGAAATTTGCATACCTGGCGTACCTGAGTAACTCTAGAGCCCCCTCGCCAAGCGTAGCGAGACTCATTTGATGGGTGGTATAAGACAGTGTTCTGCAAAGTGGTGTGCCGTGGTGAAAGAGAAAGAGTATTCTTCGCAAAACTTATCGTACCATGACATTAAATAGTTATTTACCCAAAATCCTCCTGGAGCCTTCATTTTCATGCCTACATTCTGTCAGGAAATTTGAGTTTCCATGACAGAGGCAGAGCAGACTACGTTTCCTACCGCTTCTCATTTTACTGGCTACATCTTATAATTACGTCACTACTTTTACGCTCTTTACGGAGTAGTCAGCCATTTTTAGTAGCGCTACACATGTCAAACTACCTGGTAGCGTATCGGTAACTGTTGTGTCTTATGAACGAGCCTCTATAATGACTCCTGTCATCACTGACAGATTGACAGTAATCAAAAGTTCTATATAAAAATTGAAATTTTATGTTAAAATACGATTTCGGGTAAAATTTAATACAAAACTCATCAGTAAAATGGCATTACTTGGCTCAGAAATTAAAATACTCTGCTCCATTGGGGCGTCGTACTTCAATATTTCCTCGCCAGTAATGTGTCATTTACATAAAAGTCAGGAAAATGGCACATTACTAGCGAGTGTGGCCAGTAAAGTGACAAGCGGCCAGGAAACGTAGTATGCTCTGCCTAAGAACCTAAGTCATGGGGTGCGTTCACCAGAACCAACTGTTTGCAAACCGTTTGCGCTTTTTATATAAGCATATTTACTGAACGCATTGCTAAATGTCAATCTGTTTGCAAGCAGTCGCCATTTTTTTAATCATAATTCAAACTCGCTGAAAATCACAAACATGTTGATCGGGCATGCGCATTTGTCATAAGCGCGCAATTTGCCTGGAAACCACACGTCAAATTTAATTTGAGTGAATTTTGAGAAAACCGTTTTGTATTCTTTTTGTACCTTTCAATAAGAATATGGCAACCTTTCTACAGTTTAAATACATCCTGCTATACGAGATGAATTAAATTGTCCTATAGAAAATCAAGATTGGAGTATTAAATGCATATTCACTGGATCCTTGAGTAAATATTTTTTATCCATAAATTGTACCTGCTTTATGAGAAGTTTTTATTTTCAGATTGTTACATTTAGGTAATAAATTTAATAAACTCACCACATAAGTATAGTCATTTTAAGGAAAGAGTTAAGATTTGTATAGGTGAAAAACGTATAGTTATAGCACAGATATACGACGTATATCTGTGCAGTTATAGTGTTGCAAGGCAGGGTTTGATGGCCAGCAATCTACTAGGAGACGAGCAAATCGTTCGCGCCGTTTTGGAGCCTTCATAAACCGCATATGAAGGGGTCAGTACAAGTCCAAATGAAATCGAGAGCACTCAGCCAGTATCAGTTATAGGTTATAGAGATACTTGTGTTAATTATTAGTATACGAATAATGTACCCTAATTAGATTCGAAGAGAAGTATATTATGTTATCAAAAATCTCTAAACCTTCCCCATATAGTTTTATTCGTTGAAGTTTTTAAAGTTAAAAGCGACTATAGTTTCGGCGTACTGCCATCATCAGGCGATGTGAAAGTTAACAGGAAAATGGTAAATTACAAACGTTGAAGACGGAAATGATCATTTCGAGACATGCCGTCTGCATGATCTCGAATTTAAACTTTACTTAAATAATTTAAATATGTATTCATCTCAATAGTTTCAATACTTTTATAAGTTTATTTTTCCCCCCGTTCTTTTGAAATGTGTTAATCCAACTTTAATGTAATAATTCAACCCTCCGGTTGGTTGTCTTTGTTAAAATGTTGATGCATCTCCAAATAGTTTCTATTTAGTACCGTAAGCGCCATCTGTTTTGTTACATGAAAATAATTTATGTTTTACACGTTTATGTACTCTATGGTACTGTACTTCTTGACAATAAATAAAATGGATACCTTCGTGTCTTTTATAATCCCTTTTAAGGGGACAATGTAAAAGGTTTTAATAGTCTTAACAAGGCTTGATAATAATTCGTCTTGAAACTTAGGACAACCTTTCCGTTTTAACCACCCTTCAGGTTTTTTCACTTGGCTTCGGCCAGTTAATAATTAAAAAACAACATGTTCGTCTTATTCGTCTTCAACGTTTGTAATTTACCGTTTTCCTGTTAACTTTCACATCGCCTGATGATGGCAGTACGCCGAAACTATAGTCGCTGTTATTTTTAAAAACTTCAACGAATACTATATGGGGAAGGTTTAGAGATTTTTGATAACATAATATATTTCAACCCCCATTTCGAGGAACGATGGATCCAACTCAAAAAAAAAAAAAAAAATTCGAAGAGAAGTTTGGTGTGGAACGATTTCACTACAAAGTTATTACTCGCCGAGTATTTCAAATTTGACATTCGTCAAAGGGAGGCTGAAGTAATACTGTTAAAATATCTTCTTTTTTTGTCTGGCAACTTTGTTGTGGGCAGTGTACGTTAGCAGTTTCTTGCGTTTTTACGGATTAACAGCACCATTTATTGATAGGAAAAAGCTCTATCAAATGACACAAAAAGTAAAAATGACTTCCATAAGAACAAACAAAGCTGATGATGGTTAACCGGAGACGAAACGTCAGACTAAAAATTTAAAACTAGCATCTTGTATATGGAAAAAAGTGGTCACAATTATGTGCCGTTTATTTTGAAATATCTTTTTAAATAACTTAGGTAACAAATAAAAACGATTTTGTAAAATGTCATTTTTTTTCTGGATATCTCCGAAAGTAGTCGGAATTTTTTCAGTTTCAAAACGCATTTTGTTAAGTATCAAACTACTCAACTTTGCCAACTTCTATTTCTTACAGTTCCCGAGATCCCCATGGTGGCCCTCGAATTTGAATAAGCCTGCATACATGGAATGCTCCCTTCTTCATTCATAATTAAATTATTCGATTTACCTCTTACAACTTACAACAAGCGCATTGTGTGCAATGTGCAATTTTCCAATTTTTGGTCGTGATGTATATGTACTAGTAATTTACTCCAATTTCGCGCATAAACCTATATGCCGATGGTTTAAACAAATATGCATGCCTTACAAAATTACAAACATGTTTGTGATTTTCAGCGAGTTTAAATTGCGATTCAAAAAATGGCGTCCGCTTGCAAACAGTTTAACAACTAGCAACGCGTTCAGTAAACGTACTTATCTAAAAAGCGCAAACGGTTTGCAAACAGATGGTTCTGGCAAACGCACCCTATCGTTCACCTGCGCCTAAACAGTTTGTGTTTGCAGACGTAATCAAAGCGCAAACACGTTTGGCTCTGGTGAACGCACCCATGGAAACTAAAATTTCCTGACAGAAAGTATTATAGCATGGTACAATAAGACAAGGTATGCCTATGCGTGACGTCATTGGGATAACTGGGCTCTACCGTTCAATAAAAGGCGCTTTCTTTCGACTGCTTAGCAATCATGATTTCAAAATCGTGATTCGTAGGATCACGTTTTACGAAAGAACGCGCGAATTTAAATCAAAGTATGGTTAAGTTTACGTAGTACACATTTGCATTCGAATCAAGTAACTTTTTGGATTATGAAAATAATTTAAATACAAGTGGAAGTACTTGCACAATTATGCCCCTCTTCAGTTACAAATATTGAATGGAACATTTGAGCAAAAATATCCTTGCATTTATAGGTTAGGAATTCGTGATCATAAAACTTTTATGTTCAGTTTGTTCACGATTTTAGTAAGATCACACTTCGAAAGAACGTGATTTGACAATCCAAACGCGTTTGGATCACCGAAAGAAAGCACCTTAGGTAATGGAGTTTGTGTAGTCCTATTAGTTAATAAAAGTGTATCCCCTTTACGGATGCGATAAGATTTGTTCAATCCATGTCAACTGCGTCAAGTTTCTCACATTAAACTTACAAAGTATCAATTATTGCATATTATCAATACAAATATTTAAAGTTACAATAAAATATATAGGTAAGTAAAAAAAGTAAAAATTATATTAGCGTTTTCAAATAAGGACGAGACCTCTAGCGGCAATAAAAAAAACTTAAAAGGCTGATTAAATTTCTGAAATAAGTTTAAGTGGTACGTTTAGCTTCTCTGTTGCCTGATATTTATTTCTAAATGCATTCCGAGATGCATTCAGTATGATTACTCAACCAACAATAAAGAGTTCATCTTGATCTGTTGTCACACAAGATTTCCAAGGATTTAAAATGTGTCCAGTGCAATATGTTGCAACTATAATTACAATTATAAATCGAGTTTCAAAAAGCATCTCTTAATGCACAAAAGTTCCAAGGATTTAAAGTGGGTCCAGTGTGACTATGCAACTAATAAATACAGTTTAAAAAAGCATATGTTAATACACACAAGAATTCCAGGTTTGTACAATGTGCATTGTGTGATTTTACAATCAATTAAAAATCCAGTTTCAAAATCCACTTTTTGTTGAAGCAGAAAACTTACAGAGATGCAAAACGAGACATGAAATGTGCCTATAGTATAATTATGCACTTGTGCACACATGAATAGAAAATGCGCGTAGCCAATGTAATTTTGTAACCAATATAAAGAAACACTTTGGAGCACATCTATTACACATGACACTTCCGAGGATTGCCACCAAAGTTATTTTATGTAAATAACTATTCCGTTGCAGTACAATGAAAACACAAAAGAAAGAACGTGTAAGCACGATCGCTTAAGAAATGAAAGCAGCCCTGTCAACAATTACCCCAAATTTGGATAATACAAAGTCATGTTTCAAATTAAATACCTTTTGTACTTTAAAATTAATTGCAAGTTTCTAAACTGATTCAATTGATTTGAATTTTTTTTATGGTGTACCTATGAGATTTCCCAATTTCGAAGGTGTATCTTGAGCATAAAAAGTTTGCGGAACACTTGTAAAAGACTAACTTGGCAGAATTACAGATTTTATCATTTATATACAGATTGCCTGTCACTGGCTCTTAGACTATAATTGTAACCTATCAAAGTGAGGTGAAAAGTTTAGATATTTATGTATTTGTTCGATTGTAATTTATGTCATCACACTAGAAAAAAAATAAGCTCAGAAATGGATGTGGTTTGAAACCAAGCGACCTAACTTGCCATTGTATAACTCAGATTAAGACCCAACTGTCGACTTTCTGCATAAGTAGTGTTGAGGTTAGAACACATATATGAATGTGACCATTCCAACAATTCCAAATTAAATAATATCGAAAGAAGAAAATTGTTAAAACTTATATTTTTTTATATTTTCTTGGGCTATGGATTTTGACTTTACGTCATCATCAGGCCTTAGCTTCAATTGAGTGAAATATAAACTTAAGGATTCACTCAATTGACGCTAAGGCCTCATGATGACGTAAAGTCAAAATCGATAGCCCAAAGAAAGTATAAAAAGATATGTTTTAACAACTTTCGTCTTTCGATATTATTTAATCTACATAAACTTATACATGGAGCAAAACATCCAACAATTCCAAATTAGTTACATTTTAAGTTAATACACTGTGATTTCAACATCTACAACTCGTGCAGCTTGATTTTCATAACACCACACTTTTAAGAAATATTGAGATTAGTTCGAACAATGGTATCACCCAAACGACAGTTTTTGAGATAGATGGGTTAATTCCCTCAAAATATGTGAGCAACCCGTCTTACCTGTGCTGGAGCACTATTCCAAAAACTATTTGATTGCAAATCAGTAGGAAACTGCTGTTGTGTATTCGAATCCAGTCCATGGTCTGTAGTCTCAGGTAATTGATTATGAGTCCAATAAGAATGTTGATCGGGATACAACTCTGAAGTATAACCTAACACATACACACTTGAAATTGTACACTTGGACATCAGTGTGAAGCACTCACCTTCTGTACCTACAGATTGTGATTGTTGATACACTGCATTGTTTTGTTGATCAT
Source organism: Photinus pyralis (assembly GCF_008802855.1). Classification (NCBI taxonomy): domain Eukaryota; kingdom Metazoa; phylum Arthropoda; class Insecta; order Coleoptera; family Lampyridae; genus Photinus; species Photinus pyralis. The sequence goes on along the minus strand of NW_022170403.1, from coordinate 8,367,597 downwards.
ACTGCCCTGATTGCCACTGTTGTTGTTGTTGATACTGCTCCTCTGCATATTGCTGCGGCCACGACTGGTCATAAGCAGATTGATGAATTTGATTTTGATCAGTACCTGCCATTAGTTCAGAATTTTCGACAGTATCCAGTGGTGCAGAATGAATCTAACAAACAAAGAATAAAAATCTAAGTGTACCAATATCTCGCTCACATTGATGTTTTTCTCAAAAGCCTTCAAATCTCTTAGCCAAGTTGTATCTGGACGGTTGTCACATTCTGTATCCCCCTCAAGCGCATCTTCAACGATATCACAATATTTCAGTCTATCACCTAACGTGCAAACTTGGTGTATAAGCGTAGGTTGCGCGAGACCTGGGTTCTGTGTAACTGCCACTGCGATTTTTTCCAGATATGCCAAAGATTTGTCTAGCAGTCCCCTGTCAGCCAATCTTGTGGCAAGAAGATATTTGTAAGGCTAAAAATAAAATTCTTGTATTTTATGCGTAAATAACCGAATATCTACCAAAAATTCTGGTATGACAAAATTGTTGTCATTTAGGCTGCATGCATACTCATAGACTTCAGTCATGAAAATGGCTTCATTAATTGCAAATTCCATAAACGGTTTATTATGGTTCGATCCCAACAGCACCAGCTTGGGCGATTCTGTACCGTACCTACTAAATTCGACTTGCGCCATAAGATATGAAAACTGAGCAGCGTAAAGGCTGTTTCTGGCAAACAAGGTATCACCTAATGTCATAATGGCTTTTCTGTCAAGTTCCGGTCTTTGCGTCGTATTTGAAAGAATCATTGCCAGATGTGGCCTCCAATCTCCCCATTTTTCGTCCGAAACACACTAAAAACACAGGCGTTAGATACGATGTCACTTCTATACATGTAACGTACTGTAACGGAAGCAGGAATTTTTCCAGATAATAGCTGGTAAAGTGTTTGTAAAGGATCATTCATAGTTAAACCATTAGCAAAACGTGTCATTACATTTGCATATGTCCGTTTATCCAATTTACTGGCTAAAAATAGGGCATGTCCCCATAGTCCATGTTTCATAGACCACTCTGAAACAAACACTCACTAACTGCCTTTTTATTCCAAAATCTACCTAATGCTTCTTTCTCGGAACCATAAATCAGAAGTTCCCTAAACTTATTTGTAACAACTTCCTCTTTTAAGATAGAAGCGGAGCTGCCAGTTAAATCAGTGTGAAGATTAGGTTCAGAGAGCGCTCTTTCTACTACTTCACTGCTATTAGAGGTGATTGAACCTTTTCGACTGTATTCCTGCTTCTTATCTTTCATTAATAGTTCCGCTATATCCGTTCCAACAACCATCTGCAAACAGATACAAGGTTTTTCGACCAATGAAAAATTCGAACTTACCCCGTTTTGCCTTAACAATAGGATCAACAGCTCCCACATTAATATGTAAGAATCCACATCTCCAATATCACGACTATATATGGCGCTTCTTATTTTATTTTCGCAGTATTCTATAATCGTCTTTTTATGAGTAACCCCTTTTATCAACGGTCCAGGGAACTCGACTAGCTCTTTATACTCGTCATCATTAACTAAAAGCTCTTTTAAATTATTAACTTCCACGACGGCGGGCTGGCCATCCAGCGGATAATGCGGAAAAATCTTTACAAGTCGTCCGGATGATATCGATGCTTTAACATGTGCTGTTGCAAATTTAGCGGGAGTCAATCTTTGAGATGCCCCAGTTGTGTCTTCCAAGTAAAGTGAGGAATCAGTCTGATCAAACGGCCTAGTATTAAAATCAGTAAGTAAGTTTTATATTACTTGATTACTTTGCATCTGTAACCATCAATTTTATGCTATTACTACTTGCACATTCAAGATTACATCGCACACACATATTTAAATTACATAACGAAATAACCTATTATCTACTCTTTTGAATTAGCACGATTTGGTTTAATTTAAATTGGGCCCAGTCTCGTTTGAACTTTGCTTAAAGCAGAACCTACTATAACTATCAGCCGTCGCCTGCGAGTACGCTAATGTCACCAAAGTAGCCGGTTACTTTCAATAGAGTTACATGGGTGCGATTATAAAATTATTTGTTAATTCATGATTTGGGTATAATTCGAAATTGTCATCTTCCATAAATGCAGCATCATCTTTTACACAGTTACAATGATTAATATGCATAATGAGTTATTTTATGAAATGTGTTTTGTTTGCAAGAAGATTCTTTGTGAAGAGGTGTTACGTATAGGTACAACCAAAGGGTAGGTACTCTACTCTTTGGTACAACTACAATGTCTAATATTAAAATATTAAAATGGGAAAATAAATAACTGAATGCTTGTATGTTTATATCCGCACGCATATAACTTGATAGAAATTAACCGGCTCCTTTGGTGACGTCAGCAATCGCAGACGACGGCTTGTAGTTATAGTAGGCTATGCTTAAAGTCAATGCATAAACAATTGTATTGAGTGTTTCTTTTTTATTTAACATTTGTAGGTAATTGATGAACTTATCTTTAACATTTGTTTTCAGAGGAAACTCCATATTTAAACAAAACATTTGGATCAATACACTTTACCAATTAAAAAAAAAACCATTTGTGTGTGCATTTCAAAAATCAATCCAGAGTTAATTTTAGCAATTGCAAGTAATCATTAACATAACTGTTGGATTTTTAAGAATACGAAAATTAGTTTTTTTTTTTTAAAATGATTCACAGGGTGTCAATTTCAGTTGGGCTTATTGCATTGTTATCGCAAAAAATTAGCAAATGTATCTTCTATTGTTCACATATGTACTTTTCTACAACATTTTTTTTCTTGGAACTGTGATGAAACTGTACTTCAAAATGTGCTGAGACGAATAGAGTTTTATCGCATATAATATTCCAAGAACAAACAAAAGAAATGTAATCTAATGGGTACAGCTACTTAGCTACTTTTAGAAAAACTGATTAATTTGAAAGTCACATACTGATTTTGTGACTGTAAAACGAGTTTGGTTTGGTAACTGTGCAATTTGTAGAATGGCATACCCCTTCTCCTTACTCCAACCACAGTATATTGACTCTTGATAATTCGAAACTTTCAAAAATTCGAAATGAAAGCTCGGCCCTTGTGAATCTCTTCCTCTTTCGAAGTTTTTTAATGCATTTAAGTAAATTGAACAAAAACGATATTCAGAAATACCATGAATTGCACAAAATTGAATATTCATCACAAATTTATGTTGAGCAATTATAGGCCAGTCAAAATCGACAATAAATCAACAAAACACGATGTATCTCTGATTTTTTTAGTATGTTGTTTGGAGCCATTAGAGTAGTGTATACTCAAGTTTGCAACCCTCTAAAAGTTGTGGAAAAAGTGTAGTATACGAAAAACCACGAAATTTTCGGACTTTTTGCAGTGTTTGCGTTATATTTCCTTAACTAGACATTTTTCGACGAAAGTCACTATATACGTTTTTGAAGAGTATTAAATGTATAACAATTTGCGCCTAACCCGAGCTCTGTAGGTCAATTAGTTACCGAATTACGGCACTTTGAAGATAGTCATTTTTTTCCAAAAAGTGAACATTTGAGTTTTACACCTTCTTTAGATAGAAATTGCGGCTAAACTATTGATCCTACGAGTAGAACTTATAAAATAGAAGTTGTAGATAATTTAATTAGCTTTAAGTTAAGCGTAAAGTGGGGTCTGCAGGCCTCGTAGTTCTCTCTAAATCTCAAAAAAACCGATATAAGGTAAAATCGCATTTATCCAGAAATGTTCCAATAAAGCTTTTTATTTTTTTGTTTTTTGGTGTGGCAAAGAAAAATTTGGCATGCAATCATTAAAAAAACGGTGAGGTGTATTTTAATATAAACATAAGTCAGAAAAATTGTAGTAGGTATATAACCAATAAATCAAAGATAGATCAAAATCGTCTCCTTCTTTTGAATGGCTCTAGGCTGTCACTTTCGGTGCACTCTTTAACAGGCAGGTCCTCTACTATTGGTGGATTGTCGTCGCGGTCCTTTATAGGTAGGGAGTCCAGTATTGCTGGATCGTCAGGGTTGTCTCCGATGATGATAAGAGCAGCGTTCTGGCACGTTTCCCCCGCGCAGGTAGCAAACATCACAAAGCATTTGAGACCTGCTTTCAGGCAAATGCAGCCACCTCTGCATCCCTTTTTGCATTTGCAAGACAGGAGCTCTGGGGGGGGGGGGTTGCCGTCTGGTAATGGGAATGAGTCCAGCCGAGTTCAATTCCCAACCCCATTCGGTGGCCTGAGCATTGTCCTGGAGACCACGTTTTACACTGATGGCAACTAGTGACTGGATACCACGTTTTTGAACAACTATCAGTCCTCAAGTGGATATCGACATATAAAACAAGAGCCGGGAGGCACTGGCATTGTTGGAACCTATTCACAACACGATACTTGGAACACAAACGTACAAATTGAAACACGAGTTACTCACAACAAAGGAACAAATACTGTGAGCTCAGGAAGAAACTAAGAAAGCTGGGGAACGAGAGAGGGTTTCATATACGATACGAAATATGGCATTAACAATTTATCATGACGTCTGAAAATCTGTAAATACTTTAGCGCGCGCGGTGTTAATAATTTATGACAACTTCGCGACAACTATACTAACAATAACATAAGGATCATCTTTATGAGCCAAAAACATGCTCGCCAATAGGGCGGCGGACTTTGAATTACATTGAAAGCTGTTTATTACTCAGTTAAGATTGAAATCTGCACTATTCTTCTATCAATAAAGTATTTGAATTTGTCATCGCACGGTTGTGTTCCAGTGCGTGCAACAGTTTTAGTTCGGTATTGGTTCCCACTTTAAGATCATTGAATAAAGATTCCTTATTCAATGATTACAGATTCGTAAAGACGATTCAATCGCGCGAGTATGTGTTGTTGAATATCATAAGTCATAACCCATACCTACTGCTATCATTCCTATTTTGAGTATTTTCTGTCATCAGGTAACTGTTACCATTTTACCAAAATACCCAGTATTTCCGTACCAGGCATTATTACTTCTATTGCCGATCACCCAACGGGACTACGCAGAACAAAGAACCGCTACAATCCTTAAATATCATCATATCAATCATTGTATATTAGGTATGTATACAATGATATCATTGCGACACCTATCTACGACTTACTCAACTTTGATTTGTGCCTTAATTTAAATCTATGAAATTGTTGGATGTTTAAAATTGACTCTATGCAGCAAAAAACTGTTTTGACACATTGCTTTTTTTATTTCCACACCAAAAAACAAAACATAAAAAGTTTGTGGAACATTTCTGGAGAAATACAATTTTACCTTATATCGGTTTTTTTGAAATTTAGAGAGAACTACGAGGCCTACAGACCCCACTTTACGCTAATTAAATTATCTACAACTTCTATTTTATAATTTCCACACGTAGGATTAATACTTTAGCCGCAATTTCGATCTAAAGAAGGTGTAAAACTCAAATGTTCACTTTTTGGAAAAAAAATGACTATATTCAAAGTGCCGTAATTCGGTAACTAATTGACTTACAGAGCTCAGGTTGGGCGCAAATTATTACACATTTAATACTATTCAAAAACGTATACAGTGATGAAAGTCGAAAAATGCATAATTAAGGAAATATAACGCAAACACTCCAAAAATTCCGAAAATTTCGCGGTTTTTTGTATACTACACTTTTTCCACAACTTTTAGAGAGTTGCAAACTTGAGTATACACTACTCTAATGGGTCCAAACAACATACTAAAAAATCAGAGATACATCATGTTTTGCGAATTTAGCGATTTTTGTGTCGATTTTGACTGGCCTATTAACATTATCTGTTCCTACTGTTATTGTTCATAATTAATGATGATGGGCTTATGTTACACTTGGTAACTTTCGACCTATATCACCCAACATCTTTAGGGTTGCCATGCCTTTTGATAATGAAGCGACGGGTGAGATGACGCTATGGATTTGGTGAGGCTGTTTTCTGATTAGAAAGTTCGCTGATATCCCTTTGCCTGCTTTTTGTGATTTGACATCACACTTTCAAACTATGTAATAATGCAACATTTGGAATCGAAGAACATACACAATGAGCATCTTACAAGACTGTGATGCCATAAGGAGGGTTGAGTAGTTATTTCACAATTGATAAAAAAATTCATACAAAGTTTGTCAAACTATTTAAGGACAAAATATGTTGATGATTTAACGAAAAATTTTTATTTTCTTCGCCCATCGCCTGTGTACTGACACTTTTTTATGTTGACTGTTGAGCAATAAAAATGCAATAGCACTTTTATAACTAACACCCTATGCTTCAACAACTAAACATTTTAAAAATTCTGTTTGTTAGTCAATCCATTAGTATTTAAGCTGCATTCTTCGTACAGTGAAAAAATCTATTGCATACCCTAAGAACACCAGTTTGACAAGCTGTGAGTAGCAAACGGAATAAATGTTAACAATAAACACCACACAAGCTAGTAATATACCACCACCACTTAGCAAAATGAAAATGACAATTGATTTACTTTTTGTACGATCAAAACAAAACATTAATTTAGTCACCTTTACGAGAGTAAACAATGCTATTTCTACTATTCGAAATATTTAACTTTTCAAAAAGTGTTAATAAAAATGAAAATTATTTTAGTACCGTAACATTAGGTTACACATGAGTCATAAAGCGCTTACTCAATTCATGCATTTACATGCCCAAAGATTAAAACATGCACACATTTACCGTTGGTGATATGCACTGACATGCACATGCCTTGTGTATGGAGGAAATAAAGCAGAATAGCAAATAATTTAAACATTTAGCCATTTACCCAACTTCTCTCACACAAACATCAATTTCTTCAATGCATTCCCGTCAATACCCTTCTCTTACACCGATTTAGTAATCCCCAACAAAATTCTATTCAATACAAATTTCGTTAATTTAATAATTTACATTTAGTGGATCAAGCAACAATTATTAATGTATCTACTGTACAGTTGAAAAATGTAAGTTGAGGGTTGAGAATAATCTCACCTAGACTCGTCGGGGGCATAATGGTCTAAAATGCTATGAATGTGAGGCTCTCGGTAGTAGTTCAAGCTCGCCTGGTTGTAATAACTCTGACGTGAATACCTAAATAGAATCAATCACAATTTTTTGCGAAAATTTTAAATAAAGTGTAAGATTAGGGTGTACCTCAAAATGTTGGCGTTTTAGCAAAGTATGTGGTCGATAAGAACAAAAAAGAAGAATAAGCTACAACAAATGTGTATTCAAAATGTAATGGTTATTTGCTGTGTAAAGTCTAAAAATAATCAAGCTTATCACAATGGTAAAAAGGGAACCGATGTCATACAATGCATTATATGTTGTAACGAGTGAGCAACAAAATGTTGATTCATAGTTGGCCTTGAAAGAGAGAGAGAGACATACCGGTCATGTGTAATTGTCTTAGACCATATAGTACATGGACTGCTATTAGCCCTATGCTTTCAATACCAAATGGGTGGTCACGGATAGAGGGCACTGTAGTCGTGGGTATGTGAATCGCAGGGTAAACTAAAGTCGTATGAACACCACTTGGATTGCGTAAAGAGTAGCTTTTATAGCTTTATCTAGGCGATTAATTAATTGACGTTTGTTAATTTATAGGTGGACAGTCTCAAATCGTGCCCCATCGGACAATTTCGGACAGACTCGTTTACCCTGAAACTCACATACCTAGGCGATGTCTTTGATCATATTTTAGTTACAATTAGCAGTCCATGTACTATATGGTCTAAGGTAATTGTAATTCTCTCCATGACAAGCGTAGCTCTAACACTATGCGATCAAAAATGAGTTGCTGTCGAGTCACCTTTGGAGTTTTTGTTTACATGGGAAATCATACGTAACTTGAACTTCTAAAGGCGACTCAACCGCCACTCAGTTTTGATCGCTTGTTACCTACCAACTTAAAAATAATATTACACATGACCTAAAATTTCCAGTCTTCTCTGAATCAAAACTTTGTTGTTCGTTCCATATAAAATAGAATGTCTGTTGCACAGAATTGCCACATAAAGTTTTCAAATTTTGTGAATAGCAAAGGTGCAAACTATTACGCTCCTGATTCAATTAATCTATGGTAAACAGCCTGTGGTGAAATTTTGGCTTCATTGATTAAAAGTCAACAACACAACGGTACAACACTAAGCACATTTCTCGCGAAAAAAATGAACCACTTTTCTAATTAGTCGTACCACCCTCCAGCATGGACTCCCGGAAACTGCTCTTCATTTTCTACACAAATGAAGGATTTTTAAAAACTAAAGAATAAACCAATAAACACGTGTTCAAAATGGGTCGAATCGTTAACATATTTTGACATTTTTGTGAGGTCAAGGTCGCATTACCTATGTATTGACCAATGATCACTAGCAAAACTTTCAATATGTTGCTTTTAGGAAATGATATTTTAGAGTCCCTTCCGAAGATATTTACTAGGTAGTACGTCTGTGATGTAAGCAACATTCACACATTTTTAAAGGAAGTTAAAAATAGCTGGGTTCCCTCTGAACTGCCTTGCTGACTGCTGCGAATGTCATTCATCTGTTTGTGTGTGGCGCGTGCAATTCGTTCGCTTGCTTGATCGTTACTTGTACGCCTCTCGTCTCTCACTAGAATCATAAATTTATAGTAAGCATTTTCTTTATTCTGGTGTCTTTTTAGCGCAATGAGCAAATCGAAAAAACGAAACCGTAGTCATAGTAGAGAAAGATATCTGCCGAAGTTATGGCGTCTAGATACACTTCAATACGAGCTGCGAAGTGTCGTTTTGTTGAAGACGAGCGTACGTTCTCTCCCTCCATTGCCAGCTCGTCCAAGCATTACCGGCTTTATGGTTCAGTGGTAGAGCGTTGGACTATAAATCCGGAGGTCGGGTTGAGGTGAATTTTTCATCTGTGGCAGAGATGGGAATTGCCTTAAGACCAGTTTCGAGCATTCTGCCGGCTACTCCGAAAACCTATTTTCCTGCAGTTTTCCTAATTTGTAAGGTAAATACCGGAGTAGTACAGAACAACTTAAGACCTTCTGCAGAGGCACCTTTAAAAGGCATTATGCGGGTCACTCTGTAATTGGGCGCAAGCCTGTTGAGGGCCCAGAACAAGAGAGGGATAATAATAAATAAATAAATTATTACACGAACACACGTGCGTCGCCAGTCAACAGTGCGTCTTCTTGCACTTTTTCTAGAGATATTCGAAGTCCAAGCGACTCGAAATCTCCTTGCTAGGAGGAGTATGTCACGTCACCTCGCACGACTCGACAAGGAATGAACTTCAAGTCCGAGACGCACATTGTTCTGACAATGAAAGTGATTCAAATAAGCGCAACTTGAACAGTCACTTTTGCTAACATCCTGTAAAGTCAGGTCTAGACCCTGATACTTTGATCATAAAAAATTAAACGGACCCAGAGCAAAATCTTTCCGAAGATACCATAACCATACTAGGAGACGATCCCAGCAACAATATTAGTTCGACCTACAACCTGCATAAGGCAGTTGCTTCGCGTTGGTCGTACCTACCCTCTAAGGGACTGGCAAAACTAAGTTGCCAACCCAAATTGGTTGGCTTTATTTCTCCTCCAAAAATTATGGTCTTAGGGTGGAATTCATAGATATTATAAGTTACACTAAAGCTGAATTTATAGTTCCGTACCCGCAACACCGTACCGTAACGTTTGGAATTAAACCCTACTTGTTGGGTGTGAACATTTATAATTCGCGTTAACGTTGCGTTAGAACGGTTACGGTACGTAGGAAATGCACAAATCTTATTTCTTACGGTAAATCGTGCTAACGCGCTTGTCTTCGGTAGTACTCGGATAATTCAAACAGTTGAGTTTATCCTGACGTTCGTTTCGTTTATTTACAATAATTATTGACACTTTGTTGGTTATTATTATTTTGAAATGCACGTTACTCTTACTGACAGATGACAGACAATGACAGAATTCGTTTCGCACTAATACGTAAGCTCATCTCTTACCACTACGGTAACTATAAATCGTATAATTTTCGTTAACGTAAGATTTTACGGTTCCGTTCTTACGGCTACGGAACTATAAATCCGCTTTACACTTTACTCATACTTAGCGCGTACTTAGTGGTATTCAAAGATATAGTTAAGGTGACACATGACATTATTGCTATAGTAACGCGCGAAATTCGGACAGATACTAGCAGTAAATATAAGTTCCACTTAAACTAAACTAAGTGTGCTTTGGGAAAAGGTATACAAACAAACATCTAGAAAGAGCAGGAAAAGAGCTGCGCCCCTCACCGTTTTACGCCAGTGGGTGATCCTCCACTGCTCTTAGAGGAGGAACCAAAAAACCATACGACTATAGCACCAACTACTCGATTCGTCAGCATCATTTAAACGGACAACGCCAGTTCCGCCCAAAGACCGATGCAGGAACACAACATCGATTAACGCTGACTGAAGCAAGTGGTAAGTGTATCTATCCACAGAAGCGCCAACCAAAGCGAAACATAGGTTACTATAGTATATCTGATTTTCTGTGTCATTAGCTAGGCAAACGTTTTCTTATATTCTCAATCTATCAGTTCACATATCTCTTACTTTTATATCTTGTAAGAGATCAATAAACGTAAATAAACAACTAAAATAAAGACCTAAATTGGTGGAATCACAACATCTCAGATTCTTACAATAACATTATGAAGGCTCTAGAAATTTCCACAGATAGTTCTCTCACTGGGTGGGCTCATTCAAATGAGGAATACACTCATGGTTTTTGGCGACAGATAGAAAGAACAAGTCATATAAATTGTCTAGAACTCCTGGCCATCTGTAATGGACTAACATGTTTTACTTGTAAGTTCTTTAACTGTAATGTCTTAATACAAGCTGATAACACAACAGCCGTCTCATATGGTAATAGTATGGGAAGAATTCAATTCCCAAAGCTGAATGGATTAACAAGAAAAATTTGGCGTTGGTGCGAAGAGCATAATATTTGGTTATTCGCATCATATATAGTGCTATTTAATATTTATCAAAGAGTAGACATAGGAATTTATGTGTATTGTTTTTCCCTATGTCTACATTTAAATGACAAAATCTCTTCTGAAGGGCGCCCAATTTTATGCAAACAAAGTAACTTCTTAAAACAAATAAACCGATACATAGAAATGTCGAAGGATCGTCAATATTACCATCACTTTTTCAACAACTACTTTTGTTATATCAAAATACATATTATAGTTAACAAAAATGCATCAAATTCATGTCACGGGCATTGAGATAATGCTCTCAGTCTTTTTCCCAGCGAACTTGGTTGGGGGGGGCATGTATTGGATCCTTTATCCTTATGAAATTGGGAATATACCTATAACAAAATCTATTTTTCAAGGATTTATTTTTCTGCCCCCACTCCAATGAGTGATACACGTTTATTGTCTATTTACGACAATTTATGTAAATGCAAAATCTGAACTTGTATATTGTATAGTACGATTGGATAATTAGTAAAACATTTGCAATTTTTTTAATAGTAACAGCATTCCGAATGTTTGCCGTTCGCTTTCTAATTTACGAACCGGCACAATCTTTACGAAAATATTATGAAACGGAACGATGTGTTAAAATAATATCACGAACCGGAATCCGTTCACCGTTCCGGTTCGTTCCGGCCCAATTCGAGCTCTGATTGTTACACATCTAAGAGTCTTAGGGAATAATCTAGCGAAAGTCCGAACTCGATACATGACCTAGGGAATTAAATATGTTCATTTCTATTATATTGAGCCCACAATTTTTCCTGTTCCCGATTCACTCGAAGTCCTATAACTTTTGTTCCCGTTGCACCAGCTTCCTGAAAATCAATAGCGTCCGTCCTTAATGTCAAAGTACCTGTACATCAAATTTCAACACAATCGGCCACTTTTAAAAAGAGTTATAGCGCATACGGACAGACGACAATAAAAAACTATAAAGGATCTGAGGATCCTTAATAAAGATCTGGCTGTTACATTAATTAATTTGAATATTGTTGTTTTGGCAATAGGATTGTAAGAGATTTATTTTCTCTTAAGTAATACGAGGGTTGTCCAGAAAGTAACAGATATTTTAAAATAAAGAATTTTAAAAAAAATCTATTATTATATAAATTTGGGAGCTACACTCTTGGGCTATTTACCAACATAATTATCATAGCGTGGCATGGTACAATTGTTTTGATTCCAACTTTTATAAATCCGCCGCCTGAGATTTTAACCTGCACTGGATAACGCTGACATGAAGTTCGGCGTCCCTATCGAACCGCTGCGTTTCCAGCCAAGTGTTCATCGCTGGGAAGAGGTGGAAGTATTGTTGTTCGACGACAACGCCCGCCCGTACACAGTCAACCGAACTGGACAGCTCTTGGATGATTTTGGATGGGAGATTTTTGATCATCCTCCATACAGCTCGAGATCTAGCGCCAAGCAACTTCCACCTCTCCCAGCGATGAAGCGGGCAACATAGCACATGGACAGCGATGCCAAACTTCAAGCCGGCGATAACCAGTGGTTAAAGTGTCAGGTGGCGGATGTATACAAAGTTGAAATGAAAACATTTGTACCACGCTATGATAAGTGCCCCAATATGTTGAAAAATAGCTTAAGACTGTAGCTTCCAAATGTATATAATAAAAGTTGTGAAAAGAACATTGAATGGTGCCTTCGGATGAAGCATTCATGATTATTTGTAGGGATTTGGACAGCCTGACAATGACATCTTGGTCCTTATATAAATGCCAAGTGCCCAAGGTTTATTTCCTGGCACATAATATCCTTACTCAGTTGCAGTAGATGAGTTCACCCTTAAATTTCTACACTCCCCCCCCCCCTTCTGTTTAACCCTGCATGGTATTCAAAAAATTATACATGACAAAGCTGAGAGAATCATTGTTTTACCAAACTGGCCTTCCCAGTCTTGGTCTTAATAGGGAAACACAAAGTCTCAAAACCCACAAAAACGTTTCCCTAGTTGTCATAAAATTATCCAGCAAGGATTCACACAAAATAAAACAGAATAACATTATCTACCGTTTGTGGTGGAACTTTTGTTTAAAGAAACAAATATCCATGTTTGAAACCACTGTACCAGACATCATCGCCTTCTTACAACATACCTTAGATGAAAGTAGCCAACATTTTGGTACATTGCCATAAATCAGCCTTTTCGCTGATCAGCATGACTTGGGAACAAGTCCACTTATCGAAAGATTGCTTAAAGGCATTTCGTGTTTACGACCTGCTACACCAAGATACAATAGTACTTGGGACCCAGGACCTGTACTGACTTACCTCCGAAATATGCCTCCGGGATAACCAAGACTTCCTTTTTGTCACCTATTAGGGTAAACTCGGTAAACATAGGAAAGCATCCAAACAAACAATTAGCCGCTGGGTTGAAGAAAGTTTAACTGAAGCAGGAATTGATACCCACAGGTACAAACCACACTCAACAAGACATGCATCAACTTCAGCCGCCTATAGATCTTGGGTTAGTCTCGAAAAAATTTGTAGAACAGCTGGCTGGTCTACTAACACAGCAACATTTGCTAATTTTTATCATAAACCACTACACGGACAAGACTGTTAAATTTGGTTCTAGAAAGGACAAGAATTTAATTGGAAAATTGTTTTTTCCTTGAGATTTACTTGTAGGAATTTTACATTGTGTAATGTATGTATGTTTTTCAACACATCAAAATCTCTAAACAACTACCTAGTAAATATCTTCGGAAGGGAGTCTTCATATCATTTCAATCGAACTGTCATAAGCCACTTTGCAATTTCCCCAAAAATACCAATAGTTTTTATTCTTTAACCATCTCCCAGAAAGTATTAAACCGATTAGGGATATTAACGAATTTAAAAGAAGACTAAAACAATTTTTAATAAACATGGAACCCTATTCCATTAACGAATTTTTAGAATAGTAGGTAAATGTAATACATTAGGACGTATTTCTTCTTATGCATTGAAAAGACTTCATTTGTATATACTAAGAAATAAAGAAGTATTATTATTATTATTATTATTATTATTAAATTTTTCGAAGGTCAAAGTGGCGGGAAGTTTGAGGTTGCACTTTTCAGTCCTATACAACTATGGTATGTAATTCAAAGATTGATTTTTTACTACTTATGACAGTTTTAGTACTAAACGCAGACAAAAGCCCTTCCTTGTGGCAGGCCTCTGCACCATAATGAACCAAATAGCCTGGAACCAGACTTGCAACCACCAGAGCAGTTTTGGACCATGTGCAAAAATTAGCATGCCCGGCGTGCACGGGCGCGATGCGGAGATCATTAGTTACTATTATATAGCTCCTCCCTCCCTTGGTAGTAAGTGCAGTTTACATCATGTGATTTTGCTTACGATTTCCCGTATGATTTTTCGTACGATTATTGATTGGACTTTTATTAGGGATTGTGTTAGTGGTTTTTTGTTTATGTTATAATATGATTTGCTACAAACAAATATGATTGGATCCGAAAACATGACAAGTCGCAAGAGAGATCGTAAGCAAAACCACATAACGTAAACTGCACTTTAGAACCATTACATATTTTAATATTAAAAGGAAGCTGAATATTTTTCGTTCCGTTTCAGGATCATTATGCTGAAAACTTTAAGGGAGTATTTTGTATACAAGCAAGCGCACTGCAATTCCCTTTTAGAGTATCTACACTAAGTATAAAAGAAAGTAGACAAACATTTTTTTAAATTTGGTTTGGCACTTCATTATGTATAGTAATTTTGTAATGTACCGGATGACCCAATAAGACTGTTCCTTGGCCATATCTCGGGCACCGTTCGTCGTATGACTTAGGGGTAAACAAAATTATTGGGTAAATCGATTATGAAGAATTGCTGGGAAATATTTTCAAGTTCTAAAATTGATCAGCAGAGGGCGTAACTGCCATCTTAAATTTTAAAATTGGATTTTCTTTAAATTTCGCATAATAAACTAAAAAATGTTTTTCATATTTTTAAAGAGAACCAGTTTATCTATCATTTCGTAAAAACAAAAACTCAGTTATTTCAAAAACAAAGATGGTGTGGGGCGGGGCGTTCAATTGTTTTTGCAATAACCTGCTTTAACTTCTTTGACCAATTGTAACAAATTGGGTATCGTTGAAAAGAGCATTCCTTGGGCAACAAGAATCAAAATAGTTAATTTAGTTGAATCCTTCTCGGCCAGGGGGCTAGTTTTGACACTATGATCCAAAATCCTAAAAAAATCCAAAAAATCAAATGGAATGATATGACTTTTTCTTTATGAAAAAGTAGCCAAATAACACCCAAAGAGGCCAGTGAAAACCGTTTTTTATAATATCGTTCGTGACCTCAAATATTGAGAAAATGAGATTAATTAATTAATACAAATGCTTAAATTGTATCTTATATGATGTATTTCCGGTAGGTATTTGTCGATGGCGCGAAAGAGTGTTTGGAAAAGGACCCTACACTTTTAGGTAGGCCTTGGAAAATTAAACAAATGAAACACGATGCATTAGAAAATAATTACAGCCGTAATTTGTAAATTATTCTACTGTGTTTACATTCAGAAAGTGCAGTTTTTTGAATTTGTAATCTTTTCTAAAATGCCGATTTCTAACCAAGAAGCATTTAATATGCTGGCGGCGATGGTTCGTGGTCGATTCGGATAACGCAAATGGAAGATGCGGGCAGTGATGGTCGCATTTTGAAAATACTCAAAATATATCGCCAGCAGATTACATGCTTCTTGGTTAGAAATCGGAATTTTAGAAAAGATTACAAATTCAAAAAACTGCACTTTCTGAATGTAAACACAACAGAATAATTTACAAATTACGGCTGAATACTGGAAATACATAAAAAGTAAGTTTAAGATACAAGTTAAGCATTTTTATTAATTAATTAATTAATCTCATTTCCCAATATTTGAGGTTAGGAACGAGATTTTGAAAAACGGTTTTCACTGGCCCCTTTGGATGTTATTTGGCTACTTTTTCAAAAAGAAAAAGTCATATCATTGCATTTGATTTTTTAAGGATTTTGGGTCATAGTGTCAAAACTAGCCCCCTGGCGGAGAAGAATTCAACTAAATTAACTATATTTTGATTGATTCTCATTGCCCAAAGAATGCTCTTTTCAACCATACCAAATTTGTTAAAATCGGTCAAACGGTTAAGAGGTTAAATCAGTTTATTGCAAAAACAATTGAACGCCCCACATCATCTTTGTTTTTGAAATAACTGGGTTTTTATTTTTACGAAAATGATAAACTGGTTCTCTTTAAAAATGTGAAAAACATTTTTTAGTTTATTATGCGAAATTTAAAGAAAATCCAATTTTAAAATTTAAGATGGCAGTTACGCCCTCTGTTGGTCAATTTTAGAACTTGAAAATATTTTCCAGCGATTGTTCATGACCGATTTACCTAATAATTTTGTTTACCCCTAAGTCATATGACGAACGGTTCTCGAGATATGGCCGAGGAACAGTCTTATTTAGGTCACTCAGTACAAAGTGATATTTCCCTTTGCTAAAAATTCTAGTATGAAAAAGCGTTCTCGTTATTTAGTAGAAATTATATGCAAGAGTGCTAATAATCTTACTAGAGTGACATCAGTTCAATCTTTACACTGTGATAAGTGGCATTGTAGGCAACGATGATCAAAGACCACAGACAAGGTGATTGATGAACTTCTCTTACCTTTGGAATTAATGTTTGTTACAGGCTTTTCTACCGCCTTCTCTCTTACACATTTTAAATGCCCAATTTACAATGCTTTTACTCAACATTAACTTCTTGAGAATGGCTCACCAACTGAGATCTTTGATCATTACTCGCTAGTTGTGCAACAATGGAGTAAATTTTTAATTAGCCACAAAAACACGGCACCCCAATACAAAAGCACAAATTCATCAATCAATATGTAGCTTACCGATCTTTAGACAGTTCTTCATTCGCAGAACTTCGCCCTGAATGGACAGATGCCCTGTCTTCATTGCCAAAGTTCTGCTGCGAATTACTCTGTTGGTAATATTTTCTATACCATTCGGCGTAGGCTTGCGGATTTGTTCGCCTTAAATTTTCTAAATAGTGATATTGATATTGCTGATAATACGGATTATAAGGATCGTAAGAGTAACCCTATAAATTAATAATCAGTGCAAGAGACTGGTGAAATTTATAGATCTTACCTGCATGTACGGCATATTGTATGGATCTCTGTGGCGCCTATATTTATCACGATGGCGATCACGGTCCTGTCGATAAGAATCGTGGAGTGAATCAGAGCGACTGGATGGCCTCGACCTGCGACATTTTTTATAATGCAATAATACAGACGGTAAAAATTATATACCTAGAATGGTCATCGTATTCATCTTCATATCGATGATAATAATCTTTTCTATGACCATCTCTGCCGTAATCCCTATAATTCCTTTGCTCTTTCCTGCGCTTTTCTTTATCCCGTTTTAAACTACCATATTTCTTATCTAATTCTTCACGCCTATCTTTATCATCACGTTTCCTGTCACGGTCCTTGTCACTATAGTAATCCGTATCATCATCATAGCGAGGATCTCTGTACCTAGTACGCTCATATTTCTTCTCTCTGTATCTATCCGGTGACGGTGAATATCTTCTATTTCTCTCCCTATCATAATCACCGTGCTTTTCATAGTATCTTCGCTCTTTTCGATCACGTGCCACACTTTCTTGCTCGCTATCCGTACTTTCCTGTTTACTCGGTCTTCTTGTGTTCCTTTCAGTTATCGGCAACGTGGAGTTGGTACTGTTATTTAAATTTTCACCGACGTTAAGGTCTCTAATAGAATTAACTAAATTAGTCACAGAGTTATCCTGAGTTTCACCTTCAATCGAATCTCGTCTGGCTACCACAGGAGTAGTGATTTTTTCATCTAAGTTACTAGCACCTTCTAAATTAGTCTCTCGTATATTGTTGTTAAAGTTACTTGAGGCACTAGGTACTTTGCTGCTTGGTTTAGTGCTTTCTAAATTAGTACTACTGTAAGGCATTGTAATATCAGCACCGATAGTCATTGAACGATTAGCGATAGAAGCACCAGTAACAACATTTGTAGTAACAGATGGTGTATCTGCTCCAATAGTAGCTGAACGGATTTGATTTGGAACATGGACATTTAAATCGGATTCTGGTGGTGGTGGTGTGTTCCCAAACTTGGGCGCAGGATAACTCGAAGGCTGGTATCTGGGCTTTGGAGAACTTGAACCACCTGGTATCATTCTGTGTAACGGTTCCGCATTATCTGGTTTTGGTAATGAGGAAGTGGCGCACGTTTCGCCCAAAACCATTCTACTGAGTCCCGGTGGTGGTTCATCTTGGTTTCCTAGATTATCAGTTTGTTCCATTTGCCCTAAAACCATTCGGGTGAAACCAGGAGGTGGTATTAAATCAGACGTATCGTTTAGCGAAGACGAGCGAGGCTGATTACATTCATTGTTTGAGAGCTGTCCTGTTTCCAAATATTGATTTCGATCATTTATTGGTGCAACCTCATTGTTGTCGGGCCACTGGTGTACTGATGGTTTTACTGCTACTTTCTTAGAAATGTGAGAAATTGTGTCTGGTTGTTCTGCATTGTCAGGTAAAGTTTCCAAATTAACCAATTGGTTAAAGGGGCTTTGTGATACGGGATACTTTGATTGATGAATTGGATTTCCAGATTGTCTAGGCTCTAAATTATGTTTACTGGCAGATTTGTGAGATAGACCTGTGTTTAGTTTATATGGATTTTTAGGCTTATCATCTGTGAGTGGTAAAACATGAGGGGGTGTCTGATTTGTCATAGGAGGAGGAGGAATAGTCGAGTTGCCTTTATATTGCTTTAATTCTTCCTGTAATCCAGAAATGTCTTCCTTGTTTTCCTGGTGTAAACTGTAAGCATCTTGTCGATAATAATTCATCGATACACTGTCAGATGAAGATGTTTCGGTCATAACGTTAGAAGTTTCATGATGCCGACTTTGCGGTGATTCTTGTCTTATCACATTTTCTGAATTGATATCGTGGCCAGAAACCGGTGACTCGCTAATAGTTGAGCTTCGAGACAACATATGACTTTTGTCACTTTCAGAAGTATGTAGGAGATCAGAAGAATCTTGTGACATTTGTGATTCTGTGGACCACTGAGGTGTTAAATGATCAATTTTATTATGTTTTAATGTAGATGAGATTACAGCTTGATTAAGAGTTGGATGATCAGAATAAGCCAACGAATGTTGGTTTAAACTACTTTCACAATTGGAATCCTGGGAATACACATCTGTCGACTGTGAATGTTTCTCCGCCAATTTTCCCATTTGTGGAAAGACACTAGGTTGAGAAGCTGTATGTTGCGTATTTTGATGCGCAGAATTTTTATTAGTGCTAGTGGAAGAATGACTATCTAAAGCATGTACATCACTAGAATTTGTATTACTATCTTCTACGGTCCAGTTCCATGTTTCTTCATTAGAACTTTCGACATGGTTAACATTTAAAGTAGAATTTGCCTGCGGTAAATTTTGAACATTAGAATTATCTTCATCGCCCCATCCCCAATTCCAACTATCAGTATTAACATTTGATTGTGGTTCCGAAGTTTGAGTATAATTATACGTGGGATTCTGTGGCTGTTGATTTGCGTAATTTGTTTGTTGATAGCTACTATTTTCATTAGAATATGAAGAATTATATGAAGAGTATTGTTCAGTATATTGATTAGTAGGATTCGGATTGTATGTATTTGTGGGTTGTTGTATATACGAACGATTCCAGTTATTTGGTTGTAAAACAGGCTGCGAATAAGGAGGCTGTTGTAAAGATTGCTGATTTGGCTGCGTTTGTGAATACCAATTATTACTAGATGGAGCCTGAAGATCTTGATGTTGCCATTGAGTCTAAAACACAAAAATAAAGATATACTTACAATTCAGTTCAACGTAAGTTTGGTGCTGTTTGCAGCATTATTATTATTGCTACAACACAATGTACTCAAAACAATTTATGGTACAACTGCTCAAAATACTTATGTCTTAAGGAATTTTTTTTCGAATTTTCAAGAACCCCAAATTCGTCGAAATCAGACTTTTTTTCGCACTCCCATGTAGGGGTGCGCCCTCTGGTATTAGAAATTTACAACAAATTTTACAAAATCGGAAAGGGCGTACTCTCAAACCTATTTAAAGATGTGCCACAAGTCCTCTTATGGTTGTTGAGAGAAAAATCAAACCAGAAATGCAAATTTCACCACTTTTTTGCGAGTGGCTTGCAAACGAAACACGTTGAACCATTGGTTTATTTGGAAAAAGTGCTTGTTACGCTCCCCTCTATCACCCAGTTTTGTTTTTACTGACTATTTTTTATTTTTATTTTATTTATTATCCCTCTCTTGTTCTGGGCCCTCAACAGGCATGCGCCCAATTACAGAGTAGCCATCACTATTGCCATCACTGCAATCGTTTTCAAGTAATCAATTATCAAGGTACCATCTGCATCCACCATTCCTTTTCTTAAAGTGAAAATAACTTAAAAACCATAAATGGCAGATATCGACATGTGGGTATCAAAAGAACTGAAATTTCATGTAGAATCCAAAAATGCAATAAAAAATAGGGGTTGCCATTAAAAATAACGAAGTTACTATCTACTTCCAGTGTTTCCGAAAATGCGACCATTTTGAAAATATTTTACATCGATTCGGCCTTCAGAGTAACTCCTAAGTACAAATTTTCAAAAACCTACCTATTTTACTTTCCCAGAAACGTTTAACTAAAGCTGCCAAAAAAACACCCTGTATAAATGCCTCTAATGTTCCGATAATCAAAAGACCTGTTCAATTTTTATGTGCTAATTTACGATCTATGTTTATATTAACACACTAACTTTTATTTAAATATGGAACAATACGTTTAACTCTAAAAAATGTTACACCATTTCATAGGTGCAGATGACCAGTTTGCACTATGGCCCATTACTACGCTTATCTTAACATTGAATTACACGATTACAACACAGTAAAATTATCATAATAAATTAATAAAGTCATATAAAGGTTTACAATGAATGTAGATCAGCGCATAAATTACAAAGTGTCCTTGCCTCAAAATAGAATGGGAATATTGAAAATAATTCCCAGATACAGTTTGGTAGGTATAAACACTGTAAAGACATTCTAAAGTAGAATTTAATATATAATCCTTAAGCCCTATGCATCATAAAACTTGTAAGCTCAAGTTTTAAAACACAACATTTTTTAGATGATTACGATTTAAACGAGTAAACTTAAATCTAGCTTATCGTGGGTACACAGGACAAATCTCGAATAAAAAAATATATAAATTAATACTAACCTGCAAATTGGAATGTTGATTCGGGTTGTACATTTGAACAGGTGGTGCAGCTAAAGGATTGGGGCTGGCTGTTTGCCCACGTTTTTTTAACCATGACATCTTTGCAGCTACAAAGCATTATCCCTTTAATTGCTTCACAACAATAACACGTCAACATTAAAAAATGGCAAATAACATAACCTCAATCTTAAATGTCAAAGTTGTTCTTATCGCAAAATAATTTCATTTTAAAAACTATAATACTGGAAAACCGTAACATTGAAGTCAAACTTACATTAAATTTCATTTACTGCACTTTCTAAATACAAGCAAATAAGGATATTACTTGGCATATGTTTGCACTTTAAGGTGAACAAGAAATTAGGCTTTCCAAGCAATTCATTGATTTTTATATTCGGTGTCGTTATATAATTGAGTAAAGGTGATACTTACTGATAAGGTTTAAATCCTACAAAATTACACCGAAAAGACGGATGTTATGACTTTCATTTTTGAGGAACAGGAACTGGTTTACCTAACTGCTGTTGTGTTGGCTTAAAGTTGATGAATGTAAACCAGGCAAAACAATACGTTTAACATTACGACAAAAGCTAAATTAAAATCACAGACGAACAATACAAGAAAATAGTAGGAAACGGGATGTCACCTAATTTTATAACATAATTAGTAAATAATTAACATCGTAAAGTGTAGTTACTTGGTTAACGACAGTCTCTTGAAGATAGATAGCGCTGTGTACTAAAAATGCAAAGCCATAGATATATTATATACACGGTCGTATACACAGGACCTGGAAACTCGGTTGTTTGCGATGACACTCTTACGTGTCGCCAAACTCGTAGTCCTTCGCTTAGCTGCTAGGTGGCGTATGGATGTAGGGACGCTGTCAAGACTATGTGGAACTGCTTATATCGGTATAAGTATCTATCGCGTTGGCGCAGATGGTATAATCGTTCACCTTGGCTACAGTGACTTTATAGAGACAGTGGCGACAACAGGGTATCTCGTTTTTGATTGGTCGTTGGTTCCGGTCGCCATATTGCAGCTAAATTCCAAACTGGCCAATAGAAAACCTTCAAAACGACGCGGTGCACTCCGTGCTATAATTATTAATTATACTGTTTTGACAGTGTCACCTGTAATTGTCACGGCTTCATGTTACTAGTTTACACTTTGCTTCTTGTATTTGCTTTATTTTACGTTTTCCGTCTCCAGTTTTATATAAACTCGATTTTTAAAGACGCATATAGTTTGGATTTATTACGATATTATAAGGTATGTAATTCGCTTAGTGTTTTTAGATGTAAAACTGTGCCTAACCTTACGACTGGTAATTGATGTAAAATTTTTTTCAGAAGCCCTAAATACCTAATGAGTTTAGATAGAAAACTGGTTAGAGAAGCAGCTTATCCGAAATTTAGCAGCAAATTCAATTGTGATCGTAAATACGTTTGAATTGGTTTCATGTTTGCTGGAGCACATGGAATATTGATCTCTTGTACTCCGTGGACTAGATCAACGTGTTTTGTCTTCCATTTAAGAGACTAAAGAAATACTTTTAAGTCCGGAAGGAGCAACACGCGACAGGGGACAAGAAGTGACAGAAGACACTGAAATGTCAAACACAATTTAATGATTATTTATATGTACATTTTGGATATTGCACCATATTTCATACTTATTATACCGTTTTCCATATACCCATACCTTTTTGAATTTGGGAGGCATTTGTTTTCCCATAGGTTGTTCTGCAAAGCTTTAAACGATCATTTCTGCGCCGTTCGTTTTGAACAAGAATCTTTACTTAAATGAAACTGACATTTATTATTCTACGCTCACAATTTGACATGACAAGGTATATTGATCTTACAATCAATTTTTTAGCTCCAATATGGCGGATTATGATAAGTTGTCGCCACTGTCCTTATAAAGTCACTGTAACCTTGGCCACAGATAAAATACCCAAATTGGGTATTTTATCTGTGCCTTGGCTTACATCGCGACAACCCAGGTTCAAATCCGAACGCGTATTTTTTTTTCTATACGTTCATTAAATTGATGCGACAATAGGGAATATGCATGTGGTTTAAATTTGCTTGATTCTTTCTCCAGCACATATTTATTGTCCTGACATATACTTAAACCATTAGTTTCTTGTTTAGTTTGTTTTTAATTGCAAAAAATGTTAATTCAAAAGTGGAAAATAAGCGAACGAAATTCAAATTTGCGAAACGCTTCACTATTGGACGAATGAAAGTGACGTCAAATGCCACGCGATCGCATTTGTTGTGTCAATATTCATAAAGTACTTAGTGCAGTCAAATTACATTTTGGGCAGATTGAGCTGGTTGTTGTCATTTCACTCAACGAAATCAAGTGTCTTCTATGTAAAAAGATCCGCTGAATCCGAAAACTATAGTCCCCCTAGCCGAAAACTCCCGGAATATATTGTTATGTATAAACAAAAAACGATGAAAAAATGCCAAGATGTCGTTTCTTTTCGCATTTGACTTCAATTATCTCGTTAACTTTTACTCTAAGGGAAAAAATGAAGAGAAATGAATTGGTTTAGAATTGAATTTTCTATAAGATACAATGGCTATGAAACGTTCATCTTCAAATGTTCTTGTTTTTTTTATGGAAAAATATAAAAAAGCAATCCCGAAGATGATCAATTGGTTATTATACTAAGTAAAATTCATCCGATCTTTTTGAAAATCCGTATTTGGTCACTTCTTTTGATAACAAAACAATATGACAAACCCGATCACCGTAGATTTGATAGTTATTCCATAATTAAATAATAGTACATTATATATCAAGGTAGAGAAGTACAGTATTATTGCCTGAGCACCAAGATTACATCTCGAGGCGCTTGCGCCGAGGGGTGTAAGGTGCGAAGGCAATAATAGACTTCTCTACCGTGGTATATATACTATTTTTTTCACTACTAGCACTTGAAATACTCTAAATTAACATATTATATTGATAAGAAAGTGAACGGTTGGACAGAATTTTTTGTTTATTAATTTAACATGACAATCAAGTACGTGGAAGTACAAGTCAAACAGGCCGTATTTTGTTCTGTCATTGAGATTTTTCAAAGAGTAATTTCGTTCGAATTTGTTCAAAATGTGATAATTTTAGGTATGTAATTTCTCTGGAAATTGCGAATGGTGGCAATTATTCGTTTTAGAGAACTTGTCCAAACGTTTATTGAGCGAAATTTCGGGTTGTGTTTTCTAAAAGTGACAGCGTGACAGTTCTCATTATTGACTACTAGTTAATAATAAAAAATTATTAACCACTTTGAACAAATGCCGAGAAAACCTACTTTACAAGTGGAAAAAAGGTTAATAATCATGTCATCAGACGCTAGTAGTGAAAAAAATTATTAAATACCTCGTCATAAGGTACACGCTCGAATTATAGCTTAAAATAAAGCTCTTTGAATGTAGAATTTGGGAAAACTAACGAAAACGCGGCAGACGGTCGCATAACTATAGCAGACGCCTTTGAAATTTATAGCTCGATCTGCGTTTAACGCATTACTCCCCGTGCGATAAAGCGAGAGCGCTGTCACACAAGCACGCTCTGTCGTATAGGTACTTGCAAAAACGGAACTACAGCTGAAAGTAGGTAAAATGTAGGCATGCACAAATAATGGGATTTATGAAATTTTCTCAACTGTCACAAAACATGACCAAAAATATTAAAACATATATTTCTACACTAGGTATACATGTAGGTAAATGCAGTATTAATATGTAAATAACGACTAACACAAGCTACAAAACGTTATATAAAAAAGTGTTTGGAATTGGAATGCAAATATAGAATATAGAAAACGAATACTTATCTCATCACCAAAACTAGCAACAAAACAACAAAAAAGAAGAAAATTCATATCTGGGATAGGTATTCTGAAAAATAAATATAGTTCCTATTAATACTGTAATACACATGTATTTGGGAATACTTACATCATATTATCGGCTTCACTCGTCTTTATCACTGGAGGATATATACAATCTTTCATCTTCCGGTATATATTCGGCATCGGATGTGTCATTAGTTATGCATATTTCTTCCAGAGTTGAAGGCGTTTGTGGACCTTCAAACCACTGAGGATACAATTTGTCATCGAGCAGCACCCAGCCGTGTTCTGTAGGATTGTAGAAACTTGGTGATATTCCGTATTCGCGTTGCACTGCACCACAGAGCACAGATTTGGTTATTTTACAGTGCAAAACATCTTTGCAAGGCGGCAGTAGACTTCCATCAAACTTTTTGAGACTGTCTAATGGACTAGTATGTTCATGTTTTGGTTTGTAATGATTTAATAATGTGTCAAATCTGGCTTCATTAATACATGCACCGGAACTGACCAGTGAACAAATAAGCGGCATTGAACATTTCTTATGCAAAATGTATAATCAACCCAATTATGAAAATATTAATGAAGCCAGATTTGACACATTATTAAATCATTACAAACCAAAACATGAACATACTAATCCATTAGACAGTCTCAAAAAGTTTGATGGCAGTCTACTGCCTCCTTGCAGAGATGTTTTGCACTGTAAAATAAAACGTGTTAACCAAATCTGTGCTCTGTGGTGCAGTGCAACGCGAATATCAGTTTCTACAATCCTACAGAACACGGCTGGGTGCTGCTCGATGACAAATTGTATCCTCAGTGGTTTGTAGGTCCACAAACGCCTTCAACTCTGGAAGAAATATGCATAACTAATGACACATCCGCTGCCGAATATATACCGGAAGATGAAAGATTGTATATATCCTCCAGTGATGAAGACGAGTGAAGCCGATAATATGATGTATTCCCAAATACATGTGTATTACAGTATTAATAGGAACTATATTTATCTTTCAGAATACCTATCCCAGATATGAATTTTCTTCTTTTTTGTTGTTTTGTTGCTAGTTTTGGTGATGAGATTCGTTTTCTATATTCTATATTTGCATTCCAATTCCCAAACACTTTTTTATATAACGTTTTGTAGCTTGTGTTAGTCGTTATTTACATATTAATACTGCATTTACCTACATGTATACCTAGTGTAGAAATATATGTTTTCATATTTTTGGTCATGTTTTGTGACAGTTGAGAAAATTTCATAAATCCCATTATTTGTGGCATGCCTACATTTTACCTACTTTCAGCTGTAGTTCCGTTTTTGCAAGTACCTATACGACAGAGCGTGCTTGTGTGACAGCGCTCTCGCTTTATCGCACGGGGAGTAATGCGTTAAACGCAGATCGAGCTATAAATTTCAAAGGCGTCTGCTATAGTTATACGACCGTCTGCCGCGTTTTCGTTAGTTTTCCCAAATTCTACATTCAAAGAGCTTTATTTTAAGCTATAATTCGAGCGTGTACCTTATGACGAGGTATTTAATAATTTTTTAATGTTTTTAATCGCGTCTGCTCGGAAAAGTTGCCCAGATACAACGTCTGCCGTTGCAACTACGAATTTTGTACATATTTCCGGATCAGATTGCAAAAAATCATACGTGTACCAATGACGATGTATTATGTGATTTGGAACAGTTTTCAAAATTCGCCCCCGCGCTAAGTTGACCGCCGCCGGCCGGCAGACGGGCGATTTTGGAATCGCACGGTGACATTCTACTGCTTGGTTACATCAAACCTTTTGTACCCATGACGATGTATTTTCTACGCGGGCTCTCGGTCTATCGGCCTCTTCATCACCGGCAATACCTACATGCCCAGGTGCCCATATTATCACTACCGTTTTATTACTTTTATTGCAGACATCATATAATAATGCTAATATTATATTCTCTAATGCGTTGTTCGAAGTTACTTTTTTATTTAATGAACTCACTATGCTTAAAGAGTCTGTGCATATCAAGGCTGTTTTAATGACATTGTGTCGAATATATGTATTGTAACGCTTGCCACAATCCATATAGTTCCGCCGTATGTGCCGTATTAAGCCGCCAGTGAAACCCTTCTCCATTTACATATATGGCACTTCCCACTCCATTCTCCGTTTTCGAACCATCAGTGTATATAATTACGTCGTGGGGATATTCCTTAATTATATTGTTAAAATGTACTCTGTAGATACTTTTTTGTGTACACTGTTTGTTGAAAACTGACTAGACATCTGATTATACAGGGAGTCTATAAAAGAACTCCGGGGTTTAAAAAATTAATATTTTTTAAACTATAAAAGATAGCAAAATTTGATCAATTCCTTTGAAACAAGCAGCTCAAAGAGTTTTACTCATACGAATTGGGAATGTTTCTCTCAACAGTTGGCAGCGCTGCGGAGCGTTGACCGTGAAATGACGTAACGGCTGCGGCAGGCATATATATATATATGGCGGCAGGCAGTCAGTGTCGTCTGGACTAACTAACTAACGGAGCTCACATTGAACTTTACTAAGTTGTTAAAAAATCTTGAAAATGTAAGCTTTTTAATCATGTATAAAACATGTATGTACGTTTTTTACTGTATGCAGGGACAGAGAAGCGTGACCCCAAAGAGGTCATTGGATTTGATCCATTTTCAATAGGCATATTACTTGTGGCATATAGGTCAACTGCGCGAAGTTTGAACCAAATCGGTCCAAGCGTTTGACAGTTATCGTGTTCACGGACAGACGGACACCATCGACTCCACTATAATATAAAGCTTGCATCGCTTTGCTTTGCCGCTTAAAATATCAAAGGTAGCCATGTTATCCTATCCTACTCAATTTAAGATACCCGTAATAATAACAAACCAAGCTTCTAGAGAATTTTAGACTCAGCATATCATACTTCCTGGAAAGCATCCGCTTTCAATCCTTATGGCCGGTGACTAATCCTTTATGGACTTTAATTGTCAAGAATAAAATCTCGCCTTTTTGTAAATTATGTTCAGAATTGTAAAATTTACAATAAATTTCATAATACGAAAATCAAAACTGTTACAGAGCTGCCATCCTAATTTCTACTCTTATTACTAAACCAATATAAAATATGTTTGAGTAACTAATACCAAAAATGGCTCAAAAACAGTAAAAAGGTTGAAGAGTGTGTGAGAAAAGCAATAGTTGAAACTACCGCTGAAGAAAAGGACAGTATAGAAAAAGGAATAGCTGAAACTACTACTAAAAGTAAACAAGTAGGTATAAATTGTGCACAACTCTTGTGCAGATAAAGCGCATTTTTAGCATTGGAAATGCTTATGTTTTGTAGGTATGGGTATGAATGACCAGGTTTGCAGAGTAGAAAAAAAGACAGTGGTGTCGCGTCTAGTGTTGATTGTACCGTACTCGACTGCAAATCGGTAGATTCAGGAAAATTCGCGGATACTGTCGATACGGTACTTACTTAACAGTGCGCAGGGGTTTTGTTAATTCGAATTGAAAATTCTCGCAAATCGCCCGTGATAGTATTACAAGCATGTTACGCCGATGATTATTCAGAAAGTCTACGTTTGCGACACGAGCGAGCTTGCGAGCGAGTGGAGCAAGATTATTCCGTGTGAAGGGTTATTTATGACTTTATAGGTTATACGGTTATCATTTGCAATGTCTCGGATGGTTGCAAGGATTGCGAAATCTGTGAATTTTTTTTACCGAAATAGCTTTTGTTTTAACTTCACCAATGGATATACTTAATTTCTTGCAGGCGTCTCAATCGCCCTTTGTGACAAGACAATCCGTTCTTGAAGTATAAGGGAATATACCCGATCACGATAAGAGGTCGAGGAGGAGGGCTATGGTTGGTAGAAATTAATTCCATTCGTTGAGATCTTTCATTAGAGTACCATGAAGGATAAAACTAGTTCCACTCCCTCCCCCCCCCTCGCCGCCCACAACTTTGATAAGAGGACAGAAAAAAGGCAGTAGTTGGTAGAAAACGGTTCTTTTAATTAGAATACAATGAGAGATAAAATTAATTTTTAACAACCTTTTAACACCTTCAAAGTATAGGCTACCTACTGCAAAAAATTCCAGGACTCTAGGACCATTCCCCTAGAAGCAGTTCAAAACGATAGAAGTGGGCCCGAACGGATGGACGGGCGGGCGGACGGACGGACGGACAAAACGCAAACAATAGTTTTTTTTATTTTATTCTTAAAATATACGCTTAAAAGACAGGCAGCGACAGAGGTGAAATGAACACGTAAGCTATAAAAAGTTTTAATTAAACCTAAAAAATATGTTTATACAAAAGAATAATGTACCTACTTTAATTTTGTGTATTATTTTTTTCCTATAATTAATAATAATTTATATTGTTTAATAATGGTTTTATTTATTTATGTTGGAACCCTTAAAAACTGAAAAAAAAGCTAGAACCGGAACCGCAAATTACTGAAGCCACACTACTGGAACCGGTACCGGTACCCTTACAAAATAATTCTACTTAAGTAGTACGGAACGGTTCTAACCCCTGCTTAGTAATTAGTCACTTAGCTTAGGTGGAATGTGGAACAAGAATAAATGAAATTTGTTTATTCACACAATGATTTTATGTACGACTGCTTGATAATGCAGTGATTACAGTCGCAATTAGTAGCCATGATTTGCAATATTATGGCCTAGTCCATAATGATAAAGTAAAACGGCCGCCTGTCAATGTGACAGTCGTACTTAGGTGTCAATCCAAGGTAAGGGTAAATTCAAGTATTTTAAAAATACCTACTTGACAAATGCTTGACATCTGTTGTCAATGATAGGTATATAGATTTTATCGTTTATTGAATTCCATGAAATTTTCATTTTTAAGGGTTGTTGCAGTCATACATAAGGCTTTGTATATATCGCGTCCATAAGTAGGCTTTATGGGGACTCGCCTTGTTTATTTGTGTCTCGCTCGCATGTACGCTCGGCTAAATAAACGGCTCGTTCATAAAGACTCAGTTTATGTACTTGATACATAAATAGCTATTATATGATGGTTAATCCCTTTATAAAATCTTATTAAAGTCACTAGTGACTTTACGTCATAAAGCTAGATGAGTGCGACACCAAGCAGACTGTAGGTCGTAGGTTCTAATTTTACATTTCTCATAGTAAAGAGTCACGCTACAAATTATCTGCGAGTGTAGTATGTATATAGTTCAACATTCAACCATTGAATTTATAATACCGTTGATGGTCTGTGAACTACACTATCGAGTGTCGGTGTTGTTTGTAGGTTTGTTTGTTTGAAATCGGTAGAAAGAAAACCTGCATAAATTGTTCATTTTTCTCTATACTTAGGGTATTTATATGCATGCAAGAAACGAGAATAAATATCTTTTTATCATAATTTATAGATATATGGAACTGCATATAAGCAAACCCACATATCTTAAACAAAATTGAAATGAAGATACTTTATGTAACAAATTTTTAGCTACACAAGACAAGGAGTAAAAGCAAAGATGTATGAAGAAAGAATATCTAGTAAGTGTGTCATACTATTCAAAATTAAAAACATTCATTTATTTAATTACAGAGAGTAGTGCATTATACATTACGTTTTCTTGTAGGTGTTTACATCCAGATTACTGCAAATAGTTATCTGGGTTTCAAGTTTCTGATTAGAATTTCATAAATAAGAAGTGAACAACTTTCTGAAATGTCATTGATAGAAATTTTGTTCAGTTAGGTAGGTGTACGTTTGCTGATATTTCCCGTTCACTTTCTTATGTAAGTATTTATTATAGGTAACTAGTAATGTACCTACCTATGCTTAAGATCAGATACGTAGTTGTTGGAGTGTAATAATGGTTTTATTTACAAAGACATTGTCATTGACATGAACATTGATAAGTAAAAGCCCTTGTTACCCTCCTGTGTAAGTAAATCTCTTGTTATACAAGTGGGGAAGATAATTTATGATGAGCTGCCCTATTGTTCAAGTTACTAGTAGGTACAACTTCAGGTTATTATACAGCAAGACAAACAAGGTTCTGAATTACCCGAGGTGTTACCTATATAACTCTCGCCAGGAAAGATTGCCGGTCACAGCGCACCTTGTGTCGATTTACAATCTTTGTTTTTATTAAGATGCGAGCGACTTCTGGAATAGGATCGTGCTAATGTTGAACAAAAAGTCTTTTCGTTCAACATTGACACGATACTATCCCGGAAGTTGCTAGCCCCTTACGAAAGACAGAGATTGTAGATCGGGATCAAGTTTTCTGTGACCGGCAATCTTTCCTGGCCAGAGTTATATTAAAATTTCAGGTAAAGGTTCCGTATACCTGTTTGAAGTATTGCAAGAGAGAAACTGTTATACAGTGCTTACATAGTGGTTGATGGACAATGAATTATAAGATGAATAATGTATTTATTAAATTACACATGTTACATTGACCACAAGAAGGTTCTGTCCCATCTCTGATGAAATAAAGCAATGTAATGTTCCTTTAGCAAGGGATGTGGATTATACCTGCAACGCAGAGTACGCCCTTCTCCAAATGTTCATAGGTAATTTGAAACTGTTGTCGCTTAACTAAAATATTTTATGTTTAGCACTAAATTTCAAATTAACTAAATTGGGGTGCATAATAAAGGGTGGTGACTTGCATAACGCATTATAGGGATTTCAATGTAAAATTTATAACATGCAATTATTGGTTCCCCAAAAAATTATTTTAGAGCAAAAATGTATTAAGGTTTTTTCTTAGACCATATAGTACATGGACTGCTATTCACCCTATGCT
>NW_022170403.1:8271958-8335323 GCF_008802855.1 Photinus pyralis | reverse complement strand
TGCTTTAGACAATTGCGATAAAATAGATAACTTAGTGCAAGCTGCATCATAACAAAACTGACTTAACATTAACAATTAAAATTAAGTATATTGTATCAGTTTTACGGAGATATTTCCGTTACAGTTACTAGCAGAAAAAGTAACTAATGTAGTTCAATAATTGTGACGGTTCCCATTTACGAATAATAAGTAACTTACCTTCTTAAAACAAATTTGGTATTCCCAATTCTTGTCTTGATAAATTTGCTAACAGTTTTGCTGAAATTAAATGAGCCTCAGATAAACTTCTTAAATATGTATTTATTAAAACCCATACTGTACACAATTTGCAAATAAGAACACAAATTTACAAATATAACCAACTATTATACACATCTCAATATTGTCTTTAATAAACTTAATTTAAACAAGCACACTATAACATAAATAGCATGACGCGACACGATATATTACATGTAAGATGTGACAATTAAGAATTACTTATCCATATAACTTATACTAAACCTTCGGTACCATCATAATTATTATATAGCATGTGTGAGTCTTCAGATAAGATATTTACACCGTTCAGCTTCTCGTTGATATCCCAAGATGTAGTGTGACAGTAACGCAAACAGTAATTTTATTGCTGGAAAAGACATGAATATGTCAATGGAGTATTCGATTTAATGACATTCTATATAGTTAAAGCAGCAGATAGCAAATATTAAATTACATAAAGAAAATTTAAAATAAAATACATACCAAACTAATGAATGAAAGCAAAAGGTTAACGATGCACAGGCTCTTTATTCTGCATGTAATATTGAACCTCCCTCGATAAGGAACTAGCAGAACTCGATCTAGATATCTACCCACAACCATAATAGATGTAGTAAGCCCACATATTATTTTATAATGTGCTTTTTGTATGGCAAAGACATACTAAATCACGTTTGCTGTGCCAACAAAAATATAAGAATAAGAAATATTTGCAATGAGGCATGCAGAATAAATGATTTACAGGTAAAAAATGTTTGAACAAATAGTAAAATGTGCATATGATTGAAGATTTATCTCACAGTTTATAAAATTCAATTTTAATGTTCGTTTATGAAAAGATTGTAAGTCAACAATAGGATAAAATGGTATATCGTACTGAACACCTCTATAAGACTTGTGAATTCAAAAACAATTGAGCATTTAGGACCCCTGCAAAAACAGCATGTTATTATTAACTGAAGTGTAATGATTAACCAAAATTGACCTGTTTTCATTATCAAATAGAACTTGACATGTGTTTTATAGAATGTTTTAGTGTCAACATCTTATACATAGTTCATCCTCTGAAAAAGTAAAAGAAAACTAAACTGTTTAAATAACGTCACCGTGACAAGGAGGAACTTACTACAAGTGGACACAATATGCTACTTAACAATCCAAAGACAATAACGTCATTCTTAATGGATCAAATGGAAAGTCCTACTGAAATGAACAATGACATGAAATAATTCTCCTTTGGGAAATTTAAGTCTTCATATACTAATGAACTTTAAAGAAATGATAGTATTTTAATTGAGCGACTAAAATATTATAGTAGGAGAGCTAGTCGCACACTTTTTTAAACAGTTTTATTATTGTTGATATTTGGATATAAGATAGTTATGTATATGTTAATAACATATCCTAGCGTTCGGCATTTCGCGCGGCTTCGATAGGTAGTCGAAGAGGATTAAAAATTTGAAAACTCAAACAGTTTTATTATTAATGAACCTTTTTTATGCATTAGTTTTAAATTATTTTCGTTAATTTGCCGGACCAACAATCCTCTTTGTAGGTGTTGCCAGTCAAAAATCATCTTACACAATTATTTATCATTTCAGTACATTCATATAAATAAAATAAAACATGCTTCATTACCAATAAAACTGTTTGAATTTTGAAAATCTTCGACCACCCACCACCACCGCGCGAAATTGCTGCCAGATGCTCGGATATGTTATTAGTATATACATAACTATCTTATATCCAAATATCAACAATAATAAAACTGTTTAAAAAAGTGTGCGACTAGCTCTCCTACTATAATATTTTAGTCGCTCAATTAAAATACTATCATTTCTTTAAAGTTCATTAGTATATGAAGACTTAAATTTCCCAAAGGAGAATTATTTCATGTCATTGTTCATTTCAGTAGGACTTTCCATTTGATCCATTAAGAATGACGTTATTGTCTTTGGATTGTTAAGTAGCATATTGTGTCCACTTGTAGTAAGTTCCTCCTTGTCACGGTGACGTTATTTAAACAGTTTAGTTTTCTTTTACTTTTTCAGAGGATGAACTATGTATAAGATGTTGACACTAAAACATTCTATAAAACACATGTCAAGTTCTATTTGATAATGAAAACAGGTCAATTTTGGTTAATCATTACACTTCAGTTAATAATAACATGCTGTTTTTGCAGGGGTCCTAAATGCTCAATTGTTTTTGAATTCACAAGTCTTATAGAGGTGTTCAGTACGATATACCATTTTATCCTATTGTTGACTTACAATCTTTTCATAAACGAACATTAAAATTGAATTTTATAAACTGTGAGATAAATCTTCAATCATATGCACATTTTACTATTTGTTCAAACATTTTTTACCTGTAAATCATTTATTCTGCATGCCTCATTGCAAATATTTCTTATTCTTATATTTTTGTTGGCACAGCAAACGTGATTTAGTATGTCTTTGCCATACAAAAAGCACATTATAAAATAATATGTGGGCTTACTACATCTATTATGGTTGTGGGTAGATATCTAGATCGAGTTCTGCTAGTTCCTTATCGAGGGAGGTTCAATATTACATGCAGAATAAAGAGCCTGTGCATCGTTAACCTTTTGCTTTCATTCATTAGTTTGGTATGTATTTTATTTTAAATTTTCTTTATGTAATTTAATATTTGCTATCTGCTGCTTTAACTATATAGAATGTCATTAAATCGAATACTCCATTGACATATTCATGTCTTTTCCAGCAATAAAATTACTGTTTGCGTTACTGTCACACTACATCTTGGGATATCAACGAGAAGCTGAACGGTGTAAATATCTTATCTGAAGACTCACACATGCTATATAATAATTATGATGGTACCGAAGGTTTAGTATAAGTTATATGGATAAGTAATTCTTAATTGTCACATCTTACATGTAATATATCGTGTCGCGTCATGCTATTTATGTTATAGTGTGCTTGTTTAAATTAAGTTTATTAAAGACAATATTGAGATGTGTATAATAGTTGGTTATATTTGTAAATTTGTGTTCTTATTTGCAAATTGTGTACAGTATGGGTTTTAATAAATACATATTTAAGAAGTTTATCTGAGGCTCATTTAATTTCAGCAAAACTGTTAGCAAATTTATCAAGACAAGAATTGGGAATACCAAATTTGTTTTAAGAAGGTAAGTTACTTATTATTCGTAAATGGGAACCGTCACAATTATTGAACTACATTAGTTACTTTTTCTGCTAGTAACTGTAACGGAAATATCTCCGTAAAACTGATACAATATACTTAATTTTAATTGTTAATGTTAAGTCAGTTTTGTTATGATGCAGCTTGCACTAAGTTATCTATTTTATCGCAATTGTCTAAAGCAGGATTTGAATGAATTTTTCGTAATTTAGCCCAGAAAGGCAACCCATCTTTTATATATTACCGTCGTACGGTTTAATGTCTAATGCCTGGAGTCATCTTCGAACCTACTTGACTAACACTTGAGACAGGCCCAACCTGCTCTACGGAGTCAAACAGCTTTTCAATCTTTATCTTGTAAGTAGTAACATTTTTGGTATAGGTACACGTCACACTACCTGCTCCATTTCTGTGATTAAAGACTTTGGAGTGTCACTTTCTAAGAAAGCTGTAAATCTCAAGAGTTGATCGTGACAAGGTCTTCAATTTTGAGTTTAAAGCACTCCCAAAACCCTTCCACTTCTTCATATATTACCTACCGGTTGTTTGTTTAATAAAATGTCTAATTCATTAAGTGACATTGTTATACATCAACCGAAGTACTTTTTTGTGCTTGGTGGTGTTTTTACGCTATTACAGAGTATTTAGATATTACAATTCACCTCAGTCCTGTCACGGTCGCCAAAAAATGTTAACCATTCAATACACGCCTATAGTGTGGAAAAGACAGCACTTTTCGAATTTTCTTATTGTTAGTGTGGTGTGGTACCTCTACCAATGGGATCTTGGGTTTAGATATGCCTTCCTATACACCCGTATTGGCAAGCTATAAACCACTCTGTATGATTTATGTAGCAGTGGTTCGCTACTTACCCACGAGTTTTGGTCAACCGCGATCGATTCTACCCTATTATTCTTTTTACCTTGGGATTCCTACAAATACTCTTTGTATTCAAGGGGTACGTCTCATGGTTAGGAGTGAAATATGAAAAAATTATGTACCATAGTTTTCTTGATGTTCAATTTTTATGTGCCCTAATAGCTATTATGTGTATAGTGTTAAATAATGATATTTGGGTGTTATTACAATATTAGTGGTAAAATGAGATTAATTACCGGCAAAAAGGTGGATGCGGTCGATTCCACTATAGCGCGCGTGCTTGCTGTTGCTTAGATACCAAACTGCGAACAAGTCTACCTAATGCGTTAATTTCAATTATGCACTTATCTCTTGTGCGATGTCCAGTTTTGTTGCAAATTCTTTTGTAAATGTTGAAACCGCTGTGAATATTTATTCAGGAAATAATCATGCCGAATATCCCGCGTGCGTAAAAATATCCTAATTAAATTTTATCGTTTTTCGTCAAATTGTTTTGCCAAGATGAAGTACTTCTCGTCAATTTTCCACCCAAAATCCTTCGTGATTTTGTTACGTGGCCGATTGAGTCAAGATGCTTCTAAGCAAAACATTTGACGAAAACGTCAAAATTGAATCGGCTGTTTTTATGCACTTGGGTTGAAAATTTAGTATCAACGGTGTCTCCCGCAGTGGTAGTTAATAATTATTTACATTGTTTAAACAATAATAGCAACATTTACGGAAGCAATTGATTTTCTAAATGTTTTTTCGGAATATTTATTCAGCATAGACCGTCGCCCCACTATTAGCTTACCACGCCACGGGGCACCCAAAACTCTCCTGAACAAGGAACAAACTTCGCATCTGCCGGATTCAAACAAACATGGCGTATGTTTGGGATTGAGTAGAAGGAAACCAGAAGTTTCGCATAGGGATTCACTCCCCATTTACCATGTTACATGATGTCAACTTACTCAACTGACACTTGACAGTCGGAATACAAAACTGCGAGCAAGTACTATTGAGTTGCCAATACCTACACTAGCATCATCCGAACATAGTGTCAAATGATTATAAGCCGTGGTGTAAGTTGAAGCACTTGTATGACACCAACCATAAAAATGAGGTCAACCGGTCTGCAACTTTGTATAATTGTATAGGACAAAGAGTTTTACATATTCAGGTTTTTCATGCCTCAATTATACTTATTTGGCGGTTACTCTTCATGTAAATAAATGTATTCACATAGAAAGTTATCTATCAGATTGCAGCAGGTAACTGACCATATCATAATACATACAATAGTAAATGTTGTTTATTAAGAAGTCGGGAAACAAAAAGGGAAAGGGGGCAAAAGATAATTTATCTCTAAATACATGATATATTTATTATGAAAATTAAAGCTCTCATGTAATAATAATTCCGCAAAAACTAAATTAGGTATACAAATTTAAATTTACATCTAGGAATTAATTTCATTCACGATATCGAGGAAAAATCTTGCAATATAAGATTAAGATTTACAGATGCAAAATCAATATTTAATCGGGTGTCATTTACAACAGTTCGTAACATGCTAATGAAAAACGTTGTATGCTTAGGCTTCTCGGAGTATCTATCATATTGGTCCAAAGAATCTTGAAGTTTGAGGGTCAGACTATCATAATTTTTCTTAACGACATCTAAAATTTGATCTTCAGTCGGAGTTGATAAGCTTTGTGAAGTTAACCATTGTTCAATTTTTGGCGAAAAATGTTTTATGATTGCGCGAATGTTTATCAAATTATTATTTAATTTCTGGGCATTGTCTTTAAACTCTCCATCGCCCGTTGCATATCTCAAGCCCATGGAGTACACATTATCAAACACCTGGTGCATACGAATTATTTCGTAATATAACTCATCGTAACTACCAGGTGTCGGTAAAAATGTATCTCCGTATGTAATAAATAAATTGAAAATGTTCGTCACTTGCAACGATAAATCAAATATATTCATTTTTTTGGAAAGATTGCTCTCATGCTGAACAAGGAAACGTAAGAGAGTGATTAATGCTGCCCACAAGTCCTTCCAAGGATAATTAATTCTTATTCGGCACTTTTTTTGATAACACAATATCCGATGGATTACACCTAGGCATAACAGATACAGCTCCATGGGCAGTTTCTTCATCATATGACTCATAACAAATTCCACAAGTAAATCTGAAAATTAAAAAGAGAACAATCTAAGAATGTGTGTTAAAGGATTCCCTTTCGTTACATAATATTTCCGGGTCAAGTGACGCAAAGCCTTAAACCACAGCTTACTTACTATCCAGCTCCGCAACTCTCGAGCGGCGCCTTTGATCTGGCGGTCTACAACCAAGCGAGATGGAATGGTGCGCACTTTCTCGCGCTTGGGGTAAAAGTCGGGGGAGAGATTAAACGAATTTTCATCGCACGGTAGCTTCACAGTACCGTAATTTTGTGCTGTATTGTAACAAAGACTATCTTGATTGTAATGTGAACGTTTAGAATTTGCTGTACAATATTACATAATATTGCAATGAAAGTAGGGTAAGGTGTTAAATTTTATTGCCTAATTGAATTGAATGGGGGTTTACAGTATAGTTGAATTCCGCAGTTCTAATTTAATAAGCGTATACCTGAAACCCTAAAACATTTTTTTGGACAGTAAAAGTTTATTTAAAAATAGAGGCTGATTAGCAAAAAAATAATGAACATGTGCGGTTTTAAAGGTTTATTCAAAACGATATGATTGTGGCGGGCTCTGTGACGTAATAAGCCCGACCAATCAGCTCCTAGAACCATTCAGATGACATAACGACTTGGCAATATTGCAGGAGAATGGCATTTATAACTTGCGTCATCTGTCACAGGCACTTGTCACTTTCGTGCTAGATGCAGTTAAACATCCCTCTCAAAACGTCAAATGTGACAAACGTCAGACCCTCGCGTAAGGTTGCCAGCTCACTTCTACGTGATTGGTTGTAGGTTTGTGACGTATTTAGTCTGAAGCGTTTCAAATTCGGACTAAAAACACAGCTTTTCAATAATTTATTTTGGGTTTATTTTACTCGCAAATAAAAATTGAGGACACACGGGTCTTTTGATTTTTAATGTACTTTGTGGATCAGAAATAAATCCATTCGGGAAAATGGTCAACGTGGCAACACTGGGCTTGATTACACGCCAAACAGGCAATGCAGTCTTTTACCCCAAGAGGCGGGGCATAAGCGCTGCGCGCGTAGATCGGCGCAAACCGCTCCGGCCAAGAGAGTTGTGCAGCTGGATAGTAAGCTGTGCTTAAACCTTGTAGTCTAAGATCCCACATAAGGTCAACCTTCGCCCTTCTGTTTTTCGAGTGAAATGCATTTTTTAGTAATCTTAATATGTAAACAAATTGGAAATGGGTTGCCCAAAGAAATTAAGTCCAGAGTACCCTTAATTTAAATTAATGTAATTAATATTTCTGTCTGCTTCTATCACATGGAGAGAATGCATGCGCGCTCTTTCACATCGATTTGTACACCACAATCAGCGGTTACCCTGCGTCCTTCTCTATCACACACACACACACAGTGCAGCAATTCTAAGTAGCGTGTAACATAGAAACATTTTAGGGGTCTTAGGTTAGTATTAGTAGTAGGACCAAAATCTTCAAGCATACATCATCAAGGGATGAAATTAGTATTTTGTACAATTTGTTTACTATCCAAACCAGTGGAATATACGTTAATATTCTGGGCATCTTTGCGCCACTTCAAGT
Source organism: Photinus pyralis (assembly GCF_008802855.1). NCBI lineage: Eukaryota > Metazoa > Arthropoda > Insecta > Coleoptera > Lampyridae > Photinus > Photinus pyralis. Next base: position 8,327,240 of record NW_022170403.1, on the reverse strand, counting down.
TTGTGTCCTAGAAGCAGGAATCAGACTTGAATGGGCATACAAAAGAAGGAATAAAAAAAATACCAAAAGTATTACATTTCTTACACAAAAGTAAGTGTGTTTTCGCTATAACTTATTGACCCATTACTTCCTTGGTAGCCACTTAATGGCGGTCCGGTATTCGTGTGCTTAATACTCACCTAGTAAGGTTGAAGCTAATGGTTGTGATGATGTAGTGCGATCGGTAGATGGTTTTCTATGTCGCATAGGCAATTTATGCAAGTGCACTTTAAACGTAAGACTAATATCATGCATAATTGAATTTGCGTATTGGTCCTCGGCAATGCAGCTCAATATTAGAAGACACAACTTCACTGTATTGGCACCAGCTTCCGTTTTAGTATCTTGCATCACAATTGAGCTGAAAAGATATCAATGCTGAATCAACAATCAATGTTTGGCACTATTGCTGAATATGAATATGAAGAAAATATAAAGAAATCTAAACTATGTGTGTTCACATATTGACTTCATGAAAACTGAGCAACAGAGTAAACAAATTTAAAAAAACCTTAGAAAAGATCTACCTCTCAAGCTACAAACTGATCGTGAATGCGCATTTTTGAAAAAAAACGACTTTTAAAGTCCACTATTTTTCAAAATAAATTTTACGCCACGTCGTTCTCATATTTTACAATAATAAAAATTAATTTTATACATTACAAAATATAGAATAGCCCATTTAAAAAATGTAACTTAATTGAGTAAGAGAACTTACCTGAAATGAATTTGTTATTTGACAGCCCAAATAGTTCAAATTATGCAGTACTTCAGTTTAATTTGCACTTATAGGCCGCGCGCTATAACATGGCGAGAGCTTTAGATGCGCAGTGAACGAGTTTGCGCGGTTTACTTGAATGTTTCCAGTGCAGTAGTCATGATAACAAGCATGATACTATCATATAGTAAGATACACTCAACTGAACTTCACTGAAATAGAAATCCCCATCGACAAGTTTTCCCGGCAGTTACCGATGTCATATTCGGTCTGCCCCGTTATTCGCCATGCTATAGCGCGCGGCCTGTACATCCTTCTGGAAGACAATTTCTTTTACAACACGTATCTAAATTTGCATCGATATTATGGGCAAAAAAAGAAATTTTCGATGCAATTGGATGTAGTTGAATATTTGAAGGTAATTTTTAGTTCTGATTAACTGTTTCCAATATCTTCAATAATTCTTTAGTAACATTCATACTGTAGTGAAAATTCCAGAAATTCACTGTGAAAGACATCGGCGATAAAGAAGGAAGGCGGATTTGACGCCATCTTTTCGGGACATATAACGTGTTGTTCTATAATGTTGGGCAACAGTCGAGAACATTCGAGTTTGCTATATAAGCAAATCGATATGCGTTTTAGGACAGTTCCAATTTTGACGCTGAGGTAATAAATCGTTTGCGCTGTTATAAATTGTGTATTCGTGAGTGATAAATAATATTTTACCTCTTATAAATCAATTCGTTTTAAGACTGTTATAAATTTATTGTTAATTAATCGTAAATAAATAAAGTAGGTAATTAAATTTACGTTACAATATTATTTGACAAACCGCGTATACGACTGAAAAAATTTAATATTTGATGATTGTATTTTAGATTTAAGAACATGCAGAAATTTTTATGACGAATACTGTTTTTCGTAAAATTAATAATAAAAAGGTTTCCCACATGTTACCAACTTAAGTAGACATACTGTATATAATAATAAATAATGACAATTACTAACAAATTCTGAAATAGGTACTGTAAATCGCTATCTAAAAGAATTTTTTTAAATAATGTTGCCTGTTGCATTTGTTATGTTAAGCAGCAGTTCATTATACAACTATACAGCCAGCCACACATTAGAGGAATATCAAGGGCCCCAAAATACTTCCCTGCGAAATGCCATGTTCTACAGGGAATATTTTTGATTTGGTGTTCCCAATCTTCACCTGAATTCTACGTTTCGTGAGATAGGGTACCAACCACTTCTTGACATTACCTCTTAGTCATAGGCTTTCCAACTTATCGGAAACAAACCTTACCTCTAGCATATGAAATGAATGAGCAAGATTTTTTCCATTTCCTTGAGCACATATTGAGTGTATTCTACCATTGAATAAGTACGCCAGTATGATACGACGCTAAATTTTATACAAAATTTTAGACAAAACTTTTGACAAATTATTTAGTGTCGCTGCAAACACAATTTCTCGCTAGTTTGTGTGAAATTTTGTACAAAATTTTTTGTATGCAAATTTTTTTAAAACTTGTTCTAAAAATTCGGTTATTTTATACGAAATCTGCGCGCTAGTGAGCGCAATGCGATGATAGCCATGAACGAATTGTGAAATTTGTGGTTATGTTTATTTCGAGGTTTATTTGTTTAATACTCCTTTGCCTCTTCGTTGTTCTAACCATTTTTTACTCCACATTTTTCGTTGTCTTTTTTAGCTTTTACTTTTTTTCTTAGCAGTAAAGAAATAATTGCAAAATCGACCACTGCAGCAGCTGTTATTATTAAATTTGTACTATTCATTTTAAACGTAAAATAGTAAATACGGCCCTTGCCTTAAAAAAATAGGTTATGACAGTCTTGTTTACACCTATTGGTGAAGATGTGGCCCCTGGTTTTGGTAAATGCGCATGCTCACACACGAAATTCATGGCAATAGTATATTGAAAGACAAGTGTTACAATGCGACCTTAATGCGATACGAGTGTCCGCAAGATAGGAGTATTACAATAAAGCATTGTAACACGCGTTTTTCATACTATTTTTTCTATTTCGGTGTTTTAATTTAATTAAAAAAATCATTATCAGAAACTATAGGGAACATTAGAACTAACATGTTTTATGTTGGGAACACTTTTTATGCCGTTAAGTTTTAGGTTGGCAGCGTAGTAAGACTGACCTTTTGAAGTTCAAACATGGAAGTACCCAACGAAGTACCTACTTGTACTAACTAGTAACTGCCAACTTAAGAGATGAGTTACCAAAGAAAACGACTATAATCACTGTCTTTGTACAACTGTTTTAGGCCGAAAACAGTTGTACAAAATCATCATTGTGACACCGAAATAGAAAAAATAATTTTGTAGTTGCAAACAGGACGTGACCTGTAAGTGTTACGATTTTTTCTAAATCCATGTTGATAGTGTGTTCTCCTAATTATTCTAGTACAATTTTGTATTTTATCAGTCCCAATAGACTCAAAAATGTTTGAGAAGGTACTGAGGACACAAATAGGGCAGTAATTGGAGATGTCATCTGTAGCGCCTCTTTTATTTATTAGAACTGTTTTACTACATCAGGATATTCACTTGTTTCAATGGGGTTATTAATAAAATCGGTTAAAATCGGTGAAATCGTTAAAGTTAGCGGTATAATATGTTACATAATAAAAGAAGTGCTTTCCAATTCTTCAATAAAATATGATACTGGTCGGCCTGTGTGGCGCAGCGGTGTGCGGCACTACGGGGCCCTTGTTCGAATCCGGGTTGGGCATGGATATTTGTAAATGTATAGTGGGTTGCGTTGGTAGAGGAGCCTTTGCTGAAACCCCGCCCACTTAAAAATAAAGACCAAAAATCAATAAAAAAAATATGTCACTGAGATACAGCACGGCACTGGTGACCAGCAATATTTTAATATAATAATAATATATAATTTGTGTTGTTATACTAGTGGGAGCGGCCCGTGAGAACAAACGGCATTTCGTATTAAAATTGTGCCACTTGGAACACATGTTCCCTAGACCTATTTGAGTGATTTGAGTCGCAGAGCCGGAAGTTCCGCCCCTTAGGGTTGAAAATGGCGCCAATTTTCAAAATTGAGGCGAATTTCAGGAAAAATCTATTTTTAGAGCGATTTTTACGTTTAGGGTGTCGTTTACGAGGTTTCCGAGGGTGAAAACGACAAAAACAATATCCGAAGCTAATTTCTGTGTACAAAGCATGATTGTATGATATTTTTAACGTTCGACAGGATTCGAAAGTTTCTTGGAAAGTTTGACCGATTTTCGTGGTTGAGGGGACGTTTTTGAGATTCTTTTGGGTGAAGATGACCAAAAAAGACCCATTAAAGACCTTTTTCTACAATCGATATCCAAAGTAGGCATTTGCGCTCCTATTTGACAACGCAAACGTCATATTTTTTGAGGAATGTCAATAAAAAAACGCTCGCTCCCCAAATTATAAACTATAAATCAAATATGCATTGCTCAGAGTACCCAATGACAACGAGTAATAGACATCTTTCATTTGGCCATAAGATTAAAATAATAATTTATATTTGAGTGAAAAATTTAAATTTTTGGAAATTCGAGCGCAAATTGATTGTTGATTTCAAGAGATTAGCGCGGCAAATGTCTCTTTCAATCGACAATATATCATTTTGCGCTCTTAATATACAAATAGCTCTTTTTATTATTAGTATTTTGAATAAACAGGTCGAGGTAAACTAGGTGCAAAGGTGGAACTTATTCATTGAATTTGGTTTTTAACTAAAAATTGTTGATTATTGAAACGTATTTACAAGTAAAAAGTCATAAGTCTTCAAAGGGGAATGCCTCATCATCGCTCAGATCTCCTGTTGCAGTCGAGATATAAAAAAATATTTAGTTAAGATCATTAAAAATCAAACTCTGACAGTCATGTTTATAATAAGCATGTACATATACTTGACTGGCAGTGTTCTTGACAGTTAGAACACTGTAAGGTCCAGGGAAGCTTGTTTCGCAAGCATGAGCACCTCATGGTCTCACAAGTTCATTTGCAGCCGCATTTTCCTAGGATTGTGAGCTCCTTCCATATTTACACCTCTTTGGTCCAGTTTGGTTCCCAGCCCACTTTGCCTCGTGCCCATCCCCAAGTTTACGGATGTGGGGGGCATTCAGTAGGATAGAAGCAGTGCCCCCACAATACATGACCTGCTTGATTGGGGACAGGAACTGCAGTAATTTATTTTTGGTACAAAATAAATATTTTCCCACATTAGTAGTGGATTTCTCCTGTGCTTCGGGGTCATAGAAAACGGTAGTAAATTCTTCCAAAGTTTTAATTGTTTTTAGCGCATTTCCACAAAAATTAAAAAAAATGCGCTATTGTGGCCACTTTGTCCGTCCGTCCGCTCGTTTTGCGACGCTACTAGTTCTTTATCTTAAGAGCTATTGTTCTACTTTTTTCGCTATTTGGTTCGTTATGGTGTCGAGTCTTGTACCAAGGAAGGAATTTTTTCTGTACCGCTTACAAAAAAAGTTATTGTAAAAAAAAACAAAAAACCGTTTTTTACATGTTCCATAATTTTACACTTTTGCCGTTTATTAACGATCCTAGAGATCGTTTATAATTTTGCATTGCTATCTGTCGTCTGCCTGTTGGTCTGTCCGTCTGTTCCTTTGTCTGTCTGTCCATCTATCTGTCCGTGTGAACGATAACTTTGTTTAGAAATGTTCGATCGCTTTTACATCTCCGTTAGTTATGAACTGAATTGCATGAAATTCAATATGGGCATAGCTTTAGCCATATAATACGCAATGCCAAAAGTTGAATCGAATCGATTCAAAATTCACAGTGCCCTTTTCGCATCTCGACCATTTATAAACCGAATTGCAAACTTTTTTACTTATAAAAGTATTTGAATGAAATTTGATACATAGGCACTTGGAATAAAGGAAAATCAAACGCCAATTTCAAAATTTGGTTTTGCGCATGCGCAGTGCCAACTTTTTTATTTATGGAAGAATTTAAACGAAATTTGATACATAGGCACTTGGGATAAAGGAAAATCAAACGCCAATTTCAAAATTTGGTTTTGCGATGCGCAGTGCCAACTGTTTTATTTATGGAAGAATTTGAATGAAATTTGATACATAGGCACTTGGAATAAAGGAAAATCAACTGCCAATTTCAAAATTTGTTTTGCGCATGCGCAGTGCCAACTGTTTTATTTATGGAAGAATTTAAATGAAATTTGATACATAGGCACTTGAAATAAAGGAAAATCTAGCGCCAGTTTCAAAATTTTATTTTGCGCATGCGCAGTGCCAACCTTTTTATCTATGGAAGCATTTAAGTGAAATTTGATATTTAGGCGCTTGGAACAAAGGAAAATCTAACATTAGTATCAAAATTTAGGTTTGCGCATGCGCAGTTCCAACTTTCTTATTTAGAAAAGCATTGAAATGAAATTCTTCTCATAAACTGACATTGAAGTAGCACGACAAAAATGGATTGCGCATGTGCAACGCTATCTTTCATATTTGTGACCGGATTTTTACGATTTTATAGAAGTTGCATCTTACAAATGGGAAATGAATGCAAGTGGAAATGCGTTTTATGTAAATCGTTTACGATTACTTTTTAACTTGTTTCTGTTATTCCTCTTTGTGAATTGGAGAGTTCAAATAAAGCTGGTCCGGGCGTTTCATCCAAGTCATAAACGCCTTCTCATTTCCAATAGAATTGAAGCAGGGCGTTGTGGCACAACCTGTGTAACAATGAAAGCCTCGTAGGGCTTGTGAATTTTCTTCTCCAAGTGCTAATACAATCAAATGGGTCGCTATATATCGACGCTTGGCCCCAACACCTGACAGATATCCTTCTTTTAGTCCGAGTTCTTTCAGAAAAAAAAACAAAATATATATGACCATCAGAACGTCAGTATATCAAGACTGGACGAGGATGTTCTGGTCTCCATGCTCCACCATATCTTTCGCATGGAGGATGATTCGCCCGTCCGCCTCTTCTTGCGTAACTTGTATCCCATCAAAAGGGAAAGCGTTCTCAATCGTAGGAAAATGCGGCTGCAAGTCAACTTGTGAGACCATTAGGTGCTCATGCTTACGAAACAGCCTTCCCTGCACCCTACAGAGTTCTAACTGCCAAGAACACTGTAAAATCGCAGCCGAGTGTACATGCTTATTATAAACATGACTGTCAGCGTTTTATTTTTAATGATTTTAACTAAATATTTTTTATAGTTGCAACAGGAGATCTGAGCGATGATGAGGCATTCCCCTTTGATGACTGATGACTTTTTACTTGTAAATACGTTTCAATAATCAACCATTTTTAGTAAAAAACAGTATTCATAGAATAAGTTTCAGTTTTGCACTTAGTTAACCTCGATCTGTTTATTCAAAATACAAAAAATTTCATAAAAAAGGCCTTTAATGGGTCTGTTTTGGTAATCTTTACCCAAAAGAATCTCAGAAACGCCACCTACACTACGAAAATCAGTCAAAACCTTTGAATCTTGTCGGACGTTAAAATTGGCCTATACAGGGTGGTGACTTGCGTAACGCATCATAGGGATTTCAATGTAAAATTCATAAAATGCGATTATTGGCTCCCCAAACTATTTTAGAGTAAAAATGTATTAAGGTTTTTTGTAGGAAAAAATTTTTTACGTCAATCAACCCTATTAGTTTTCAATTTTTTGCATAATAAAGACGGAAAATTGGAAAATAAAACCCCCATCTTTTTCAATAATCTGCGATGCCATGGAATTTTCTAAAACAAAAAGATATCCAGTTATCAATTAGCAGCAGTTCGAAATGGCTTTTATGATCGACTTGGTTACTGTATTGCAGTTAATGGTGACCTATTCGAACATTTATTGTAAATTGTTATATTAGGAAACCGTTTTTGGTAATTTGGTCTTTCTTTATGTTGAATTCGCTGTTCTAAATATAATACTTTTTGATAGAATTTGATTTGTTTTAAAGCGGACATTCCATGGCATGACGGATATTGGCGTAGTTTTTGTATTATAAAATTCCATGGCATCACAGATTATTGAAAAAGATGGGGGTTTTATTTTCCAATTTTCCGTCTTTATTATGCAAAAAATTGAAAACTAATAGGGTTGATTGACGTAAAAAATTTTTTCCTACAAAAAACCTTAATAATTTGGGGAGCCAATAATCGCATGTTATGAATTTTACATTGAAATCCCTATGATGCGTTACGCAAGTCACCACCCTGTATATGATAAATGAAACATGCTTCCCACACAGAAATTAGCTTTGGATATTATTTTTGTCATATTCGCCGACGGAAACCTCGTAAACGTCACCCCAAACGTAAAAATCGCTCTAAAAACATATTTCCTGAAATTTTCAAAATTGGCGCCATTTTCAATCCTAAGGGACGGAACTTCCGGCTCTGCGACTCAAATCACTCCAATAGGTCTAGGGAACATGTGTTCCAAGTGGCACAATTTTAATCCGAAATGCCGAATAATACCAATCGAGATACCAATATTTATCACGTGCCGCTCCCACTATACACATTGTACTAACTACTAGCAGATTACTACAGAAAAACATAGATTTCAGCTTTTGATTGATATGCAGAGGAGCCATGCCCCACGAGATGCCCCATCCAAACAAAACAATAACAATTCAATTCTGCCTCGAAATGGGTACTTTTTTTCATCCCATATTGTTCCTCTATTTAGCATGGCAATCCATATTGGAATTTTACGGGAAATTCTAAACATTTTTCATGTACCATGTTGTGTCCTATACCTAAACTTAATGCTTTTTAACCTATGACGTTGCCAAGTCCACTGGTATACTGATTACTGATCAAGAAATGTAAACAACTGATGCAATAAACGATTTGTGGACGTATATAGCAAATAATGAAGAATATTTAAAGCTTCCCGTACTACGCGGTTACTATAAAGCTGCTCTTTTCGCGATCCGAGTGATGTTTATACGACTTTAGTTTACCCTGAGATTCGCATGCCCACGACTACAGCGCCCTCTATCCGTAAGCGCCCATTTTGCATTGAATGCATAGGGCGAATAGCAGTCCATGTACTATATGGTCTAAGGTTTCAGAACTAAAGGCGATTATTATTATGTCGATTAATACACTCCATTAATATACGACCAATCAGCTTGGTGATTGTCTCAAATTCTAACCAATCAGATCATTTTTTATCTGATAAAAAGTTAGGTGGCTTTTAACAGCGATAAAAATGCGCGTAGGAATACGTAAAATACATAGTGGTTGTAAAAATTACTGTCTTTTATTAATCTCCCTAAAATACACTTGATCTTGGTTTTAAATCAGGATAATTTTATTTTTAATTCACTTAAATCTTGTTGCTTCCTGGAAAAAGGTCTTGATCAAAAGCACATGATAAAATCGCTCCAGCTAAAGCTGTCGCGATTTTATCACACTTTTGATCTCTAGGTTTTTCCGTTGCAACAAAATTTTCATGTAACAATAAAATTATCCGATTAAAAATCAAGCTCTTGTGTATTTACCTCCGATATAAGAATTGTAATAATTTGAGGTCTTTTACCAAAAGCACTTTGGACAAATGTGCGGACCCATACACAAAATGTTGCTGGACAATAGTCTCACTCCATACTGATTTATGGATGGCGTTGGGAAGCGCCTTTTAGTAAATGAAGGACTACATTATCTGAACTAAAGGTCAAGTCGTACTATAAAAAAATGTTTGCTCCTTCTAATTTAAAAGGGTATAACTTTGACAGTTCAACTTTAGACCTATTAACTGCTACATAGAATACCAAATTTAATGCTATACTGTATTCATTTTAAGAACGTAGCAGTAGAAAGCATAGGAAAGCTTTGACCTTCACCGTGATTGGTTAAAACGCAAGTCAGTATTACACCAAAAAATAAAACCAGTGAAAAATTTTGGTAGTTATACTTTGCAATAATTTTTTTTTCCTGAGTGTACTTATCTTCAAGCACAGCGTCATCTACTACCTTCTTATAATGAATGCAGTATAGTCCAACTTACCAATACTGAAAAAATGTAACCAGTAGATTTGAAGGTTGGGCCATAATGTCCAGAATAGAAGAAAGGTCAGGCACTGGTTGAGACGCATTCAAAGTATTAATTGGAGATGGTGGTGAACTCGTATCCGTTTGTATTTGAGCTAAAGTTGTAATAAAATTTCTATTCAAATGTATTGCTTCATAAAATGCCAATAATAACGCGTTATTCGCCCTAATCTGTTGAGTTCGCACTCCACCCTCTTCTGATATGAACATGTTCCCAACCATGTTCGTTAATGAAGATAACCAAGATGCATTCTGTGCCTCCAAATGTTGCAAATTGAATTGTCGACAAAACTCCATTAAAGCGGCTGTAATAACTTGGCCATATCCATTTAATGCTAATTCGTCATCTAATATCGATAACTTTACAATATAGGGATTGGAAGAGTCATATTTTCTGTAGTTGACTAAAAGCGTAAGTAAAATAACAACATCGTGTCCGTGTATCTGTCGAGACTGAGTATCACATAACAGTTGCACCAAACACTCAAACATTGACGTAAACATAACATACTCAAGTAGCGTATTTTGGCTCACATTTTCAGTTCCTGTGGCAAATACTAATAACAACTTCAGGCACAGCCTTTTCAAACTTTCCGGGGAATCACCTGAAATGAATAGTTTTATCTAAGTTTTACAATGACCCATCTTTGGATTTTTCAGTTGACCCGAACTAAGTATACTTATTCCCAATTAGCCACAAATTAACCTACCTGATAGAAAGGCATTACAAAAGTTTAACAATTGTTGCATTTTTTCTTCTGCAACTTGGAAGCCCATAAGTAAGTGGATAACATCAAATCCACTTTCGGCGGTTGCCTTTTTATAAACTGACGAAACCAAACCACACAGTGTTTGCATGGCATAAACAACTCGTATATTATGATCATGATTTAGTGTATCTATACATTGGCAGAATAATAAATTAAAGTTGTCTCGAACAACACCTAATTGATCCGGTGTTAATTTTTGTATCTCACTTTCGAGATACGCTACTTTCGGTTTAAGTAAAAAGAATTCGTCCCAAAATGATGGATTATTCTTTGATAAGTCGTCTCCCCGAAAAAATAACTCGTAGATCTGCACAACTTTTTCCTTTAACTGTCTTTTTGAACCAGAACCACTGCGCTTTCTTGTAGTCATTGTATAGGTTATAACACATTTTTAGATTCAATTCTAATCTCCATTTATTTAAAAATTAAAGTTAGAATAAATATAAGATTTGTAATCTACCGGTTACACGATTAATGTAAAGAAATTGCCTTAGCACACGCAATAAATAGATAAACCCTGATGACATTTGTTTATTGATAAAACCATAGAACAGAACATCTCAGACCTTACCCCTTACGTCCGAGCGTGAATTGTATATAGGGTGATTCAAAAGGTGTGAACATAACTTTGAGAAGCTGATTTGAGCTCGAAAAGTCATTCTCTGATTCTCAACGGTTACTGGGCTAACGAAAAAAGAACTATATATAACGGCAATTTTTTTTTGCCATGAAAAATAACGACGAACAAGTACTGTCCAACAATTTATTCGTGAATAGTAAACTGTCAAACGTATGAGATAATACCTACTTACTTTATTTACTATACATGTCAGTTATTAACAACGTAAGCATATGCACAGATATACATAAAGACGTGGCATATGTCTGTGATGACACACCCCTACCAATAGGAAACCACCTTATAAGGAAAAAAATTAAAGAAACCGGGCCTATCCATCGTTTTATATGTGTAACGTTCAACAAATTAGAGACAAGCTGGAATTTGGCAAGGTACTTTGTTATAAGGGTCTAAAAACCCTCTGAAACCCCAGCGTCGAGCCCATCACCCTAAAACCACCCTCTAAGTGGGATATAATATACCTTCTCTGAAATTTTCCTTAATAACTCTAAAACTAAGCATTTTAAGGAAAAATGTCAAGACTGCCTGCAAGGGGATCTTCGAAGTGACCCCCCATAACTCTAAGCAACCACCCCCACCCCAATCGTGGGCGTCTCGACTTATCCAGCACCTCATTCTCCGTTTAGTTCCTACTTGCAGTTAGTGTTACTGAAGAGTCAATATTTTTTAAACTCTCCTTTTTTATCGTATTTTTGCAAATTTATTTGTAAAAAGGTAACTTTTAATCTATCACTTCGACCAGCTGGTTGGCTGGCTGGCAGCAAATGCAGACCCGTAAAAGAACGCTTGCGGAAAGAGGAAGAGTGTACAGTTGTACGTGTACCTACCGGAGCCATATAATGAACAACGGCGGGGCTTCAAGATCTGGGGTCAGCGACATCTGGGCGCCATCCCCGAGTGTTATATTAACGTGGTGATTTTGCAGTGTTTTTCTATCTTCTTCTATAGTTTGGGTACGATTGTTTTCAAATTGGTGTAGTCGGAAAGATCGTGTAAACGCGCCCAACTCTTGCGTGACGACATATTGTTTTTTTTTCGGAGAGGCGAAGTAAACCACTTTTTGCAAGGCGCGTGTCTTTGAGGGGTAATCGACTTCGGCCGCCCAAAAGTATGCTTTCCCCTGTGAATTTTGTCACGCACGAGGTTTAAAGTTTCCTAAATGCAAAATCGCGGTCTCTCTTTCTTGTGTCGCCAATAGAAGCTCGAGCTATGACAAGTGTCCCAAAAATTGAGTACCATTATTTGGGGAATTTTAAGCGAAATCCACCAAAATGCGATTTGCCAGTTAACGGGACGTCTGAAGTAAGTATCGACAAAAGGAATGTGGCCCCGACAATATCTCACTGAGGGTGGAGTACAAAACTACACACGCGAATTGCGGGAGACAGAGTTGGACTGGGTCACTGGGTCAACTGGGTCACTGAATTAAACTGGGTCACGTCATACTCTTTTCAGTTAGACCCAGTGACCCAGTTTGATCCAGTGACCCAACTTGACCCAGTTTGACCCAGCGACCCAATCTCACTCGGGGACCCAATTCGACCCAGTAACCTAGTTTGATCGTATAACGCGGTTAAGTCAGTGCCCTCGCCCTCGGTTCAAGTGTACATATGAAATAAATGAAATGCTGGTTTGTTGAAAATAATACTCGATTGCTTGACAACTGCCATTTCTGTGATGTTTGCTTTAATACTGCCGTAAAAAACTTTCCATGTCCCGAATTGTATTAGAATAATGTTATTTCTAAACAATTCCCTCCTTCAGTTCTTTGTTTCAGGGCTTACCAGTTTGCTTACAGGTGTTCATTCACATTTAATTTTTTTCTACTAGTTAGCTTAATCCAAATAAATCTTTTCTCTAAATACTTTCATTGACTACTTGACTACAAACTACAAACAAATGCATTTGATTTTATTAGGTATTAGTTCTCTTGAATGAAATTGGGCTACGTGCTTGTTGGCGAATATTATTGAGGAAGTTTTTTTTTAATTAAAAGTTACTTGAAATTGTTTTGGATGATACCTAACAATAATTTAATTACTGGGCCACCGGGTCAAGACGGGTCACTGAGTAAAGCTGGGTCAAGATGGGTCACTGGGTCAAGCTGGGTCACCGGGTCAAGTTGGGTCACCGGGTCAAACTGGGTCACCGGGTCAACTGGGTAAACTAACTGGGTCACCGGGTCACTCTATGCTTGACCCAGTCTAACTCTGGCGGGAGAATGGACGTCGGAAGCGGGTACCGACAAAGGGAATGTGGTGGACCCCGAGAGGATCTTACTGATGGTGGGGTCAAAACTTGCTAATAGAGTACTGATCTGCCATACAAAAATGGGCTGAAGTCCCTTCGATCGAGGACTTTGATAATTTTTTATCAAATAGATTTTTCGACACTTCATCTTACTCAATGAACGTCTTTTCACCCCTAGTGACAATAACTGTGTCAACAATCGACAAAGACAAATCACCAATCCCACACACGTACACCATGTTTAACAACCTAAAATTAATTTACGGCAACACTTGACTGCAAGGGGCCTATTAACTTGCCCCCCACCTAGAGATTTGACTGTCATAGTCATACTATTACAAAGCATAATGCGCTCGTTATGCGTTCACATGCGCCACCGATAGTAACTCTTGCGCCATTATCGTTTTTTAGCAATCCAAAAATACATTTGGGAGGGCCCAAATATACGTAATGCATAACCAGACGTATCCAGTGGCACAGATACCGATAGCAAAGTGCGTTATGGAAGGCTACGTTCACTTGGGCCCTCCCAAATATTTTTAAAGATAACCAAAAAAACAAGAATGGTGCAAAGATATCTTTTACGGCGCATTTTAGGGCATACCTAGAGGTACAATTTAGAAACTTGATAGAAACAAGTATAAATTGTGCACAACTCTTGTGCAGATAAAGCGCGTATTCCACCCCGTAATTTGATAAAAGGATAGAAAGAAGGGCAGTAGTTGGTAGAAAACGGTTCTTTCGTTGAGACCTTTAATTAGAATACAATCAGATAATAGCTATTTATGTTACAAGTACATAATCTATGACTTTATTGGACGAGTCGAATTTATTGGCAGAGCGCGCTTGCGCGCGAGGCCAATAAAAAAGACGAGATAATAAAGTCTGATTATGTACGAGTAACATACTTAGCTTTATGTTCGACTCGGAAAATGTAGTTCATGTATGTATTGAAAATTTGCTGAAATTTGGTATAGATTTCACTATTTGATAACCAGAAATAACATAGTGTGCCTTTTGTGTTGTCATAGATACGTGTTGTTTGCAAAAAAATCTGTTGATGTGTAGTGTCAATTTTGTTGGGTATTAACTAATTCTCTGTACCTAATTATGAATCCCAAGATGAGTCCAGAAGAAATTGATGGGTCAAACAGTATACAACAATTAGCCTGCAATGCCAGAGAGATGCTTTTACCAAGCAAATCAAAAACTGTATACGAGGCGGCATACAGGGAATACCCCCTACTGGGGGAAGAAATCAATTGCACCACGGAAGACTGTATATTGGCGTCCTTTAATAGGTCTCCTATAAAAGTTCTCCTTTATGGAGTAAGTCCTCGATGTTACGATCGACAATTAATTTAGATGAGGGAGTGGATATATAAGCAAATTTTCCTGCCTAATTCCTTACCTCAAAAGAAAAGGAGATTCTGACAGAGATCTGACAATTCTAAAATTAGTGTTGCCAGCAAAATTTTGGGAACGGAAACCGTTATGGCAAATTCTTTGTTCATAAATTTAAAAGCCGTAGAGACCACCGAAATATTGCATCAAAAAGGTGCATCGGTAATTAACATTACCAACAATAACAACTGTGTTATTAACATTAATTTAGTATAATAATTATTGAAATGTATAACATAGATATGTGTTCTTAAAATTATAGCATTCTGTTCCGTGTACTTCTTTAAAACAGATCGTAATTTTAAAACGCATTTTCCAAAGAAATTGACAGTGACAGGAGTCCAAATTACTTTTTCATTATGGACTAGTCCAATAAAGTAGCAGATTATGGACGCTAAACAGTGTCATAACTCAGCGTATTATGATCGAGTCGAACATAAAATTAATTTTTAACCTTATTCTTAAAAAATGCGCTAAAAAAGTAACGTTTAAAAACGTTAAGTTGCCCCCCCCCCTCCACCGTCTTTTTGAAAATTTAATTTCATATCCAGATGTATCAGATGGCGTAGATACCAGCGACAAAATATGTATTGGGGGAGGGTGGCCCATCCCAAATGTGTTTTCGGAGCACTACACAAAACTATCATTGATTTGTACACCAGTATTAAAAAAGACGATATTTCTCACCAACTGATTTATTACAAAAAATGCTGTACGACTACCTCTTTCTTTCCCGATTACAATCAAGACTAACTTAAAAAATTAAACATGCTCTTTAGGTTATTCCAGGTTTCCATATTATAAATGCCACCATTTTCAATAAATAATCCCTTAGAGAAGGAAAGAGAAGCAAATTTAATTTGTCTTTTTTAAAATGAATTTAATAATGAATGAGTGCAGGTAAACCGGCCGCTTTCGCACGATTCACTTAAGCGCATTTTTCTGCAAATATTTTTAACCCCATAATTAAGGGCAAATTTTCTGGAAAATATCTTTGATAGGTATTCTCGTACCATTAAGGTGTTATGTTCGCGTGCATCATCCTGTTGAAACCAACAGTTTCCAACTTTTGTGTGCCGTATATATTGTCGTATTCGTAATAAAGAATGCTACTCAATACAGTATGTACTTTTTTAAGTGGCCATATCAAAAAATAAAAGTTCATGATGATTTCTCCAAAACGAAACATTGTATTGTCTCAAAAAGTGGCAATGGGAAGGTATTTTTAATTTTCCTGTATCTGCTCAATTAACATCAGAAATCAAAACAAAATTGAGAAATTTAAATTTTTCTGCCATATCTTCGGAAGTAATCGGAATTTTCTGGTTTTCTTTACAGCATGATAATAACTGTTTAAATGGGCAACTTTTCCCAATTTAACCATTGTCGTATGTTCTTTGGTTTCCGAGATCGCTATGATAGACATTCATGATACTACAAGTATCATGATAGACATTCTTATATTTTGACATAGTGTATAATTTACCCTTCGGTGTATGGGAAGGTATATGATTCCAATTGTGATTTGCAATTTGCACATTGGTATATGTATCACAGCACAACTAAAACACATATGCTTATGCAGGGCGCACATTTGAAACGCACGCAGCACAACTCACGGCCCCACACGCTTCGCATTTTGTCGAAATTAATGAGCAAACACTTATTATGACGATACTATACGACTCATATCTGATGCCCCACGGCTACAGTGCCCGAGGCACAGATTTTTTTGTAATTTCAACCACTGAGCGTGTGTGGCCGTGGGTTGTGTTGCATGCGCGGCGTGCGTCTCATGTGTGCCTCGCCTTAAGGTCATTCACCAAAAAACCTCATGGTATCAGCCAGGAGTTGTTGGTATTCAAGGGCTGGGAGCCTCATTAATGCTATTCCATCTATCAAAGAATCTTGCCAATTTTGTGTCCAACTGCACCATCTTGTTAGCAGGAGTATGGACTGTCAATAAGACGTAAATCCGATGAAGTACCAAATTTTAAAATTTTTTAGTGACATTCGCAATACCACAGAGTATACAAAGTTTTTTACTCTATGGTAAGGTTATTAACAGTAGCGATAGTTATAAATTCAATGACAGTAGTGCATTCTTTCGGCTACTTCGCGATAATGATTTCAAGATCGTGAACGAATCACGTTTGACGAAAGAACGCGCGAATTTAAATCAAAGTATGGTTAAGTTTACGTAGTACGCATTTGCATTCGAATTACGTATTTTTTTGGATTGTGGAAATAATTTAAATAGAAGTGGAAGTACTTGCACGATTATGCTGCTCTTCAGTTACAAATATCGACTAACCTAACATTTGAGCACAAATTTTCCTTGCATTTATGATAGGAATTCGTTATTATAAAACTTTTATATTCAGCTTGTTCATGATTTCTTATCTTAGCAATCATGATCATAAGATCACGCTTCGAAAGAACGTGATTTGACAATTAAAACGCGTTTGGATCACCGAAAGAAAGCGCCTAATAGTTTCCGAAAATCAATCTATAATTACTAGTAGAATTCACATTCAGTTGGCAGCGTTGGCAATACAAGTATCAAATGTTTCTAACTATAAAAAACTCATATATACAGGGTGATTCCTATAGTACCTGCCACCGTTTGGGAGCGTGTAGGTGGTGCGTAGGGGAGTATTTTGATATAGGACACTTGGGGTCGGAAATCTAAAATAAGGGTGCCAGAGCCAAATTTACCTTCTGGAATTTCGCGCCTGTAGGTAGGCAACCCAACCGGCCGGCGGTGCACACGGAGCGATCTCAGGCGGCGATGTGTGGCTGACACTTGATCAGAATTTTGTTTAAACCCACGAAATCCCGTCTGCAACGACGCGTATCAAGTGAATAAACACTATGGCAATAGTATAATAATAGTTGGCTAGATGTAGGAAGTGCATTGAGAACAACGGTGGCCACGTTGAACACTTGTAAACGTTATTGCTTTTGACTGTCGTTTTCCCTCCTTCCCTCCCATGTCGCTTCCTCGCGCTAACTCGCTCTGCATCGCTCCGCGCGAAACGTCGGTCGGTTGGGTTGCCTACATACAGGCGTGAAATTCCAGAAGATAAATTTGGTTCTGGCGCCCTTATTTTAGATTTCCGACCCCAAGTGTCCTATATCAAAATACTCCCCTAGGCACCCCCTATACGCTCCCAAACGGTGGCAGGTACTATAGGAATCACCCTGTATATGAAAAAACTGCATTCATTATAAGAAGGTAGTAGATGGCGCTGTGTTTGAAGATCGACACACACAGGAAAAATATAAAACGGCACAAAATTTGAAAAATATACATATAAATCAAACGATATCACGCTGGGATCTTTGAAATTGACAGCTAATGACAATTCGACAATTTAGTTCGTAACTGAAACTTCTAAAAGACAGAATTCCTCACTAGTTTTATTTTTCAGGGTAATACTGACTCATGTTTTAACCAATCACAGTGAAGGTCAAACTGTCCCTATGCTTTCTACCGCCGCCTTCTTAAAATGAATAGCGTATACATATTTGTCCAGCAATAACTAATTCGCAAAACTTACAATCGCTGTAGGATTGGCAACGGTGCTATACACCACAATCTGAATGTGTGTACCACTATAATGCTTTGATGTGGTCCAAATTAAAGGTTAAAGGATACATAGGGAAATTATACGTAGGTATACTTTTAAAAGGATCTCTGTATATTTAACAGTAGTTGGGTAATATGGCAAATTAGAAACTTTTTTTTCAATTATCTCATCCAAAAAGTTTAAACTAAAAAATCCATACGATAGTTCAAAACTGCAGCCATACATTATGACACTCGTTTATTAGAAAGTTTACCAAAAGTTGTAATAAAAAAGAAACATAAATATAATAGTTTTATTGGATATTGCCACAGGGCATACTTATAAGTAAATATAATATATAAACAAGTATGTATTTGATCAACTGATTACTAGTTACACAAAGAAATATAATGGTAACAATTTTGTCCGAAATTTGTAATTTTATAGCAATTCATATCATTAAAGCACTTTGAAAATGATCAGATAAATACAAATCATGAACATCTAACAACCATTTTCATTGCTGCAGTGTACTGTTATTACAGTGGAAGATGAGAAAAAATGTCAGAATATGCAGAAAAAAGACGAGCATCTGAATCCTTCATTCCTAAAGTAAATTATACAGTCGTAGTATAATTAAATAACAAATGATTGCAGGGTGTTTTTGTCAATTTGAATTTTAAACTACTTAGCATAGTACGTTTTGCACATGAACGGAACAACAAATCACAATCATATCTAAATATTAGACACCCTGTATAACTTCATATTGCGATACCTTTAAACTAACAACACTCAGTGGCAAATAACAATTGTAACAGTCTGAATTGGCACAGCAAACAACTAACTAATATGAAATATATCCAACTGTTAACACAAAATAACATGACGAATTCAGATAACATCGTACTCAATAAATATATTACGAATTTGAATAGAGTTTACATACAACCGTACGGACAGAAAAGCAATCTCAACTTCTAAGATACATTGATAAGCATTAGGATAATTTGATATATGTGGCAAAAACAAATAGTATGTGTGTTGTTCCAAGTCACCACCACTGTTATGGCACCACGTTAAAACATAAAAATGCAAAGTTATTCTTACTACCTATAATTATGCTACAGTTATATTATTTACATTTTATGTTTGACGAGGTGCAAATTTAGACCCACTTAAACTATTATTACGAATGAACACTCCCAACCTACTGCACTGGACGCAAGACACTTAAGTGTTCTTCACTCACATATTAGGCAACATTTAAAACAAAACATTAAATATTCGCTTCAACGAAGTTCGTTTCAATATCACTAAAGTTCAATCTTTGCACGCTAAATGAAAGTGAGTTAAAAAAAATAATTTTCTCGTTTTACATTCAGAAGTACCGCCTGTAAGGCGGTTAGAAATGGACCAATAAAAATACAATTGCAAAATTAACACGATTTATTAAAACTTCCTAACTGCTTAACAGGCTCGCACTTCAAAAACTTCGTTAATGTATAAATTTAGAAACCAAATACCAAGAGAATCCAATTCAAATACATAGTTTTTGGCAAGAAATGCAGTCTGTAGTTCCTACTGGTCATCGAATTTATCTTACCACCTAACGTGACATACAGATAGCACTTCTGCCATTTTGCTTTGGAAAACAAAAGCCATACTTCAAAAAATATATACAACAAAAAATATACCTAAACATTTTATTTTTAAACTAAATTACAGAAAATTTGAGTGGCAATTATTTATTAAAGTTCCGCATCTGTCACTCTCAATGACGCGATAACTAGGAAACAAATGTTTTTTTTTTCACTATTACCCACTATGGCAGCGTCTATATGCACCGCACAAAGTTATGGCACCCATGTTGATGTGGTTCAAATTTTTTTAATCTTCTCACCCACCACTACAGGATTATTTCTTCTGATTTCTTGTGCTCCCATTTCCCGATAATCAAAGGTGCAATTATGCTTATCACTGTACCGATGGACACCACAGAATAAACCTCCACAACGGCATTCAAATCCTAGAACACCCAATGATGCTCATTTGTATACGTTTTGAGATAATAATGATGTTTAGAAGTTTTAGCATGATCTAAATGAAGTAAACTATTATAGAATCTAATTTATATGTCACTGTTTTTAATTATGATGACAATATTAGTATTTAAAAAGTGTTCAACAATTTAGAAGAGAACATTAGATCAAAGAGAAAGAAATTTTGACTAAATACCAAATACTGTTTAGACTGCAATGTATCTTACCTGTTAGTCCAACTTTTTTACGACAAATGGCACAACGGTTCTTTTTCTTTTTTCCTTCCTTGTCTTCATCTTTGTCGTTCGAACTACTATCAAAGTCTGTGGTACCCGATGTATCTGCACTATTACAAGTGGCGTTTATATCTTCATCGACGCCCTAAAAATAATAGTATGTCAAGAGAAAGTTTAATGTAAATTGACACGAAATGGAACCACTGTAGATGATGTAAGATTCTGTATTGTATCTCTGCTGTCCCTTAACTCTTTATTAGTTGAATCGATAGCCATGTCATTATGCGAAATATTTGTGTTAGGACTATTATTACTGTCGTTGCTGCCACATTTTTTGTTTAGGGAGGAATGTGACATTACTTACAAAATTTTACATAGACTATTTATTGCCAAATTTGACATTTAATTACTGCAGTCGCCATGGATAAAAAATTTTGATGTCCATACCATAAAAGAAAGAAGAAAAAAGGTTATTGTCGCCATTGGTGTTGCATATTTATGCAATATATTAGCGAGTAGATATTAGCCCAAAAATGTCACGCTGGCAAATAGATATGCACAAACAAACGATTAATCGACTATTATAGGCATCCCAAATATGTGTTAAATTAAATGACGGATTCTGACTTTTACTACTTTTGAGAACCAAGAAATCATGAAATTTTAGACTTCTAAATTTGCGCGTATAACGGCGCATGTCACAAAATGGTAATTACTACATTAAAATTAAAGATGATCTATTAAAAGTTAAAATCGGTTCAGCGGTTTAGCCACAATGGATCGTGATCGTCAAAGATCAGCAATATTTACTAACGTAGCGGAAAAATGAATGAAGTTTCAGCGCCTGTATCTTAAAAACGGCTATTCCAAATGAAAAACCTTAATCATGAAAGTTGTAGAGCATCAAATTTTGCGTAAAAAGAGCGAAATTTACTATAATTTTAAAATTAACACGTTTCTATATATACCAATAAAAATAATAATAATACATCAACTACATTTTGCTTGTATTGCGGTGCGGTTGCAGTTTCTAGATGTAATGGTTCAACAATAAACAAAGAACAGCACACAACAAAAAAACGCTCACCCCCGGCTTGGGAAAAACACCTGATAAATCGCATCGATGACATCAGACGTGACTTGGGTCGGATTACACAATACATACAAGGAACTTGTTCTTCAAAACTAACACGACAAGTACAACACATAACTACAAAACTAAACAATCACACCACACGAGAACAAAATACAAACTATAACGAACATAGAGATACACTCACACAAAAACTATCAATATACACAAACCGTTTAAAACGCTATAGGGGAAACTGTAGATAGAAAGCAAAATAACACACAATTTAAACATAAGGAAAAACTATTTTACAGATCACTAACACAAAACAGCACTAATGAATAACTCATTCCATCATCTCTACACTCACTCCAGCAATACTGGTCTGACTTATCGACCAAAGACATTAAACACAATCCACACGCCCCGTGGATTACCACAGAAACCACACGCACTGAATACATTACCCCTATGAATAACTGCCAAAAAACGTTTGTTAAACTACAAATCCTACTAAACGTAATAAATCTCAGAATATACTGCAACACGAAATACACCAACTTATCTAGGAACTAGGAACAAAAATAACATACGCGCTGCACTTTGTAGGCTACGCAAATCGCAAGTTGGTATTCTGTACCAGTCGAAATTTTTATACTACTGTTTGCCCCCACATATAAAACAATTACCGTTGCCCAAGTTTAAACCAAAATTAGGACTTATTTATTGTCGAAAGCTTTTTAGACGTTTGATGAGGTTGTGAATAATTGTAAATGTAAATGTATTTAGTTTTTTGATTCTATGAATGAAGATTTTGTGTTAAGTTAAGAATAGGGTCTTCTTGAAAAAAAATATTGTAACTTTTTTGTGTCTTACCGTAAAGTTTATAATGTGTAATTAAACATCTCATATACAAAACTATTTTTTCTAATTGCAACATGTCAGGAAACAATATATAATATCGTAAAACTTTCAAATTTTGTCATGCAACCGACGAAATGCCGATATTGGCCGAGCGTCGCTTACGTCACTACGCAGGTTGGCGATTGGGAGTTAGTGCATGACACCGATAGGGGTTCGACTTATTATGGCAATCTGCCAAAGGTTGAAGTGTTAATGGTCGCCGCCTTTTTCTGGAAAAGTGAGTTTTTCCATGCCACTCGGTTGAGTTGAGTCAATGCCCAGAGGCAAGTCTGTTATGGTTCATAGGAAGTATAACATCAAGTTTTGTGTGTATAGTGTAGGTACCTAATAAAGTATGCACCTTACGGATTTCAACGAGAAAATTATGGTGTTGGATATGTGGAAGTGAAAATAGAGAAAAATGTGTGCACTGTAAGGGCACAGATATGCCCAGAACAGAGTTTGAAGTAAATCATATTCTGAATTACAATTACAATATTATATATCGATGGATTTTCGTCGATAACTGACAGAAAGTAAATCGACATTATGTACTTTTAATTAATTAGAATCGTCTTCACAACAATACAAGTGGGACGTCAAAGAGTCACTCGTGAAACTTTTTTTCGATATTTCCTGTTGGGACATTTCTGAACAATTTATTGGGTTCGCGATGACTTCTTCTATCACACGCAGGCACAATGCAATCATTATTCAACGCTTTTTTCCGTCATAACGACGTTTTCTTTCCCTGGCTCGATTGTAAGCCATACTACGGCTTAGCACCAACGTGCGTAGTGACGTCACAGCAACGTGGCGGTCATTCGAAACTTTTTCAAACGCCGTTCATTTTAAAATCGTGTTTGCTAATCACAACGATTTCTCTTGACAAAGAAATGAGTACCAATAATTTTTTTAATGTTCTTGGAGTTCATTTTCAAGGTTTTTGAAAAAACGCGGAAAACCCAATTGCGTACGACAAGTGTAAGTGTAAACACACAGTAGCACAATATATCATATTATTATTATAACACAAACATCACTACAACAGACATCATTCAAACTATTAATCACTTACATAACTGGAAAAGCCCAGGCATTGATAACATTCACAACTTTTGGTGGAAATATTTTACCTACACTCACTCTTACCTTGCACAACAATTTACTGAACTTCTTAATTCACCAGATCGCACTCCTGCATTCTTTACAAAAGGTATCACTTACATGCTCCCAAAAGACAACAATACACAAGACCCATCTAAATATAGACCAATTTACATGCCTTCCTACAATATACAAAATCCTCTCATCATGCATTGCAAACAAAAACTGTACTGATAACAACATTTTATACGAAGAACAAAAAGGGTGTACCAAGTATTCCAGAGGCTGTAAAGAGCAACTCATTATAGACTCTGTAATACTCGAACAATCCAGACATAACAAACGAAACATACACACTGCATACATTGATTACAAAAAAGCATTCGATTCGGTACCACACTCTTGGTTACAAGTACTTTCAATATACAAAGTCAGCAACAATATTACACAATTCCTCAATTACATAATGTCATGTTGGAACACTACGTTAACAATTACACTAAACGACACAAAACTTATTACTGACCCAATACAAATTAAAAGAGGAATTTTTTAAGGCGATTCTTTAAGTCCGCTCTGGTTTTGCCTTGCTCTTAATCCACTTTCCTATTTGTTAAACAATACTAACTTTGGGTACAATATTAAACATAACCACGAAATACATCACTACATTACACACCTGTTCTACATGGACGATCTGAAATTATACTCTTCCACAAGCATAAAACCTTCTACACATCACCGAAACATTCTCATGTGACATACAAATGGACTTCGGAATTGATGAATGTAAAACACAACACATCGCAGCTGGTAAAAGACAACTTTTAGATTATGAGCTTGAACAGGGTAATTTTATAAATTCCATGGACGAGAATGAAACTGATAAGTATCTTGGTTTTCAGCAAAACACACACATTAAACATACGAGTATAAAACAAACACTTACCACACAATATCTACAAAGAATACGCAGTATAGTTAAAACAAAATTACACGGTAGAAATCCAATCAAAACTATTAATACTTTTACCTCACCAGTACATACGTTGGACAAATACAGATCCAAACAGATCTACAGTTCTAAAACAAGTACAGGGAAACACCCGTACACTATTAACAAAACACCATATACATCACCCTCACTCCTCTACTATACGACTTTACCTTCCTCGCTCGGAAGAAGGTAGAGGACTTTTGTGTTGATTCTATAGCAACGCACACTTGGTTGTCTGAATGTGATGTCTTCTTGGAGACTGAGGGTTTCATAGTAGCAATACAGGACCATGTCATTAATACACGCAACTATAAAAAACACATACATAAAGACAAAATGGGTAATGAGCATCTTCTGCCACCATGTGACATTCCTCGCGTTGAACAACTTCACTGATGTTGCTTAAAACTGAGTCCAGTCGCCTACCATTTGCCTTAAGTGCATCGTTATACTGCACAGTGCACAAGATCAAACAGCGATATAAAGCTACTCATTGTTCTTGTTTTTGTATTATTTGCATTAGTAGATAGCCCTGGTACATTGAAATCTCCAAGTACAAAAAAAATGCGTATGCGTTGACAGAAATTCGAGCTATATACTGGGAATTAATTTGCTTGATCGGTGGTCCACTTTTCCTTGCACAAAAAGATTAAAGGAGTTTTTTTTAAATTTTTTTTTGGGTTTTCTTGACGTTATCCCATTAGCTACCGTAAACAATTTTTGAATGCAAGATTTAGTACAAAACTGCAAAATAGATGTAAAATCCCACTAAGAAACCTATGGGGTTATAGTTTTAAACTATCAGAAAGAAAAAAAGTACACATACATTACATTACGAGCAATGCGCAGAAAATAATCCGTGACTTTTACTCCATAGACATTACTAACTAATTGAGACTACATTGTGGTCACAAAATTTGTTGTTACCTGCCTATGGGAATTGTTAAAGTAAACGTTAATTTATACCAAATTTTCCTGATAATTATTTCAAAACAAATGTGTGGTACTGATGGGAACCACCTTAATAAACAGGCAATAAGAAATCCATAACTTTAGTAACCTTGTGAAACTTACTAAACTTTGCTTAGTATACCCCAAAATAAAGAAATTTTTCGCAGCTCGCTTATTAGTTGACACCAATAAAATTTTTAGCTTCTGTCAGTTAAGGTCATAATTCGATCTTAAAATTGATATAAAATAAAAAAACAGGTCATTTCAGCCCTGCAGCACCAGTTCGCGGAACCGTCTTGAATGCCTCCACTTATTCGTTCACTTCTCTGAGGAGTGCTCCTCTTGCTTTATGAATTTTATTAGTGATAGTACTTACTTAGTAGTTAATCTTTCTTGACTGCCGCGAAACGATTAAAAAATTAAAAATATTAGTGTATGTATTAGCATATGAATAACGGAAAAGATCCAATGTTTGTTAAAATACAGTAGTTTTAATTTCCCAACTTTTTGATAGACCTGACAGAAGTAGGGTAAGACATCAGCAGTCAAAGTTGGCATACGAAGTATTTAAAAAGCTGAATAGAAGTCGGCCGAGGTCGCAGCGTAGGTTAAGCTTAGATTAGATTAGATTAGGCACAAAAAGCAGTCGGTAACAATTTAAATGACTCCTGCTATCAAGTTCAAACTATTGAGCCTTGATTCTGTAAGCCTGTACTTCGATGCAGTCCCTTGGTTTCGTAGCAATTTGGCTAGTTTATTTAGATTATTTTATTTTGATTTAATACATTCCTTGAATCAAGATCTTCGAGTCATATTTTTTGAGTACTTTGTGAGTATAAAATGCAAATTACTATTCCGAAAGGCCCGTACGCAATTTCTTCAATTGGGCATTTTTTATAAATGTTTATTATGGATTGCAAATGAAAAGGAGATCATTTCCAAAATTACTCAGCACTATACCTACTCTGTTTCTTTACAATTAAAAATTCAGTCCTACTTAAGTGATATTGAATTTTATAAAGATCCCTACACGTCATATACACTTTTTATTTAATTACTTGTATGTTATCACATTATTGATAACAATTGTAACTAAGTAAAATATTAATAAGGCGCATGTCGATAACGCATTCACAATTCCTAGTACACTAATGTTGCTTTATAATTTACCACACAAAAAAAAATAATCTAGAATACAATCCACTTTAATGTTCCAAAAATGACTAATAAGAACAAAATCACAAAGTGACCCTAATGTTTTGAAATGTTGACTGCAAAAATTATTGTACAAACATAGCACAAGCAATAAAATGGTAAAGTTTTTGGGACAAACGGAATAAATGAGCTTCACATATCAGTGTGAGTGAACATAACACACAAATGTGCATCAAGTCAAGATACTGCTAATTAATGCAACATAGGCTTGGACATACGCTTTCGCAACAAAAAATGACACTATAAACCGGCAACAAACCACAAATGTACACATAACGTTAGCAACAATATGACAATGACCTCAATTCATGTTTGTGATTTTCAAACACCCTGTATAATAATCAAATTCTTTCAATAATTTAATTTGTAAGTAAGAATAGAAGTTTAATCTAATCGTTGGCAAATAAACTTAATTTTGAAACCACCCATACATTCAATAATTATGTACATTTTCCACGCTTCGAAAGGATTACAATTCTTACATCATCCTTATTGGTACTTCCATATGTGCCTCTTGACTATTTTTGAAATTACTTACATCTGACGATGCTGAACCCGTTAACGTAGGCAAACAAGGTGGTATGGTGGGTTGGGCTGTGGTGGTGGCGTCCATTAGGCTGGCAAGTGATTGTGCGTTACTGACAGGTGCTGACGGACTTGGAGCTGAAACTGGTGGCTGTTGTTTTTTCTTTAAAGCTTCCTAAAATATGGAAATCAAAATTAGCATTTAACTAACGAATTAGGAAAGATATACATTTCTAATTTGGTTTTATAATATAAACAACCGCAATAACGCATAAATGACAAATTACGTAATAATATAGTACAAGTGATTCCATCCTACAAACCAAAGTTCAAACTATCCTACATAGCATAGAGCAAGAACTCCTTAGCCTTCAATAGTTGAAATGTATAGTTTTTAAACTTACCTTATAACAAATTGAACATAAGCCATCTGTCGCTGGGCTACCATAAAATCCACAACCAGATCGGCACAAGGCCTGCATAGGATTGGATTCCCGTTCCATTTTGGTACCTGACACTTTGATTGCTGACAGCTGCTATTGCACTTTCCCACAATGAGTGTTAGCTGAGTGAATCCCTGTCACGATAAATACTTGTGCGATGTATGTATCTGTAACAATGTTTTTGATTAGCTCACCTTTCACTGTATACCAAATGTAAAAAATTTGTTGCCCTACTAGCCCATAGTTCTGCGAATTTGTACTATAGAACCAATTAACATAGAATAAAATAACGGCGGATTGTACCAACCTGGTTTAACTCCTAGTTCAATTGGAAATGGCTTTAGTACAAGAATTATTTTGTATTAAACTTAAAAGTTCGCTAAACTTAATTGTGGTTTATCCTCGGGTTTATCTTTGAACCGCGAAATTAAGAGGTTTTTTGCCCATCCCAATTGCAGTATTTTTTATAAGGGTGCTTGTTACAATGCTTTGCAGATTTGAGGTTTCAACATTGCCAGAATATATGTATGTATCTTTTTTAATTGCAGGATTCAAACATATATTTTGTTCTGTTACCTTGAAATCATTAATACATGTTTGGCCGCAATTTCAGATCACTGTGATTAATATCCATAAGTTGGACCTCCCATCAAGAAAAAATTTCCTAAAATTAAAAAAAAGTATTTACCCGACAGTTACACTTGAGAATGAAGTTCGCAAGGTATACTTGAAATCACGAGTGTGGCCCTGTGTCATTGATTTGTGAATCAAATTCAGTTATTTATCGATTTCGCATACTTGACAGATATTACAGTGTTTTAGCGTATGTCTGAAATTGATTCACAAATCAATGACGCAGGGACAGAGATTCGTGATTTCAAGTTTAAATAAATGTTTGGAATTTGAACTCAATTAGGCACCATACAACTAGATTATTTCAACGTTCATTTTCCCACAATATCCCCTCGAATATCCCCAAATTAGACGGAGCAAAGAAATAAATATGTATAAAAATTGGGCTGTCCAAAAAAAATGTTTCGTCGGGCAAACAAAAGCCTCAAATTTTGCGTTTCCTCTTTAAAAGTTGTACGCAAAACACTGATGGTTTAGGTTTAGTTTTTAATAAGAAAATGTTGTGTCCAAGTTGGACACTTTCTTATGGAAACACCCTTTATTTTAAGAGATAGAAAAAATGGACCTAGGCGTCTGGAGCTCAATTTTAAAGAGAAAATCACTGGTGCATTCAGCTCTCTCTAGTCGTTTGGCCGCTAGGCGTTTCTCTTTTTTGGTGCACTTTTTTGTGTAGAATCCATCGCGATACACAGTGTTTATAGATACAGGGTGTTTAGTTTTTCTTAAGAACATTTTTTATATGAACCATTCTATATATTTTGGAGTTTTTGAAAAGAGTGGACAGACAGACGGACGGACGGGCGAACAAAACGCAAACAATAACAAATTTGTTTAATTCTTAAAAAATGCGCTAAAAATCGAATTGTTTTTCTGGTATTTAACCTAAATCAAAATCAATTACACTTCTCCAGTCCCACATCGTTTTTTTAAAAAAATGCACTATTGTGACCACTTTGTCCGTCCGTCCGCTCGTTCGTTGAGACGCTACTAGTTCTTTATCTTACTGAGCTATTGTTCTACTTTTTTCGCTATTTGGTTCGTTATGGTTTCGATGCTTGCACCAAGGAAGGAATTTTTTTTCTGCATTTAAAACCTAGAGATCGTTTATAATTTTGTATTGCTGTCTGTCGTCTGTCTGTCTGTCCCTCCAGCTGTCCTGAACGATAACTTTGTTTAGAAATGTCCGATCGCTTTTACATCTCCGATAGTTATGAACTGAATTGCATGAAATTCAATATGGGAATAGCTTTAGCCATATAATACGCAATGCCAAAAGTTGAATCGAATCGATTCAAAATTCACAGTGCCCTTTTCGCATCTCGACCATTTATAAACGGAATTGCAAACTTTTTTATTTATAAAAGTATTTAAATGAAATTTGATACAATGGCACTTGGAATAAAGAAAAATCAAACACTAGTTTCAAAATTGTAGTTTTGCGCATACGCAGTGCCAACTTTCTTATTTATGGAAGCAATTAAATGAAATTTCATACATATACACCTTAAATAAAAGCAAAACTAACATCAGGTTTAAAATTTGCACATGCTATAGCCATACCCAGGAGGGGGAGGTTGTCCATTTTTCCATCAATTTTGTGTCGATCTCATTTCCATTATGCAAGATTTCGTTTATTTTTTTCCGTGTTGGGACCAGAGTTGGACTGGGTCACTGGGTCAACTGGGTCACCTGGGTCACTAAATTAAACTGGGTCACTGGGTCACGTCATACTCTTTTCAGTTAGACCCAGTGACCCAGTTGACCCAGTGACCCAGTTTGACCCAGCGACGCAATTTCACCCGGGGACCCAATTCGACCCAGTCACCCAGTTTGATTGAATAACGCAGTTAAGTCAGTGCCCTCGGTTCAAGTGTACAGATTATGCAATAAATGAAATGCTGGTTTGTTGAAAATAATACTCGATTGCTTGACAACTGCCATTTCTGTGATGTTTGCTTTAATACTGCCGTAAAAAACTTTCCATGTCCCGAATTGTATTAGAATAAGTTATTTCTTTGCTTCAGGGCTTTCCAGTTTGCTTACAGGTGTTCATTCACATTTAATTTTTTAGCGCATTTTTGCAAAAAATTTTTTTTGTAAAAAGTAGCTTTTAATCTCACTTTGGCTGGCTGGCTGGCTGGCTGGCTGGCTGGCAGCAAATGTGGGCGCGTAGAAGAACTCTTGTAGAAAGGCAACGGGTGTACGTGTATCTACAGGGCCGTGAAATTTGTCAACCTTAGGGACATGGCTACATGATGTGGGGTTGGCGACATCTGGGCGTCATCCTCGAGTGTAGTATACTAACGTGAAGGTTTTTCAGTTTTTTCCTATCTTCTACTACAGTTTTGGTCCGATTCTTTTCAAATTGGTGTCGTCGGAAAGATGTTGTAAACGCGCACAACTCCTGCGTGGCGGAATTTTGTTTTTTTGTCATAGGGGCGAAATTAACGACCTTTTGCGAGGCGGCGCGCGCGTCTTCGAGAAGTAGTCAGGCGCCTTTTACCTTCCGTTGCGAACTCACGCGGTTTAAAGTTTCGTGAATCTCGAATCGCTGTCTCTCTTTCTCGTGTCGCCAATAGAAGTGAATTGCGAGGGAACGGGACGTCGGAAGTGGGTACCGTAAAAGAGAATGTGGTAGCCCGCGACACGATCTCACTGATGGTGGAGTCAAATCTTCAAACGCGAATTGCGAGTGAACGGGACGTCGGAAGGGGGTACCGTCAACGGGAATGTGGTAGCCCCCGACACGATCTTCCTGATGGCGGAGTCAAATCTTCAAACGCGAATTNATTGCATGAAATTCAATATGGGCATAGCTTTAGCCATATAATACGCAATGCCAAAAGTTGAATCGAATCGATTCAAAATTCACAGTGCCCTTTTCGCATCTCGACCATTTATAAACGGAATTGCAAACTTTTTTATTTATAAAAGTATTTAAATGAAATTTGATACAATGGCACTTGGAATAAAGAAAAATCAAACACTAGTTTCAAAATTGTAGTTTTGCGCATACGCAGTGCCAACTTTCTTATTTATGGAAGCAATTAAATGAAATTTCATACATATACACCTTAAATAAAAGCAAAACTAACATCAGGTTTAAAATTTGCACATGCTATAGCCATACCCAGGAGGGGGAGGTTGTCCATTTTTCCATCAATTTTGTGTCGATCTCATTTCCATTATGCAAGATTTCGTTTATTTTTTTCCGTGTTGGGACAAAGTTCGGGTTTGAGCCCCTCTCTTTACCAAATCCTGGGACCGCCACTGATCATAAGCATTGAAGTTCCAATATTGATATTGTTTTTCAAATAAACCTACCAAGTTATGCGCATATAACCTCTCATTTCTAACGAAATACTTGATTCCGAACTTGATTCATATCAAAATTCAAAAGGTAGTACATAAGACATGGCCGGTATTTTTTTTAGTACAGATGCAATTATGAGAAATATATAGTGACATAAAGTAGGGGTATATTAATATAAGGATTTCAAAGGAACCGATAATAATGCTTATCATAATTCGCCAAAATATAATGAAGTTATTTAACCGTTATTTAATACTATGCGATTAAAAATGAGTTGCTGTCGAATCACCTTTGGAATTTTTGTTTTCATGGTAAATCGTACTTAACTTGAATTTCCAAAGGTGACTCGACAGCAACTCATTTTTGATCGCCCGTTAGTCGTAGATAAAAATTTAAATACAAGCCGATAGTGAAACAAACGGTCGGACGCGCCAACATTTCGATTTCTATAAATCCGAGTATAAATCCTTTTAAAAAATGAGAGTACATCCGATTAATTCAAGGCGTAAATAATTGCGCAAGAAACTGAGTTACAAAGACTAGGATTCACCTTAAGGTGAAGGATGTTCTGTGATTATTTATGAATTACTTATCGATTTACGTATGCCACTATGAAAAGAAGTGCCGTTATTTCACATTTCGCATGCATTCGTCAGACGCGATTGAAATAGGTTGGCGTCTCGGAAGACGCGTGTGCATAAGAATTTTGCTTACACCAAGTCCCGTACAGAACTTTTTAAGACGACAGTGGCGCGGATGGACTTATGTCATTAACCCGTTTGGGTGCAACGTCCGCTATTATTAGGTAACAGATTGAACTTAAGAGGATATAATATACAAGTGCGTATCCTTCCTTCCTGCCGCTTCTGCCCGTATTTCTAATAAACCCTATTATATGGAATAAAACAAGCTAAGGAACCCAATTTCTTATCTTTACACATGGCGCTCTTATCTTATCATCACTCTTTCGCAAAGATGGTAGTGGTGGTACTTACTTCGTTCTCATTACCTGCTGCGACATTTTTCAAACGTTTGCTTGTCGTCCAAGATTCGTACAAAACCAGAATGATTGATTATAACAAATTCAATTACAACTATTAACTGAACAGCCACATAGGTAGGTACCAATTCCAAAAATCACTCAAAATTGCTACGCTTATTACTATTATTCGAAATTATTCCTTGGGAGATATTCGATATTTATATGCTTCACTGCAAAAAAAACCTCGCTATTCTTTTGTTTGAAAGTTTGCAAGTTACTAAAATACAAAATTATAAGTTTCCAATTAGAATCTTGAACGACTGTCACTTCCCTAGATACGCTTCTCGAGTTTTAGATAACATATAGAGCTAATGATTTACCTACAACGCGTTTAGCAAATCGTTGGTTTCTTGACGAATGACGAATCATAGATATACGCTCTATCTATGTTGTAGTAGCTTGGTAGAAGTATCAAAATTAACCTTTTTCTATTTCGGTGTTACAATGAGAATTTTGTGCAACCGTTTTCGGCAAAAACAGTGTTTCAATGAGTTCCATTGTAACATTGTTTTTGGTAACTTTTCATCTCTAAGTTGGCAGTTCGCCAAGACGTCAACGTCAAATCATCCGATGTAAAATCAAATTACGTAAAATTTATGTGTTTTCCTTGATTTTTGGTACACGAAGAACTTAATACATTCCAAATCAGCAGTTTACACATCCACCATAAATAAATTTATCTACGAATAAAAAATTACACATTCATGGAATTTAAAGTTTCCAAATGTCAGTGTTGTGTTTATCTACGCTGCCAACTTAAGACATATTAATTCTAAAGTTTCCTGTAGTTTTTCATAATTACTTTTTAATTAAATTAGAGCCCCGAAATAGAAAAAAATAGTATGAAAAACACGTGTTACAATGCTTTATTGTAACTCGTGCCACAAGATAGTCGTATTACAATAGGTCGCATTGTAACACTTGTATTTCAATATACTATTCTATCTAAATATAAAATAATAGTTATTTACTTTAGAAGTCCGGAAAATGACACATTACTGGCGAGGAAATATTGGAGTACGTGGGACCGAGTACTTTAATTTCCGAGTTTCAAATTTTGTATTAAATTTTACCCGAAATCGCATTTTAACATAAAATTTCAATTTTTATATAGAACTTTTGAATCATGGAAATCTCAGTGCTGACGAGTGATGACAGGAGTCATTATAGACATTTAGTAATGTCACAGGAGCGGCCGGTAAAGTAACGATGTGGCCGGTAAAGTGACAAGAGGCGGGAAACGTAGTCTGGTCTGCCTCTATCATGGAAACTGGATGGAAATGTGGAAGCTACACTCAAAAGGAAAATCGAAGTAGCCAATTTGATTAAGTCAAAACGAGCTATGAGATGAGAGATGATCGTAACTTACTAGAAATACCAGGATGTTCACGTACCAGCCCTATCCTTGATATACGTCTTTCGCTATAAAAACCGTTGCACGCCATTGATTTGTGTATCAATTTCAGACATATGCTGCAACACTGCAACATGTACAAAAAAAACAAGTAGTGTGCGAAATCTATAGAAAACTTGTCTGAAATTGATTCATAAATCAATGACGTGCACCGCTTTTTATAGCGAAAGACGTATAACACACAATTTAGTGCAAATCAGGCCAGGAGATTCGAAGAGAAACAGTTACAGGATGTAACAATTTCGTCGCAACAAATATTCCAGGTGTTAACGTTACGGCCCAAACGCATTCAACAGTTACCATAAATTATTTTTTGATATCTTCGAAAATAAATGAACGCCAGCGCATTTTGAAAATGACATTGAAATTTCCCTAAAAAGGACATGGCTAAATACGGGGCTAAATATGTAAATGTCAGAATTCAAGGGAAACAGTCTCCTTTTCGTATATCAAAAACTCGCCTATGATGACCCATGCAGTTATTTTATGTTGTACATTGTGTACCTTGGTGTATACATTATTTGTTTGTGATTGCGTTATAATAATAAACCGACTTGTGGCTCAGTGGTAGAGCGTTGGGCTATAAATCCAGAGGTCGGGTGTTCGAACCTGGGTTGAGGTGAATTTGTCATCTGTGGCAGAGATGGAAATTACCTTAGACCAGTTCCGAGCATTCTACCCTCGATTCTACCGGCTACTCCGAATTAGGTTTTCCTGCAGTTTTCCTAATTCGTTAAAGTTAAATACGGGAGTAGTAGAACAAATTAAGACCTTCTGCAGAGGCACCTCTAAAAAGCATTATGCGGGTCACTCTGTAATTGGGCGCAAGCCTGTTGAGGGCCCAGAACAAGAGAGGGATAATAAATAAATAAATAAATACTACTAATAATATAATATCATGGAATGCATTTATGTTTACATGTATGCAGATCACGTGATATTTTTTCAATTCCAACACGCTAAATTTGTATTCTTGTGGTATAATCTGAATGAATCTGAATGTCAGCATAGTTAACTTTTTTCCCACGCCCACCCAATCTTATCTTGTTCAATTACTTTAAAGTAATTAATTTTAACTTAACTACATATGTATATGACGCCCGTTGTAAGTACATAATACAATAATTTATTTAAAATCACGACCAAACGATCTTCAGAGATCGTCCAAAATAAGAAACAGTAACTGCCATTGTCTCGACTATTGTTAACAAATGTCGGCAATGCAATTTAGGCGTGATAGGTTTTCTTCACAAACTCTGGAACAGAATCCGACGATTATCTCTTCTACAGGCCTGTAACTAATAAAGGAAATTGCCATTTTTTTTTATTTTACCAATGTAAGTTTGTTCCCAAAAAGAGCACATGACGCCTATATTACTTTTTTCATAGCACTAACAATTACGCTGACACAGTATAAAAGTGAAGAAAATTGGACATCCTATACATTAAATTTTAACATAACCATTGGTATAATTTGCGTCCAATGTTTTTTCAATTCATTTTTGTGCGCAACTAACCATTATTATTAAGTAACAGCAAATAAACTGAGCCAATACAGATAACGAGCGACAAGTTCACTTCCGGTTGACGAGCATTGAGCAAAATTTAATCAGTGCCTTGACCATTGTTTACCTATTACTGAAAACAGAATTGGAAAATTCGAAATCGTTATCGTGTACACAACGGACGGACGAACGGAGGGAATAGTCCAAAATCATGAACTTTCCTTCTGTCGATCGTCAATAAAGTGACATCACCATCATTGAGCCCTGAAAACAAATTTTTGATATCTTTGAAAATAAATGAACGCCACCACCGTATTTTCGAAAATGACATTTTTCGGTTTTGTGACCATAACTTCGTCATTTGTACAGTTAGAAGAAACTCCGAAAGGGAGACTTAATCTACATAAAATTCTGCAAATTCTTTGTCCATATTTAAACCGAGATTTAAACCATTTAAACGACCTTATTTATATCTCTTACGGTTTACGAGATCCCCCATACTAAACCTCGGAAAAAAACCACCCTGTATAATGCGTTTGCTGCTACAACCAAATTGAGAAAAGCAAACTTTTGATTTACGTCGTTTACAAATAATATTCAAACTCGAATACGCCCTAGAAGATGAACAATAAACAACAAAAGTTAATAGGTATGTGCTCAAAGAATGCCTTCTTGGCATAACTCATTTTAGTATTTAAAATAAAGATCTGGTAATAATATAGATGAGCGGACAAAACGGCAACAACAGTTTTTGGAAATGCGCTAAAAATGATGTAAATTACAATGAAGGTGGAACAAATCAGTTTGCATTTTTCTCGGCATTTTTGCAACGAAATATCTACCCGTATGCAATCAAAACAAAAGCAATATATTGGACCTGGTACCAGTAGTAGTTGCAAGTGACGGTTATTAAATGAAAAACTTTAATGGATCCATAATTATTTCTTTGTGAAAATTACAATTTTAATTGCATTTCTGTTGATGTCAATTAGGTATCAAAAATTATACAACGCTAATGCGGTACTAACAGACAATTTGTGCAACCTTTTGCACTTAATTTGATTACAATTTACGTACAATAAACGGCCTCGTTATATTCAAATTGTTTGTTTATCTGCGTCAGTACAAAAATATGTCGTAACTTTCCAGGGACTTTAATTTTAAGGTTACTGGTATAGCAAAAGTTTTAAAAATAGGCATTTTCAGAAACCACGCATTACGAAGGCAAGGATAGAAGTACGTATGCATTTTCACACAAAATTTACGTAAAGAATAAGACAACCAAACTTTACCTTCGGACTTTGATCAAAACAAGAAAACGAAATTTGTAGACTTGTGCGGAAAAAACTCTTGTATGCCAATTGTTACTAAAAATTTGACAAAATTGCACTAAACTTCCGAAATTAAAAAAATCCCTGTTATTTCTACAAGGACAGAATGTAAACAATTCGTGATATTTCTGCAGGAGTGAAACTATCATTCAACATCTTTACTTGCACGACCGTCTTCGCTGTAATATCAATAAACAATCGCGAATCGGTCCAACCACACCGGTGAAAGCTCCGTTTAATTAAAAGCTCTTTTACAAACAATTGTTTTTTTGATAGTACAGCGAAGAGGGTCGTGCAAGTGACATATTTGTGATTATTACAATATGTGATATGTTTGTCATTACTAGAAGCATCTGTTACAATTTCAATATAATATATTAATAAATAAGGACAGTCTGCGCATGTGCACATTACTTAATCGTAAAGTTATTTCGCGCATATGACTGATATTTTGACTCGGCTTCGCCTCGTCAAAATACCTTCAGTCTCAATGCGCGAAATTGAACTTCGTGCTCTTGTTATATAAATAACTATTTTATTGTTATTTTGTTTCTTTTCTTGTTTTGATGAAACCCCTTACGAAAGTTGATTTTCCGTTGACACGACCCTACCCCGGAAGACGCGCATCTTAATACTTAAAATGATACTGCATTACATATTAAAGCGACCCCATTTTATTGAGGCACTTCCCTGTGCGGACAATTCACGCCCGGATAATTCGCTGTCGGACAATTCGCTCCCAGGACAATTTGCTCCAGAACAATTAGTAGAATTCTTGATTAGAGTGTTAGTTGGTTTTTCTCGACGGTTTTCTAATACGAGTTGTAATACCACAGATTTGTAATACTTATATAATATTGGTACAATTAAGCTCACCGCAAGCAGAAACTAGATCGATACGACTGGCAAGTGGCACACCCATACGATCTTGTTTTGACTCACAATTGATATGTACAGCTGTCACGGAGAAATGTGATGTGCGATGAGACTCATTTCATTACACTTCACTTCCCAAAAACTTAATCATGGTGACCTATCAGCCTCAATTTCTAATCTTCCATCCTGCAAGGGGGGAGGGGCGGAGGGGATTTTGGAAATCGAAATATTGAAAAAAAAATTGTTGTAGTAATGACGAGAGTAATGATGTAGGGATTGTATCAAAAAAATGTTTAATCAATCGCTATTTTGTCATTTGAAAAAATAATTGCAAATACAAATGTTCTAGAGAGCGTACTTAAAGTAAGGGAATTGACGATTTTTAGAAAAACAAAGATACGCAAATTACTTCGAACCGGAGCACCAAGTCAAAAATTGGAACTAAGAAGATTTAATGAAACTGCAGTTTTCGGGCGGAACGACTTACTATTAACACCCTGTATACATAGAAACGGTTTATACACCATAGATATTTCAATGCTAATTTCTTTAAATAGAAATTTTTTCTCCCCTAATTAATTTAGCCTATTATACACCCTGTATATATGTACAGGGTTATTCCGTATATTTATACAGCACTAATAAAAATGTCCGCCATTTTGTTCCAATATGGCGGAATTGGCTGATTCACGAACGATCAAGATGTTTGAGTTACGCCAATCCTTAAAGTATGGTCGAAATGGGTTCATAATTACGAAAGTTAGAGTGTTTCTTGGAAGTGATATATGTGTATATAAACCTATAAATATACTGTTTCCATTACAATAGGGAGATAGAAATTTACCTAAAATAAAGTTGCAAGACTAAACACAATATTCAAAACTAAACACGTATTAGAAGAACTTTACAAATCCACATTGCAAGATGTACCAGAAAGCGTATGGACTAATTGCTGGTAATGCCACGAAGGTATATATGTACCTCTATTCTATTCTGTACATTTTTTGGGCCAAATTTCAAAACATCTAGAGCGCAGATTACGAGATTTTTATTATAAACCTTTTAACACAAAACCTCCAGAATGTAATTTCTGTTATAATTTTGGAGTTTGCCACACAGTGTTACAATGGTTTTTACCACACAATATGAAGTGTTTAGCCTAATACGGCTTCGGAAATTGCAGCTAAATCAGTTTATGTAAACTTTGCCCATCTTACAATAGCGATGTGTGGACGTTCTTTATGACACTGGCTAAAATGTGCGCCAGTTAAGTGTAAAATGTGAATACTACCCCAAATTGTTGACATCCTTGACAATGACTAGGTAAATAAGTAGTTACAAACTGTAGCTGAACACATTAGAAAACTAACACACCTGCTAAACGGAAACGGACTGATGATATAAGCGCACTTGTACTTTTTCTATTTTCATTCCGTAAATGGTGTCACAGTCTCAAACCGCAGTTCTATTAATAGGTAGGCATAATAAAAACGTGACAGTATTTCACGACAATTCTTTAAAATTGTAAGGTATGTGTTTTGCAGTTATTCCCTGTTGGCGGTAGGAAAACGGTAACAGGAAGAAATTAGAGCCATAAATAACTAAATGTCGTTTGGAGATTTATTTGTGTGGAGAATGGAGAGTAAAAGATGAACATTTCTATTCAGTTGGTGGTTCAGATATCCGAAAACTGAGCGTAATGGACTACTTACAAAGAAAATCGGAACCGCTTTCAATGCGGTTTTACGTCCGAAAAATCCTGTCTGAATGAAACAATTACTAAAACATTGCGCATGTCGACGTTTTAAAAAGAACACAACCAAACAATAAGTGGAAGTAGGTCGAAAATGCACCTCGCGACCCAGATGGTAGGAGTTACATAACGGTCGCAGAAATTCCCATCTGAAACGGAGATGCAATATCCTTTCATTGTGGGTCGAAGAGCAGAATATTCATTCCACCTGAAGTGTGTCTCGAATAACGATTTCGTTTGCGCTACATTGTAGATCGCGACAAGGTGAAAGTCGAGCCGGACACCTTCGCTTTATTATTAAAAATTTTACTTAGTCATTTACAGTTATTTTATTACAATTAAATATTGCAGAGAAATTTAGATGTGCAAACGTCTCTCTTACTGTTTCAACATGACAGTAGAAGAGAAAGGGAAATTTCTGTGAGAGAAGCGTGCGTATTATGAAAAGAATTTACCACATATCGTGCTTTGCTTGCGTTAGCAATTTATACACCATAAACATATTAATGTATACAAGAAATGACGATGATCTATTTACACCTCGATATCAGATGTGACGTATTTCGAGGGATACGGATATGCGTCACGGTAAAATCAGTAACGACATGACATAGTCACGAATTAAATTTAGGGCTTAGCCAAATAAACTACAGACCAAGATAACGACGGCACGTTGCGATATGTGCAGCTGTTTACAAAATCTGGGTCACCTCCGCATCGTATTTTTAATGTTTTCTATGTCTTTCACTAAATGTATAATTTCACTCTTACGCAGATTCTTTAATTGCGCCAATGCAAGGTTGCGCGACATTGACTCCATTAATGGCCATATGCACCTTACTATAAAAAGCCCAGCTTAATGTTTAATCGCGCTTATATCACTAATTTGTTATGCACCGGTGTAAAAATGCTCTCTAAGCTCGCTTAACGTTAAGCCTCCATCATGGCGGTACTACTAATGTTTCAGGAACAACAGTGTATCACCGATAAATCAACTGTTAACAACCCTTTTATTTTATGCCAGCAGTAGCCACCAAATTAACATTGCAGATTTTATGCATATGAACCAAGGTACTGTCTCGCGTGTAATCAAAAAAGTTTCACAAGTCATTGCTGGTCTTCGAAACCGCTTCATAAAGATGCCCTCGACCCCAGACGAAATAGTTGCTAGTCAAAATAGCTTTTACAGGGTAGCACGCTTTCCTCGCGTAATTGGATGTGTTGATGGAACACTTATAAAAATTCGTTCTCCAGGTAAGTAAGTGCACATAGTTTAAAAAAACTAAACATCTCAATGTATAGGTGGCGAAGATGGAGAAGTGTACAGAAATAGAAAATCCTATTTTTCTATAAATGTACAATTAGTGTGTGACAGTACCCTAAAAATCATAAATGTTGTTGCCAGATGGCCAGGTTCGGCACATGATGCAACAATATTTAATAACAGTCGTTTGAGGACAAGGTGTCGTGTGAGGCAGGGGAGTTCGGTACTGCTATTCTTCTTGGTAAGTAACCGTTTATTTCAATTTCACTACCTACTGTAGGTTAAGTGCATTGTACTATGTCAAAATGTTTTAAGGTGACAGTGGATATGCACTTAAAGCATACTTATTAACACCGCTTCTGAATCCAACAACACCAGCACAGCAATTATATAATGAGTCGCACATTCGCACACGGAATTGCATCGAAAGAACAAATGGTGTATGGAAAAGACGTTTTCTAGCACTGTGTTACGGACTTCGGTGCCATATTGATACCGCTTTAACTGTCATTGTAGCAACAGCAGTTCTGCATAACATCGCGATTAATATGCATGAAGACATGCCACCACCTCCGAATGACATAAATGCGGAGGAACTGGAGTATCTAATTCAGCAGGGTCAGATTGAAGCTATACAGGGACCCCAACATATTAATTACGATTTCAGAACACACATTGTTAATAATTATTTTGCACATTTATAAAATATGTATTTGTTACTTAACACATTTACGTATGTACCAGTTTATAATATTATTGTTACCTATATTACTATAAGTATAAAACAGATAATTACTAATTTTCAGTGTCAAGCTCTTCATCTCTTTTCAATTTCCTAGTTAACAAAGCAATTTCTAGTTGATGCTTTTTGAGAATTAATTCATTTTCTTTTTCCATATGTTTATGTTGTGCATCCAATAAAGAAATTCGTTTATCAAGTAATATATTGTATTTCTTAGCAATGTCAGACGATGTTAGCGTTTTCACGACGATTGTTGGTCTTCTTCTGCTACACTGTTTTGGTGTTCGCGCCTACACAAAATGAATGCTTGATTAAAATGAATTCTTCTTTTCTAAAAACTTACTTTAGAGCTATTAGGTGTGGTGATGTCTAGTTGTGGTGCCATTTGTTCATCTTTTGCAATGGCACAAAGTGTTGCACTTATTGGTTGTTTTAATTGATTTGGAGTACTCCTTTTCCAATTCATAACGTTGGATGCTGGCATGACGCCCTGTGCAGTCTAAAATATAATGCAAGTAAGTAATGTACTTTACTTTGAGGGTAGACACAATGATTAGATATGACAACCATCATCGTAAAAACGTACCTGAATTTGTGAAGTGTTGTTATCAGCATAATATTCACTGCCAACCTCCAACACAAACTCAGTATCTGTATCGAATTGTTGAGTATTACGTTGTGGGATTGCGTTTTCATCAACATCGTCATCAAATGGGTTTTGTAGTCCTACCAAAGTCTTTTCATTCATGATTGATGTCAGTATATCATCAATCAATGTTTCGTCATCGTCTTTCTTTTTCTTAGGTGGTGGCCCACCACCAGTTAATAAGACGTCTCGTTTATGATTGGCTACAGTTTTACGCAGTTCTTTCTTCCTGTTTTCGTAACACTTCTTTAGACAGGATGCGTTTCGGAACGTTGTAGTAGACGAAGCATTAAAGTCTATTTCGATTTGTGACCATGCCTGCTCTTTTTGAGAGACAGACATGCGGTCAGTTTTTTTGTCTTCTAGTATTTTACTATATTTTTCTGAAATTATCGTTAACAGAAGCAGTTTCTCTGCACTAGAAAAGTTTGCCACCCTAATTTTTTCTTTGCTCATGATTTGTTAATAATTAGCGAACTCGTAAAATTATACTTTGCACACACGTTAAAAATACAAAAGGTCGTATAACTTATAAACATGTGAAAAATAGTGAGGTTAAAAAGCACAAATACGCAATGTTGTCAAATATATTTAACGCTTAACGAAGCTTAGATTAATTTTCTGTGGTGCATACAAATCACATCCAAGTAAGGCTTAAGGATTTAAGCGAGCTTACACAAGCTCAGCTTAGGTAAAAAACGGTGCATATGGCCATAAGTGATTGAGCAAGATTCAAATGTGGTGGGGCACACACGTATATTTCACAGATACCAATCACATAACTGGCCAATTACAACTAGTAGTAGTTTCCATTTAAATCAAATTTTTTGTTCCACACCTATTATTTTCCTATTGTAGGATATCATGAGTAAACGATACTGCTATACCATTACTCTCGCCATTACTATAAAAAATAACTGAATGCGCTCGCATCAAAGTTACACTGCCTTATTTTAGAATTTTGGCGCTTGTTGTGATGTATTTTATTTTTTCCGGTTTGCAATATAAATAAACATTGTTTGGCACAATAGTACAATACATGCAATTTCCTACCAAATCTGCAATATCGACAAACTGCGAATAGCAAACACCATCTAAATTTGTGATCCCTTTTTGCTACAATTCTTGGGTCTGTCCATCTGTTAATGTGTAATCAACGAAATAGATTTTTACAAGTAGTTTTCAGCACGTACTTCCCTATTGGATATGTCGTAGTCTTTTAGTGAAATCCGTCATTTCACCTAACGCCTAGTCATTTATATGAAACTGTGGCACAGTGTACTTTCCAGGGCCAAGCGATTGGATTCCGTTCCCATTGGAAATCGATAATAATGGTATCCTTATCGATCTAGAAGGGGAAGGGAAATTACCCCACACGTACAAAT
Organism: Photinus pyralis; assembly: GCF_008802855.1. NCBI lineage: Eukaryota > Metazoa > Arthropoda > Insecta > Coleoptera > Lampyridae > Photinus > Photinus pyralis. The sequence continues at coordinate 8,283,351 of NW_022170403.1, read as the reverse complement.
TTTCAGCGTTTCACTAAATGACTAGGCCTCGGACTAGGCGTTTCGTGAAATGACGGATTTCACTAAAAGACTACGACAGATATACATTTACAGACGCCTCATAGTCATACGAAGCGTGCTGCGTGGGGAAGGAAGCCATCGTATAATAGTCGCCGATAAACATGCAAGTGACCTCGCAAGTGACCAATTAACGTGGTTCAATGGAGAAATTTTTGTATTCTTGGAAATATTGGAAAATAGACTTACTTTTTTAAGAAAAGTCGATTGAAGAACAAGTTGAAATGGCTACGGCATAAATAAAACTTAAAAGTTGCCACAACGAACTTATAAAGTAAGATGAACTGCTGGTCAAACAGTTGCATAGAGGTAGAAATGGCCCTAGCATGGGCGCGGCCATGATGTGCACGTTTTAGTTATTTTCTAGGAAAATTTTCCTAGTGTTCAAGTTTTGAGACTATTGCAGCCTTGGAAAATGACATGTGTCACAGTAATATTGTTAAAGTAAAAATGTTAATTACCATTTTAAACAAAAATGATTTTTAGAAGTTGACGTGTTTTAGAATGAAAAATATATTCTGTCAGTCAATTATGTAGAATTGTATTCTTTTTCATAAAAAGAATAAATACATGTTCTAAATTGTGCTTTTTGGATATATTAAATAACTTTAATAGGTTATGGGCTCAGATTAATAAAAGAGTCTGAATAAAGAAATCGCACGTGGGAGTCCAAAAGTACAAAATCGAGTCGCGAAGTTTTGTTTGTTGTAGAGTTTCGTCATTACACATTTTTTGAAGAAATGGATCTGGCGAAACACATCAAACCCCTAGCTGGTGAGACAGACTGGCCAATTTGGAAGAGAAAAATGCGTGACTTGTTGGACTATCATGAGGGTGCCCTGGACGTCATTGACGGAAAGCTTTGCAAACCAGAAACTTTGTCAGATAACGAACAAGATGAAAGAGTCAAAGCTAATCACAAAAAGGCAAGTGGTTTATTTCGTAAGGCGAATAGTTATGCAAAATCCATGATATATGATGCATGGGAAGCGTTAAATTGAATTTTGAGGCGTCATCCAAAGATCAGCTGTTTAAGATATGCACAGAATTTTTTGCGTTCAGTTGGATTAAGTAATGGAGAGGATGTTTCAACCCACGTTGCTAAATTGAGAAATTTATGGAATGCGCTTAACAATGGTTTAAAGTCCAAGGAAGAAATTACCTGGTTTTAGTATTTTACATTATTAGCCAGTTAAGTGAGTTTTACTGGCGATAGGAGAAGGTGACTGGCGAGCCGTCAGGCGAGCCTGTCATCTCAGAGCCAGTAAATACTATTACCTGGCGTATAATGTACAATATTTTATTTGTTACTCATTTATAAACAATAGTAAACGTAAATAATTAGTTCTTAAATTGATCTTGAAGAAATGTCTAAAATATCTTGTTATCCATGTACTTAACAGAGACTTCGCATTAATTCTGGCCAATGAAATTACTCGAATACTAACTTGTAAAATTTTTACAGGTCAGCTGTCAGTTTTACAAGTCAGTCGCGTTTAAACATGACGTTTACCCGTTTGCGTTTTGTCTTGTTAATCAACGTTTACAACTGAGTAACAAATAAACTCCTTGTTTGTAAAGTTTTGCAAATTTTACCAGACGATTTCGAGAATTTCAGATCTAGTTCGAAAAACGAAGAAAAAAACTTTTGATGAATTAGTGGCCAATTGTGTATGTACGAAAGAAATTTCAGAAAGGTCACAAACATCGTGGATTGCGGATGGACAACCACAACAGAAAGTACATCAGACCAACGTCGTGGATTCCAATGTAGCCCTTTGTGGTGTGAGTGAAGATATTCTTCAAGTGAAAGAAACTTCATCAGGATGGTGGATCGACAATGGAGTCACAAAGCACTTGACGAATTCTCCGGACCAGTTTGTTGAGTTTCAAGAATTTCAATCACCCTGCGTCATAAAGGCTGCTGGAAAAGAAGTGCTCAAAGCCATTGGAAAGGGAACAATTGAAATTTCTTCTTTCACTAAGAAAAGCACTCTAAAAATGATAATGACTGAGAAGAAGATAAAAATGAAAACAGTAAGTTCTACTCCACTGTGACCAAGTGCTGGTTAGAAGTGAATGGAAAAACTGTCCTGTGCGGAGGTCGTGAAAAAGGCGGAGGTCTGTACAAGGCAGCCATCGAACCAGTGATTCCTGAGAAAGCGGAGGGAGTCAACATCGCAGAAGTAGAAAACTCAATGCTGCAACTCTATCACGAAAGATGGGGACACCAAGACAAGCGACACGTGAGAGAGATGCTCAAAAGAGAGTTAGGCATCACCGTGAAGCTAGTGAAAGACGTTTGTGAGCCCTGTATTTTTGGAAAGGCGCATCGCTTGCCGTTTGGTACTCGAGTAACTGCAACGAGACCTGGTGAACTTTTTTCTACTGGTGTTGTAGGCCCATTTTGTGAATCCTTCAGTAAAAAATTACAAAAGTCCTCGTATGTGCATCGATGAGACTTCAGCGCATTTTTGGCGTGACGGATCAGTATTGCATTAGCAATCAGTATTTTATCAGAAAATTTTAATTATAAAATAAGGTTTATGCAAACATATATTTCTTTATTAATTTTCACGAACTCTAATAATAATTGGACGATGGTATGAACAGTACGACTCGTAAACCGAACAATCAACAGTGTAGTTGACCATTTTGCCAAAAACTCCGTCAATTATTGTTCCGCCATTCGTTGTCACTGTTCGGGGAGAGATGATCACTATATTGAATTTCTCTTGAAGAAATTTCTCTACCCGATTTCCGACAGTTAATGGGAAATTAAAGTCTCCCATAATCAAGACGTCTTCAGTTGCCTCAATGAAATCCCCGATCTCCGATAACGCTGCAATCAACAAGTTGTTGCCTTTACTAGGAGCATCAGTGGTTCAAATTTCAAAGAAATATCTCCATAAATAAGAAAGTTGGCATTGCGCAGTGCATGCCTACACATAATTTTTACTATTTGCGAAATGTTTGCCTTTACTAGAAGCATCTGTGGTTCCAATTTCAAAGAAATATCTCCATAAATAGGAAAGTTGGCATTGCGCAGGGACTGCGCATGCGCACACATAATTTTTAGTATGTGCGCAATGTTTGCCTTTACTAGAAGCATCTGTGGTTAAAATTTCAAAGAAATATCTCCATAAATAAGAAAGTTGGCAATGCGCAGTCTGCGCAAAATAGAGAGTGCAATAAAACTGTCTGAAATGGGCAAATATAGACCATAGCAGCTATCAATTAGCGAAAACCCGAAGTCTCTAGGTGTCCCAGGGGCCGAGATCTCGATGGAACGAACGGACGGACGGACGGACAGACGGAAACACGAGCACATAAGCGTTACCTCAACTTCGTTGTGTTACGCTAAAAACCGCTCAGACCTGGATACGATATTTTTAACCAAAATTATACCACAAACTGTAAAACTCATCACCGTGTTATGATTTTGATTAGTTTTCACCTTGAAGTAGTTATCCTAGATAAGTCATATTAGTGACCGTAGTTAGGCAATGCCAAAAGTATATTTTATAAAAAAGCCATTCCTCTACGTCAATCGGATCGGCTTAAAATCGATATACGCACGGACAAGTTTTCAAGCGGCGTTAGTTATTTCGCAAATTCTAATTAAACGCAACCACTACGGGCTTAATGAATGTCCATTGCGCCAATAACTCGACAAGACGGAGATAATGCAAAAAACCGGACCTCTCTACGATGTCTAGATCAAAAGTTTTTCAATCCGCCCAGCCAGCCAGCCAGCCAGCCGGACAAAGTGAAATGATAAGCTCCTTTTTGTTACCAAAAATGCGCTAAAAACAATTTCTTGTGATTTTTAAAGACAATTACACAAAATTTCGTTATGGTTTTGTGATAAAACATAAATCAGATGTGCGAATTGTGTTAAAACAGTTCTTAGCACACGCAAAAACCCTTGGGCACAGCATTGGAGAACTACTCACTGATAATGGTGGTGAATTCGACTATGGAGAGATTAAGACCATCCTAGTGGAGAACGGAATCACTCAGAGACTGACAGCGCCCTACACACCAGAGCAAAATGGAGGCAGTGAGCGTGAGAACCGAACAACAATAGAAATGGCCAGAACCTTCAAGTACTCAAACAGTGAAGTTGATTTTCCAGATTCTATATGGGCAGAGTTGGTAATGACAGCCATTTACGTGTTAAATAGAACAGGAAAATCTTCAAAAGAGGGGGTAAGTCCTTATGAACTGTGAATTGGGAAGAAACCAAGGATAAAACATCTACGAGTTGTTGGATCTGTCTGCTATGTTCACATACCTACTGAGAAGAGAAAGAATATAGAAAAGAAAGCAATGAAAGGATTCCTCGTTGGATATGATGGTGATGAGCGTTACAAAATTTATATTCCAAACAATCACAAGGTCATTCTTTCCAGTGATGTTCAATTTCAAGAAAAAATTAAAGAATGTGAAAGTCAAGTTAAGTTTCCAATAAAAGAAGACAATGAAGGAACAGAAGAAGAGGACAGTGACGATGAGCTACAGGTTGATGCAAAAATTTAAGACGGAAAAAGAAGAATATTTTCAGAAGAATTCTGAAAGAATCTTGAGGGATAGATCGATCTTGAGGAAACCCCAACATCTGGAACCATATTCCATGCTGGTGGAGGAGTTTGTAAATCTAGTGACAGAGGATCCCGAGACGTTTGAAGATGCCCTAAAAAGAAGTGATTATGTAGAGTGGAAGAAAGCCACGGATCGTGAAATCGTGAAAACCAAACCTGGATTTTGACAGCTTCCACCTGGTGCGAAGGCAATTCAATGCAAGTGGGTCTTCCGACTTGAAGAAAAATCCTGACGGTAGGTAGTATCGACAAGTACAAGGGGCGGCTAGTCATCAAGGGGTTCAGTCAGCGTCATGGTATCGATTACAGTGAAACCTTCAGTCCAGTCGCCCGGATGGGGACAATCCGATCGATTCTTAGCATTGCAGCAAGTGAAAGCATGAATTTGATGCAATTTGACGTCTCGACTGCATTCCTGTACGGAAATCTTGAAGAAACAGTTTTCATGAAACAGCCCCAAGGATATGAAGATGGAACCAACAAAGGTCTGCCAACTCAAAAGAAGTCTCTACAGTCTCAAACAAGCGCCAAGATGCTGGAACAAACGTCTGTGGGAGCTTTTCTTCATGAACATGGATTCAAGGTCAGTAATGCTGATCCATGCTTATTTATTCGAGAAAGGGATGGACAAAAACTTATCATTGGAATTTATGTGGATGATGGTATCGTAGCTGGAACAGATTCAAGAGAGCTAGAAGTTTTCATTGGAGAGTTGAAATCCGAATTCAAAATTGTCTCGAAAAATACAGACTATTTTTTGGGAATTGAAATACAACAAGAAGAAGGGTTTATAAAAATTCATCAGAAAACTTATGCAGAAAAAATTTTGGAACGTTTCAATATGTCAGATTGCAAACCAGTTTCAACTCCAATGCTTAAGGGCGAAGAAACTTCCACATCAGGGAAAGTTAACCAGGCGATACAATTTCCCTACAGGCAAGCAGTTGGAGCACTGACGTACCTAAATGCTCGGCACAAGACCTGATCTAGCGTAGGTACAGCGTAGGATACATCTCAAGAGTCTTTGAAAATCCAACTCAAGAGGATGTCATTCGAGTCAAGAGAGTTTTTCGGTACATCGCAGGGACTTTGACCTTTGGCATAGTCTACTGTAGGAGAAAAAAAGAGGTTGGAGTTTTGGAGATCTACCAGTGATGCTAATTTCGAGAGATGTACGAAAGCAGGCCGTTCAACCTCAGGAGTCATCGTGAAATACTCAGGAGGAGCAATTTCTTGGTTGAGCCAACGACAAGCAGTTGTAGCTACATCAACAACTGAAGCTGAAATCATAGCAGCAAAAGAAGGAGCAAAAGAGGCAGTTTGGCTGAGCTCTTCAAAGAAATCACAAAACTAAAAGAAGTTCCTGTTATTCAAGTTGATAATACCGCTGCAGTGAGACTGGCTCAAAGCCCGGAGTTTCATCGGAGAACTAAGAACATTTCTATCAAACATTTTTTTATACGAGAAAAAGTAACTGAGGGAAAATTAGGTGTCAAACAAATCTCTACAGAACATCAAGTAGCAGACATCATGACGAAGCCGTTGTCAAGCACACGTCTAAAAATCTTGTGTGTGAAAATGGGACTTTTATGATGTGCCTTCTTTTGTGTTAAAATGTTAGTAACAAGAGAAAGTGTTAAAGTAAAAATGTTAATTGCCATTTTAAACGAAAATTAAAATAAGTTGGCGTGTTTAAGAATGAAAAATATTCTGTCAGTCAATTTTGTAGAATTGTATTCTTTTTCACAAAAGAATAAATACATGTTCTAATTGTGCTTTTTGGATATATAAAATAACTTTAATAGTAATTTATTTAGAAAACGTGAGGTTAATGTTGGGTTAATGCTTGTTTATTAGTTGATTTGAATTTCGCGCCAAGTGAGTGCACATCATGGCTGCCCCCATGTAGGTGTCATTTGTCAATTCAGCATTAGCAGACCATCTTAATTTATAAGTTCATGGGTGCCACAATTCTAAAACGCCAGCACATGCAGCAGCAGCATTGCATCCCAACCGTCCCGACACCTTGTAAATCAACCATAATTACACACCTACACACTTACACAACAGATCTTGCCTGTTTAAATTACAAACACATAAAACGTGTATGAGTTTCTCCAATTCTTACCGAAGAACTCAAAACAGATAGCGGCCGTTACGTATACTCCTCATCAACCTTGCAAGGTTTATCAGCCGAAGTGTCTCAAAGAGCAGTCATCATAAGATTTTAAAACAAGAAAAGTAGTCGTACAAGTCTTATAAGACAGGAAACATGCAAAACTTATTACCACGAGATTATCATACCGCGAGTAGGTACTGGATGGATCATCAAATCGGGGATCAAACCAATGCAAATCCCTCGGCAAATCCTAACTTAATAAATTTACGGATGAAAGACTTGTCTTGAACAAATGCGTTCATAAACAGAACAAACCCCTAAAGAGAATCTAAAAAAGCGGCAGAGCACCTTCGTGTGACCGACCCTACGGGTTCATTGGATTTTACGCATTTTCAATTGGCTTGTTACATGTGCAAAGTTTGAACCAAATCGGTTCAAGCGTTTGACAGTTATCGTGTTCAGACTATTTTTTTGTACAAAAAAATTGTTTGTAAATTTATTTACCATTTAGGTAGGTATCACAAAATCGAGCACAAAATAAAGTAAAGAAACGCAGTGCTAAGATTTGCAATTTTCACAAAAATAAAAGGTAACACCGAGTTGAAGAATTAACATGTGAAATCCAATGACCAGTCTTTAAAAAAACTCACTGTATACTATGTAATCGAGGATTTTTTTGTGGGAAATTACATGGCCTATTACATTGTCTGCAGGGTCTAGCACACTCGCCGAATGCCCACATCGCCGACCCGATTTTTGGATGGACCATATCGCCGACTAGGGACACTACGCCGATGGACACTACGCCGACAATGCCCACATCGCCGACAAGTGGACAAGGGACACAACGCCGACCATGCCCACATCGCCGACAAGTGTACAAGGGACACAACGCCGACCATGCCCACTTCGCCGACGGACACTACGCCGACCGTGCCCACATCGCCGACAGGCGACAAGTGTATAAGGGACACTACGCCGACCATGTCCACATCGCCGACAAGTGTGCAAGGGACACTAGACCGAACGTGCCCACAACGCCGACTATTCGCAAAAAAAATTACTAGGGACACTACGCCGACAGCGACCACATCGTCGACAATGGAGAAGTTTCCAGTTTTTTGTTATAAATTAATTATGAAAATTTAAGTAAAATGAAACAAAAATGTGATAGAATCAATAAAATTACTCCACAAATCCCAAAGTTACAAGACTAAAGTTGCGATTGGAATAAAAATCTCGGGACGTCACTTCACCAAGTTTGCTAAGAGCATGTCTTGAGCATGCGATCAAAAAAGAGTGGTATCGCCTATGAATCGCCTTTAAAAATTTTTGTTTATATGGGAAATCGTATTTCCTGGAATTACGTAAAATGACGTCACCGACACTGCCGTTCCGCGCTGAATACCTAAACTTAAATAATATATTTCTGTAATTGGGCGTAAGCCTGTTGAGGGCCTAAAACAAGAGGGACAATAAATAAATAAATTAATTAATTAATTAATTAATAAATAAACAAATAAATAAATAAATAAATTTATTTCCGGATTTTGAAATTTCTTTTACTGGTTTATTAGTTTTGATCTATATTTTGATGTCATTAGGCTTAATGTAATATCAATTGTCCCTATTTGATAGTTGCTGTGTTTTGATAAACTGAAATTCGTAAATCTTTACACCGGTAGTATAGAAGAATTTATCGCGTTTTTTTTTAATTTGAAAAAAAAAGGTTGGTTGAACGGTAAAATATCGCGATTCTTAAATTTCACATTTTAGTCAAACAAAGCGAACAATAACTAGGGCTGATTGTATAAAGGCTGGTTGAACTTCGCTTGTAGTTAACAACTGGATTAAGGTATAAGAATGGTTAAAATTTGACGTTTTGTCAAACTTCAACCAATTAGGTATCTTAACCCATTGATATAATCCAAACGAGGTTTAATCTGCTTTATAGGTACAACCGACCCTTATGCCCGTCAAGAATCAAGACGGGATTCATGAAACTAGATTAGCAAATACGATCTTAAATAAACAACCAGTTATAATCGATTATTTGCGCATGAATCTACCATTATATCAACTATTGGTGACGTTCTGTCAATCCCAGAATTAATCTTCGATCTCGGATCAATCTACGAGTTAGTACGGGCATTAGTGTCCGCTTTACTAACAATGACACTTACTAAAAATCTTATATTGCTTGGCCACCTTGGATTATAAGGTAAGGTGTATCCCATTCTGGTACTTTTAATCAATGATTAACTTTGACCATCGTTTATGTAATTGAGTAACGATTTATTTTTAATGTTTAATGTGTACAGAATATGCTAAACAAGATTAGTTCATATTTTATGAATTTAATGTTCATAAGCACTTATTTTAACAAATGAATTACTTTGTACTCCATATTCACATCTTCCCATAGTGGAATACATCCGTTTTTTCTCATAAATTATATTTTTATTTCAATTTGCTACCTAGGTGTAAATATTTTAAGCATTTTTACACTTACATTGGTATCGTGTTATCAAAAATTGTCAAATCACCGAAATTATCGAGATAAACACAAATTCAAAGGGTGGTAGAATTCATTATTTTTATTCTTCGCCAATGCAAGTTATTTCAGTGCGTATAAAACTAAAGTGTGTAACTTTGTTTCACTGGCGTTTCGTCACATTATCTGACGTCATGTCATAGCAAAATTAAAGCAGGTCGTAAATTAGTACCTACTTATGAATAATTTGCTACCCCCACAAACAGTAATACACATTTACCTTGTTTGTACTAAAAGAAATTCTTTCTTGGTTTAAAATGCAGTTAGTAATTACCGTAGTATAAGTTCCTATCTACAGAAAAAGGTCAAAAATCTCACTACCTGTAAACAATATTTTACTAAGAGCGGCACCTTCTTTGAACATTAATCCGCAATTCTGTATTTACCTATGATCCTAATACAGATTTTTCTAAGAAAAACCTTCAATTACCTATGCAGATGTTGGGACAACATTTTGATAAAGTCACGATGGAATATACATAATGGGAATACAGAGACCGACAGCAAAGGTTCCCATAGTAAAGGGTGAAAATTCTCACTCTACCTGTAAACAATATTTTACTAAGAGCGGCACCTACTTTAAACATTAATCCGCAATTCCGTATTTACGGGTTTTTCTAAGAAAAACCTGCAACTATGCAGATTTTAAGACAACATTTTCGTAAATTTATGGTAGAGTATAATGGGAATACAGAGACCGACAGGAAATAGCAGGCGCAAATTAGGCAGAGCGTACATTTACAGAAAAGGTTATTTCATTATTGCTCGAGAATAAGAAAAACGGATTAGAATTTCTAAAACCCTTATGGATATTGAATAGATAATGAGTACATTTTAAGAAATTAGCTGAAGAGGGGTAGCAAATTGAAATAAAAATATATTTTATGAGAAAAAACGGATGTATTCCACTATGAGAAGATGTGAATACGGAGTAAAAAGTAATTCATTTGTTAAAATATGTGCTTAATGCTTATGTTAATATTAAATTCATAAAATATGAACTAATCTTGTTTAGCATATTCTGTACACATTAAACATTAAAAATAAATCTTTATTATATAAACGATGGTCAACGTTAATCATTGATTAGCACCAGAATGGAATTGCACCGTACCTTATAATCCAAGGTGGCCAAGCAATATAAGATTTTTAGTAAGTGTCATTGTTAGTAAAGCGGACACTAATGCCCGTACTAATTCGTAGATTGATCCGAGATCGAAGATTAATTCTGGGATTGACAGAAAACGTCACCAATAGTTGATATAATGGTAGATTCATGCGCAAATGATCGATTATAACTGGTTGTTTATTTAAGATAGTATTTGCTAATCTAGTTTCATGAATCCCGTCTTGATTCTTGACGGGCATAAGGGTCGGTTGTATAAAGCAGATTAAACCTCGTTTGGATTACATCAATGGGTTAAGATACCTAATTGGTTGAAGTTTGACAAAACGTCAAATTTTAACCATTCTTATACCTTAATCCAGTTGTTAACTACAAGCGAAGTTCAACCAGCCTTTATACAATCAGCCCTAGTTGTTGTTCGCTTTGTTTGACTAAATGTGAAATTTAAGAATCGCGATATTCATTAATCTTTTACCGTTCAACCACATGATATTACTATATTAAGCCTAATGACATCAAAGTATAGATCAAAACTAATAAACCAGTAAAAGAAATTTCAAAATCCGGCAATAAATGACTGAGAAATAGATTATTTAAGTTTAGGTATTCAGCGCGGAACGGCAGTGTCGGTGACGTCATTTTACGTAATTCACGAAATACGATTTCCCATACAAACAAAAATTTGTAAAGGTGATTCATAGGCGACTCCACTCTTTTTTGATCGCATGGTCAAGGCATGCTCTTAGCAAACTAGATGAAGTGACGTCTCGAAATTATTTTTCCAATCGCAACTTTAAAGTCTTGTAACTTTGCCATTTGTGGAGGAATTGTCATTATTAATTAATAACAAAAAACTCGAAACTTCTCCATTGTCGACGATGTGGTCGCTGTCGGCGTAGTGTCCCTAGTAATTTTTTTCCGAATAGTCGGCGT
>NW_022170403.1:8267296-8271858 GCF_008802855.1 Photinus pyralis | reverse complement strand
ATTTTAACGCTGTTGTTTCCGATAAGGCATTTTGTGATAGCTGTAAGTTTACAAAATAATTTAAAATTCAATTTTACAATACGGATGCTTGAGTACTCCACACATTGATCAATAATAAGCTTATGTAAGCAAACCATGCAGATGCAACCGGAAATTGGAAAATAGAGGTAGGTACATAGGTTTCTGTCAAAAATGTTTTTGGGAAATCGATTGTATCGATTGATGTCGGTGGTTTGATTGACCTTACATTCTTACGAAAACATGTCTAAAATAAATTAGGTCCGCGATTGAAAAAAAAACATTTTTTTGATTTACGCGCCGATAGCACGACCTAGTTTAATTAATGAAGCCATTATATGGCGTAGCGAATCAAAAAATAAGTTTAAATTCAATTTTATTTCCTTAAATATGAATAATATAAGTTAAGACAAATTCAAACTAGTCTATATTAATCTTCAGGGGAGCATATCTTTGATAATGCCACTCCCTCTGTTACTCTGATACTTTTTAGTCCAGGCGTCAGAGGTTTTGATAAGGAAACATTTTTAAGAAACCAGTTGTTGTTTTAATCTCTTCTCCAGATTGTAAAATAATAAGTCTTAAAAAAATAATACTCCAATTCTGACCGGAACATTTGTTTAGACAAATGGAAATGTCCATTTTTATGATTGTTTGGAATTAACTCGATAAATACGAGTCGAGCGATAAGAATAGTTCAGTACTTTTTTTTGTTTGTTAAATGGTTACAACAAGTAATCCCACATTTTTCTTTCTTGTGGTCTCACGAAAAAAGAATTGTTTTTTTGTAGGAATTTAATGAGGAACAAAATCCCATTTTTATCGCCAAACCCTTGGTTACAGGTTACAGAGATAATTACAAAAAAAAAACATAAGAAGCCAACTTTCCCTTTATTTAAACAAATGTTCCGGTCGTAGTTGGAGGATTATTTTTCTACTACATATTATTTACATCCAAATGAAGGGTTTAAAACAAACAAGTTAAAAAGTAATCGTAAACGATTTACATAAAGCGCATTTCCACTTGCATTCATATCCCATTTGTAAGATGCAACTTCTGTTAAAATTGTAAAAATCCGCCCACAAATATGAAAGATAGCGTTGCACATGGGCAATCCATTGTTGACGTGCTACTTCAATTTCAGTTTATGAGAAGAATTTCATTTCAATGCTTTTCTAAATAAGAAAGTTGGAACTGCGCATGCGCAAACCTAAATTTTAAAACTAATGTTAGATTTTCCTTTGTTCCAAGCGCCTAAGTATCAAATTTCACTTAAATAGTTCCATAGATAAAANCAATAGCGCATTTTTTTTTATTTTTGTGGAAATGCGCTAAAAATAGCTTATTAAAATTTTTTTCCTTATTGAGGTCAACGGAGGTCAATAAGGAAAACATTTTAAGCAGGTGCTTTTGGGGCTCTGTTGCCTGGACTATTTTAAGGAGAATTATATTTCCTTTCTAGTGAGACTTAACATACATAGAACTCTTGGACATCACTGTGGGTCAATACCTACCGTTTTCTAAAAAAACGCATTGCTAACGTCACGTAAACTTGACCAAGCTCAAAAATTTAAAATCGATTCGTATGTCTTATATTTTTGAGCTTTTCAACGTACCATTTTTCAATTTTTGAATAACCATATAAAATTAAAATGCGCCTTGCTAACTTCACCTTAACTTACTAATAAGACTAATAAGAGCCCAAAAATTAGACTTTTTTGGGTTTTATAACGTATTAATTTTGAATTTTCGTTATTTCAAAAATCATTGTAATAGTACAAGGTTAAATTAGTTAACAATTACTGTGAAAGGCACCAAAAAACCTCCATGAAATGAAATCAATAAATGCTCATTAAGTATACCAACCTTGAAAATTGTTGGGTTTGTGAGTAATTTAAACGATCCCAATCCTCCACTCTGTTCTCGAGATCGACATGACCGACGTTGCTCCCAACCCATGACCACATTTTACGTTTTATTCTAGTATTAAAGGGAACGCGAGCAGGTAGCATTTAGGCACACCAAACGCTCATTGTGTGCCTACTCCCTTTCTTTCGCTACTAGGTTCAGGGCCCGCTTCTCTCAATAAAGGACAGAACCCGGTTTAGCCTAAGTTACTTCATCCTACCCGGTTCCAGATAAGTGTCGCCAAAGAGCTGATGTCTGTCTCTGATCAAGTCGCCACAGTGACGGATCACATGATTCATCTGCCTCGCCACAGAACCTGCACGTGGGCTCTCCTACAAGCTCAATGTTGCGCAGGTGATAGTTGACCATTCAGTACCTCGTAGGGACAGCAGTGATCTTCCTAATCTGACTTCTATTCAGTTTTAAAAGCTTAGGGGACCCAGATTTTTCAAGGGGCCCTGTTAAGAATGTCGTGGACTGTCTGAGTCCAGTTATTTGTTACCACTGAGCTTGGAATTGACCGGTCCGCCAGTCTTTCATCCCGGCCCTGATAAAGGGTAACGATCCTCAAGATCGTTTATAATTTTGTACTTCTGTCTGTCTGTCTGTTCGTCTATCTGCCCGTCTGTCTGTTTGCTTGTCTGTCTGTCCGTCCGTCGGTCCGTTCGTCTGTAGGATATAAGAAAGATCGCTATTTTTCGGCTACGTAGACTACCTGGCCAAAAAGTTACAGCCCAAACACTGCCCAAACCTCCAAATCTTTTATAATTCTTGTTACAAAGAACATATGAATTTCCGGTTTTCTGTGTTAGTAAATATTTCTTAAACCCCAGGTAACTATGAAAATGAATAAAACAACATTGCGTATATACCTCAAATAAAAGTAAAACTGATGTCGATCAAAAAGTTTGGTTTGCGCATGCGCAATCCGATTTTTTGACATCTCCGTTAGTTATGAACCGAATTTCATGAAATTTCTTATCTATGCACCTCGGATAAAAGTAAAACTAATGCCGATTCAAAAATTTGTTTTACAAACTATGCTGATCTGGTGGAATAGAATCATTCCATTAAGGTGTGTTGTGAAAATGATGTATGTGCGAAGATCTCGAGGATCGTTCGGTATTCAGTTCTGTTGTATCGGATTTTTTACTTTCTCAGGAACCATCTACACGAGTTCAACAAGCAACCCATTATTGCACTATAAAATAGGATTACAACATCAGTGGATTCAACTTCAATCGGGGATACAAAACGCTACAATAATTCTAGATATTCACTAGCATTATAATACTCGTACATACTAATCGCAATTTCCCAAGATTTTGTCACGGGATACGAATGGGTTCAATATTCAATCATTGCACTGCATCGACACTTATAATATACATAATGTACAACTGGCCAAAGGAATAAGTAATAACTGCCCAGAATGATTGCCTATATGTATTAGTACAATAACGTGTAAAATTATACTATCTCTACTATGTACGGAGATTAAAGGTTTTTGCTATGTAATGCCGGTATGCTAATAGCGCTTTTCGTGTGTTTGCTGTTTAACAGCATAAAAGTTTTTCGGGAAATGCAAATTTGCTTAATTTTCCGTTTTATCAAATCGCAATTACCTACTTTCCTTGCAAATTTGTAATCCAACTTTCACTAAATTAGGATTAACTATTGCTAGTTAAAACACGTGCTTTAGGTGCCACCCTTTGGGACTGAAAGTTTTTGTCCCATTTTTTTTCACTCCAAGTAAAAGTTTTGACTGTTCTCGCGGTAAAAAAAGATGACATAATCATGGCGATCGGATTGCAGCTTTTTTTCTGACAAGGGGTGGAATACACTCCTTAGATTGAAGGAAAATTGCCGACGGGAGATTCGAGTGTTAACGATATTTGTGATAAGCTTGAATGTTTTATGCTTTAAATAGCCTGCAAGTAACGCGGGTAACGAAAACAATCCAGATCTTCAGATGTTCTTGACTATAGTCATAATTTCATTTTTCCGGAAAATCGAAAAAATACGAAAAATGTCTACTTTTATACCCTCCGTAACTCTGGAATCGTTCATTTTAGCAACATTACACACAAGACCATTTTTGTTCACAATGTAATTATTTCTGTGTATCACACTTTTCTCGCTAAACCCCATAGTTTTCTAAATATTTAAGAAATACTGATAAAGCCACTAATATTGGACCCCCAACAGAAAGTTTTGATTCTCGTAAACGGGAAACGTCAAAAATTTGGAGATTGGCACAAAAAATGAGCACAATATTTTGGCGATGTAACAAATTGGGGTGCCGGCGCCAACTTTATTAGTAGTGGAGTGATCTTAGGAGTCCCTGCATCCGGCACTGTCATTTTGATTTACCTTATACCATAGGTGCTTATTCAATGCTTATACATACAGTTGGCAACTGGCTGGAGAAATGTACGAGGATGGCATTGAATAAAAAACCCAGCAAAATACACACAAATTTAAGAAATAAGAAACTACAATAACAAAATGCAAAACAGAAATACAGAAATCAACCATCTCAAGTTGTACATAATAAAAACCGAGTCAAATGCAGTGCAACAAATTAATAAAACCAAAGCACAAGAGACGTCATAAAGACAAATGGAAAACAAGA
>NW_022170403.1:8193919-8267196 GCF_008802855.1 Photinus pyralis | reverse complement strand
GAAAGGTGGACGGTAGGTTTAACGTTAAAAAATTCGGTATTTCTAATGCAATCGATTTGTTCCAAGTATAATTTGGATGCGCATATTTTTAAATGTTATTGTGAAATGTGAAAGTATTAGGTACCCATTATTTAATTAATGGCACTTTTTCGTAACTGCTGTTATCCTAAAACGATTATGTCACAAATGTTTATTTGCGGAAAAGATACTAACTACCGTTAAATTGATTAATTGCTCAGTTTAAAACACTAAAGTCATATGGAGTACTAAATACGGGTTGATTTTTGAAAACCGGTTGTCTAAAAAAAATCATTTTCATCGACTTTTATCAAATTTGCGAAGGGTGGTTTATTTTAGAAAATTTGTACACCTCCTTCGACCTACTTCCGATTATGATAATAATTCGTTAGTAATTCTGGTAATTCTCAAGGAACTTTACCTAAATGTAATTTGAGTAATTCGATCAAATCTGGTAATGCAAATGGTAATTTTAGTACTTCGGGGTTTTAATAACTTAAATCGTGTCTTTTCACTGCCATAACAGCTCACAGGGTGTAACAAAGGAATATGTAACAAAAACTTTGTGGCAGGAGGGATCAAACACCAAAGTCAGTGTTTTTTCATTCACTTCTTTCTTAGCAACCACAACCACGATTTTTATCCAAAACCGCCAATAAGGGTCACTATACGTTCAATTTTGTGGCCCTGCGTCAATCCATTAAAGACATACGCGAAAACACTGTAACAACTATCAAGTGTGCGAAATCGTTAAAAAAACCTGTCTCAAATTGATTCACAAATCAATGACGCAGGCTACAGACTCCATCGATTTGTTTCATGTACGTCATGAATTAATATTGTCACATTAACAGTTATCGCCCATTTCGTAAAACAAACCAGGTTTTAATACTAATAACTTGCTCATTGCAAGGTTTTGAATCAAAAAAACACTTGATGCATAAACAGTTTTTTTTTTATTAAAAAAAAACAAATAAATAAAATCCTCTGAATATGTCGTCCCCTGAAATTAAGAGATTCGCGAAATAGCTATAGAAGTATTATGCAATATGGGGTACCTTTCCACTTTAATTGTTACGTAATTATTTCAATTGGGCCGCATTGTTTAACAATGCACCTCATTTAATTTGTAATTTACATTAACATTGTTTTTCAAAGTTCCTAATTTTACTTAATTCTGTGTCCCCGTGGTTCACCAGTCCGTTTTCAGTTTCAAACATAATGTCAATTAAAATTAAAATTATTCAATTTCATGCAAAATGAGGCAACTCCGACGCCTTCGGTTTGACTTTTACCACCTAATAATTCTTACCTACTGGTGTACCTACCAAATTAATCAATTTCTCTCCTACAAAAACCTATAATTCTTTAACAATTTGAATAAGATAAGTTAGCATGTAGTAGGTACAATACACGACAATAAATTAGCATACGGCCCATCTTTTAAATAAAGTTGCAGAATTTTCCCTGATTTAGTGCCAAGATTTTTGAAAAAGTGTATAATTTAGCTGATTGGTTTAACCGAATTGGTAGACTTTGCCATACTTCCAATTATATCGACTTAATAATTGTTTCCAGGACGATGAATACATCAAATTAATTTCCCCTTTCAAAGTTTCTTGTAGCTCTACAAATAGCGAATTTATGGCCAAAAACCGAAAAATGTCATTTTATTTTCAAAGATATCAAAAAATTATTTCTCGAATTATTTTAACAAAGTCTTAATAATTTTGCTCAGCTTACTGGTAGTGGGACTTGTGGGTTTCGAGTCACATCACATCAACTGTCTGATTTCTTATAGACGCCATAGTGGATTTTTACGTCACTCACTTTTATCTTGAAGTTTATAATATTTCTTATGGCAATCTATCATGCCACGGCTGTGTTGCTGGTGACTATGCGAAACAATAAACTAAAAATATTAAATAATTTCCAGTAAGCTATGGAATTATTGCCATAAGAAAAAACATTCAAATCAAATACCTAATCAAGGTTGGTTCAGAAACGAAATACTAAGTGTTTAGTATCACTGGTTTTGTAATTGTTACCCTATCGAATAAAAATCCAATATGGCGCTCATAAAAAATAAATGATTTACCTACTCGACACCCACAAGCCATAACAATTTTATCTCGAATTTTATTTTAGCGCCATCAGAAAGTTGAGAAAAATTCTCTAAGGGTTTGTTCATGTTATTTTTGTAATATCATTCATTCTTAAAAATGACAATTTTTAGTTTTCTATAACTTCGCTATCTGTAGAGCTATAAGAAACTGTGAAATGGAAAACCAATCAGCATACAATTCTGCATAACTTTACCCAATAAGCGACTTTGTATCTTTTACGATTTACGAGATCCCCATAGTGAAAATGAAAAAAAAAACTCACCCTGTAACTACTCTATAGTCTCGGTGAACAGTATAACAATCTTTCTTATTTTAAGTTATTAAACTGGGAACAGCGGCTTTCTCCGTCTTGGTAGGAACTAGGGATCTGTTCGCTCAAAGTTATTCAAGCATTCATTAGATTAGATGCATCGATCTCTCGTATCAAGAGAGAGTTCCGGGGAAGAATGTTTTTTTTAAATTGAAAAACCACATAATATGTACGTTTTTGAGGGTTGAAGATATTGAAATTGACACGCAAGGTTCTAGTAGGAGATCGTAATATATAAAAAAGGCGACACCGACGGACAGAAAGATGGGAACATTGTGAACATCGAACCGTGTGGAGAAGAAGATTTATGTAAGACAACATTCGCAGAGGTATGTAACTTTTGGGCGCCTGACCTTAACGCGCGCCTTGCAAAAGGTGGTTCCGAGGACACCAGTTTGACAACAATCGGACCCAAACTGTAGAAGAAGATAGGAAAAAACTGAAAAATCACCGTGTTAGTAAACTAGGCTCGGGGATGGCGCCCGGATGTCGCTAATTCCACATCATGTAACCCCGTCCCTAAAGTTTAGCTTCGTGCGGAGCTTACAGATGTAAATTTATATGTACGTAAAAGATAGTGTAGGTATATGAATACGAGAGATGGCAGTGAAATGTAATTTAGTTTTAATTGTTGATACTTACTTGGCGGTGTTGACGACAACGTGGCGGCGTCGATGGAAACTCGAATCTAAAAATTAAAATAATATTACAGATAAGTATATAGTGTAGTAACAACATTGAATAAAGAATCTGATTTATTATTCAATGGTAGTATGTACTAGTAGGTATAATAGTTTAGAAAAAAACTTTAATGCAAATATAAACAACAAATGCCTTCGGCAACCTCTTTTCTATGTAGGTACCACATTTTTAAGAAAAAATCGCATGTGTGTTATCTACCCAGCAGATGTGATATTATCTAAACTTTAAAGTTTAGATATGATCTCACTTTCCTGGAGGAATAGAATAGTACCTACATTTTAATTATTTTATAGCAGATAGTAAATTGAAATTGTAATAGGTTTGAGTAAATCTCTCTTTAACCGTAAGGGTAGATAAAGTGAAACAGATGTATTTTAATGACATCTGTCATTCTTATTTCAAATAGGACGCGGCGAACGAAATGAAATGGAGTTCAGAACAGAATACAATGCTGTTTCTATCGAAACGACCTCAACGGCAGACCCTATAAGCTTGCTATTTTTGACATCTAAATTAAATTCAGAATTGTCAGAAGCTTTACAATGATTTATATGGCTTCTGCTATAAAATAAAGTTTTGTATGTACATGACGATAAAGGGAACCTAACCATCTCGTCTTTCACTCACTGGTTAAAATATCCCGGTTATCGTCTTATATATAAACAACTATTACAATTGAAGTGTAGGGCATAACGTAAGAATTACTTATTTTAGAGTACATAGCAATGCAAACTATATAGGAATGTACGACTTGAAACCCTTCAAAACTTTTGTAACACTAAATGAATTTCATCCAATATAATCGAAAACTTGATTTCAACTTACCAAAGAAACGAGCAACAGGACCACAATAACCGGGTAGTGTCCACTATCCATTGTATTCCTGAAACAAGATCGAACGATTATTTTAGTGAATTACTATTCACTTAATAACAAATTGTTTTATTTCCAATTTTTAAATTACCGCAGTTAACCAAGAGCTGTCCGACCCTTAATATTTTGGAGTTCCCTCAGTATCATAAGAAACCACCGTGAAAAAATGTGCCATTACCTACCAAGTTTTGGGCAAGTGAAGAAATCTTGACTCAAAATAAAATATACCCTTTATACCCAGAGAAAATGGTCTGATGCTTCAAAAAATATATAGTTTAGCAGTAATTGTCAAATTCTAACAAGGGGGTGAAGACCTCGCCCTAATGAATACAAGGTAGGATGGAGTGGAGGAGACTCGGGTAAGAGGCACCACCAACGACAGTTTTTTTATCAAGTTGCAGCCAAATGTTGTTTGCCGCACAGTTCTCATTCTCAACGAAAAGGTATATTCTCCAAAGTGAGTATGGATTTCGTATTTATTTGGATTGGAAATGTCAGAACATCCCCCATGATTACGTATGTCCATCCAAATTCATAAAATAGGTCTTTATACTAAAGTTGACAACAATTTATAAGTAACTGAATTTGTTGCAGCTACTATATATTACTATAAACATTAAAAGTGACACTTGAATCTACGCTCACCATTACTAATTTGTTGCTCAAAGTGGACAACAATTTCTGCATACCCACATTTGCACTTTTATTTTACAGCAACAAGTTAACAACAAATTTGCACTTGAAATTTGTTATTTTCTTGTACTGAACAGATTCCATTTGACGTAATTACTAGAAACTTTATTAGGAATCTTAGGGAGCATTTTCGAAATGTTTATAGAACTTGTAACCGCATTGTTCATGAAAAATACAGCTCATACCTGTGTGACCTGTGTCCGTCTGTACGTTTAAGTGTCTCAGAACAGCAATGAAGTTATGTAGAAGGTTGCGTTTGTAATTTCAGGGGTTATAGCATACATGGCGGGTAAAAAATTGATGAAAAGATCTTCATATTTGCGCAAACCTATTCTGACCTTCTACGTTTGCACAAGAAAAAGTAATTGTTTACAGCATGCAAAATTTCAAAAGATGAATACCTCGAAATGGGTGTAGAAGGGGCGCATCCATCGGTAGATGAAAACTTCAAATGTGGATATCTCGCAACCAAATGTCGCAAGAGGGTAGGTACTCACAAGGGAGTATCGGAAGAGGGTGCTCCGAGGGGTTCTCACTAAGGGAAAACATCCAAGGATCCATGGGTGTGCAAAAGAATGTTTTAGGCGATAAAATGATCGATTTATTTATTTGTAAAGATACTTCAGATAAAAAATAACTGCAGATACTACCAATAAACGCAAATCTTGACGCCATTTTAACGCATTTTCTATAAGGAACATGAACGATACTATACCGTCCACACTTTGTCTGACAGTAGGTACTGTCTGTCTGTACCACTACTAGTCCTCCAGTTTAAGCTTTTTCGTTGTGATTTCTTTCTTATATTAATAATAATAATAATGTAAATACTCTATGATAGTGCTGAGACTATATCAGATTCGTCAAGTAGCGTAGATAAAACGAACACTAAAGAAACAAAACAAAAACATGTACTACAAAAGAAAAAAAGTAGTAATACCTAGTTACAGATGCCACTCCGCATTTAAAAATTCATCGACAGAATAAAAAGGGTGTAATTTAAGGTATTTACTTACCTCATTTTTTAATTTATTGAAAGATAAAAGACGCGATTTGAGGGTAACTTATTATAACATTTTATCCCGTAATAGTTACTACAGTTCCGAGATGTTGTAAGTCGAATAGATTTTGAGCTAATATTGTCTCTACACCTAGTGGAGTATTCATGTATGTTATATGAAAACTGGTAGTACGGTGTAGCACAGCCCCGAGACCAGAACGACAAAAGATTCTTTGGATTAACCACATCTATCTAGTTATAACTTTTTACGCCTATGTAGGTATGTCTAAAAGATGCTGCCTACTATATGACTTAAAAATTCATGAGACGTTTAATATGCCATTGCTAAAATACGTGCCGAGTTTCACGTATGGAAAACGAAACGAAAAACTCTTCAGTCCATGTTTTAAATAGAAAATAGGTACGTGTTGACAAAGTAGGTACAACTACCTGTTTGTTAAAACATTTACATGATACCTACTCCAAAATGATGTAATGAAGTTCGAAGATGTAGATAACTGCAGAGCATATCCTTATGGACCGACATGCATGATGTTATTATAATCAAAGGTAGAGTCGATATTTCTTAGCAATTGCTATTGGGAAAACTGAATTTGCGATCTTCAACTTTTTTTATGAATATTCTTATAATCGTGAAGGGGTGGGTAAGGAAAAATCAAATACAGCTTTGGTGATTTCCCCTCTAATGAAGTGTAAAGTAGCATTGCAATTTTCCTACACGCAACAGTCTCCTTGAAAACTGTATAATTTCACAATTAACATTTTTTTCTCCTTCACTTTTAAATAATTTTTAGCTGGGCGGAATACCGCACATGCGTTAGCATACTCAAATAAATCCAAAAGTACCTACCTTTTAAAAAAACACTTATACACAATATCACAGAAAATAATAAAACCTAATCAGTCTTCAAATGACAAAAAAAATTCCCAAATTGCCTTTTTCGGTCATTTATAAAACACGCTCACCAATGAAACTAAGAAATTTTATTTTGCACTATCGTTTTATTATTTTTAGAAACATATTGCGTTTGGTTACTACCCGTTATTTGTACGTACCATATACGACCACCGTCTTGCGGTCTAACTGATCGTTGAAATTTTTTATGCCAAACTCGGTAGAAAGCAAAAGCAAGGATTTCAGGTGTTATTGGTACCTGTAATAATCGGAATTTATCGTTGAAGTTCGTGGTGATGTCATTTGTCGTTCATTACGTCATATGCAGTAGGTAATGAAATAAATACGGATCCATATAGAATTTCAATTAATTTATCAGGTTTCTGTAGATGCATTTTACATTTTCCTAGCTATTCTTACTTTTCACCTTCAGCAGGGAAATAGGGAGATATTATAATGTTCTGGACCAGGATAGGATAACGCGCATCTCCCTGTACAGCCTTTTAGATTTTCAAGTGGGATTGATGTCTCCTGAGCGCATAGGCAACTATATCACTAGATCAGATTATCAGAAGAAGAATCATCATAGACAAGGATCGTTGAGTGAAAGAATCGATTCTTTCACTCAACGCAAGGATTCATTTGAAAATTTAAATAAAATCTCAATATCTTACTTGCGAAACATCTCCGAAAAAATCATATTACCGCTTCTTGTGCCTAGTTAGTTGTGAAAACAAAATTAGTCCCCATTTGTGTTTTTTTGAAAGTCCCCGTTTCGCTAACTGAGCGAAGGTCGGATTTTTGCGTTTCACAAGAATTTCCTGTATTTTTCCCGTTAATTAGTTGTGGAAAAAGAAAATTTTGTCGCTTTAAGATTTTTAGCGCATTTTTGAAAAAAATACGCTATTATATTCGTCATTGCTGGCAGGCCGGCTGTCCGCGTTAGATCTCCACAACTACAATAGCTAGAGAATTCAAATTTTCACTAAAAGCTTTCTGCTATAGTGTAGATGTGCAGGCATTAGTCTATTTTGAGTTAGATTACTTGTGAGATCGATAATTGAAGAAAATAATTTCGATATGGGTTTCGGAGGTGCTATAATTTTACCGTTAGATAGCGTTACCAGTATAAAAACTTATTATTTACTTTGTGATTTGTTTTACAAAATGAAGACGTACCGTCAATTGAAATTAAATAAAATTAATTATTTAACGCAGCCAAAATTACTCGTGAGATCGATAATTTTAAACTTCGCTAATAAAATACTGACTTGCATTACCAAAAATGCGCTTTAATCAAACATATGCTGATTTACAACTTGTTTAAGTTCTTCTTCTCGGAGTCTCCTAGGATTCGTTAGTCCTCCGCCCTTTCCTATCCCGCGCTAATATAACTGTCCTTGCCTACGTCATTCGGTCTGTACCTTTCTTTCATAGCCTAAAGGTCTGTTGTACCTACGCCTCTGATGTCCTACCCCTCTCTTTCTCACTGACATTACCTTCTATATGTGTACTAAACCTCCGTGTCCATGCACGCGCCTATCATTCTATCATTGAGTAATTTTCACTCAATTCTATCTCGCCTTCTCTCTACGGTTTTCACATTTCCTATATTCCTCTACACTAAGGCTGCTTCGTTTGTTACCCTATCCATCCAGCTACTCCTCATTATTCTTCTATATAGCAGCATATGTCGAATGCTTTTATCCTACTTTTGTTTTCCATCGTAATGGTTTCGCATCGGTATAGATCTATTAATACTCCATATATGTAATTTTTAGCAGCCTTTTCCTTATTCCTATATTTATCCCGGAACTTAGCAAGTCCCGCTTTTGCTCAAATGCTTTTTTTATCCTAGATTTTACACCTTCCTTACTACCACAGATGTAAATAGTATAATTCAATGGCAGTATATTTACATCTGTGGTACTACGATCATCTTATTGTGTATAATCATATTAACAGAAATAAACTTATTTTTATTATTACTTACAATAAAACTGGCATCCACTTCCGCATGGTGTATAATGGTCCAAGTACACAACAAATTTGGTTGAATTCTCTTCATTTTAGTTGTCCGGCCAAGAATTGCCGAATTTTCGAAAACTACTTTCAGGTTTGTTATTTTCATGTTCAAAAACCCGATGTTTTGGTCTCCTCTACCACCAAATTTTTTACATACTTATGGATAACACCCTGATGTACCTATTTAGTTCGTTCTTTTTTAGTGGCATCCGAGCCGAAAAAATTATTGACGATCAATGTGCGCATGCACAATGCCAACTTTCTTATTTATGGAGACATTTCTTTGCAATGATTCTATAGCGCGTTTACACCTACAGATGCAGTATGGTGCTTATGGAGATACAGATACAGTACATGCTTAACAATGACGGCACAAGCTTGGAGAAGCAGGAACAGGAGGTAACATGAAAGCGCTTAAATGAGACATGATATAGCGTAGCCGGTACAACTGAATATCGAGGTAAACGCTGCACTTTGTGACAAAAGCATGAAACTCGGTACACATGTTTATTAGGTCCAAATAAAACTTTTGACCCGCAGCACCCACCGAAATTTTCGTGTGGGTTCAAAATTTGAACACTTTTATTCAAAAGGGTGTTCAAGGTTTTAAACCAGTAAAAATTGACGAATTTCGGCATTCTAGGGGTCGTTTTTGAATGATTTAGGGTCGCTGGTGCTAATGGAGGCATTAAAAAAGTTGCATATCTGACATTTAGGCCCCAAATTTGGAGTATTTTCAAAATAACGGTTAAATTTTGAATTTGATAGTTTTAACCCTGCGTGATGTTTCGGATGTCGATTCCAGCTAATTTGGACGTGCACTACTACCTAGAAATATTACATATATTGAAGTTAAAACAGTTTTTGGTGTGTAAATAGGCCGTTAATCGTTCAATAATTTATTCAAAATTTGGAAAATCCATACTTGAAGGATTTTGCCGTTCTTGGTGTCGTTTCCATATAATTTGTGGTTGCTGATGCTGATTTTGTATTCAGAAAACAGATGCGACTCATAGTTAGGCCCTTTTCATACACGTTTACCTATTAAGAGAGAATGTTCGGTGCAGTCATACCCTCGGTCATACCTTTGTTGTGCCGGATTGCAACAACTATTGAATGACAAAGAAAGACGAAAGAGACGGGCTTTTCATTAAGATTCGGAAGTGGACATGTTCTCTGACGGAATATGCCGCCTATGCTTCCATTATTGCCCTCCCGTCATCGTTTGTTGGGAAATCTGTACTTCCAATCAGTCTTGAGCTCACTCCACGACAAGTATGTAACATCACGCAGCGAGCTAGTTCCGTCCGACTCGTCCCCCTGGAAATGAGGATATTGCAACGATACCGTGAAACGCGATCGATCGCGACGCAGTGCCTGGGCGTGCCCTGAGGTCGCCGAGGCAGCCCCCAAAGTACATCAAACGGCGGGCGATACGATTAGGCCGCGAGTCACAGGCGTTTTAGGCCCTGTGCGTCGCGGTAGAAACTCTAATATAAGCGCATATTGAGAGACCGTTACCACCATGACCTGACCAGCCGGAAGCTGGTTCGGGTTCCCTATGCATACACGCTAGATGCCGGTTATCTGGTACAACAACTCAACGAAGGGAAGAGGATTAAAGCTGCTTTCATTCATATCAAAACAAAGTGGCACAAAGCCTGTGCATCGAAGTTCCAAGGGGCTAAATTGGATCAACTTTTACTAAAAGTTCAGTCTTATACCAGTGCTATTGATGTACCTGAAGAGGCACTCGAAGACTGGCGGTCAGAACCAGCTTCTGGCTGGTCAGGTCATGGTGGTAACGGTCTCTTAATATGCGCTTAGAGTTCCTACCGCGACGCACAGGGCCTAAAACGCCTGTGACTCGCGGCTTAATCGTATCGTCCGCCGTCTGATGGACTTTGGGGGCTGCCTCGGCGACTTCTGGGAACACCTAGGCACTGCGTCGCGATCGATGGCGTTTCACGCGGTATCGTTGCGATATCCTCACTTCAAAGAAAGGGCGTCGCCAGAGGAGGCAGGGAAGGGAAGCTGCCCCCGTCTAGAGATTAAAAAAAGTAGCAAAATGCAAAGCAACCAAAGTGTCTTGGTTTTCTTGACCGATAATTCCTTATTACAATTATTGTGGTTGTAGAGGTAAGACAGTAAAACAGTAAAAGTTTATGTGCTCTGCACTATACCTACAGTTAATAATTTTTTTATCCTTCATATGTCAACTTGCCTATCTCTGGGCCATCAGCTGGCGACTCTTGCTTCAAGGGGCACAAGTCGGACGGAACTTGCTCGCTGCGTGATGTTACTTGTCGTGGAGTGAGCTCAAGACTGACTGGAAGTACAGATTTCCCAACAAACGATGCCGGGAGGGCAATAATGGAAGCATAGGCGGCATATCCCGTCAGAGAACATGTCCACTTCCGAATCTTAATGAAAAGCCCGTCTCTTTCGTCTTTCTTTGTCATTCAATAGTTGTTGC
This sequence comes from Photinus pyralis, assembly GCF_008802855.1. Taxonomy (NCBI): domain Eukaryota; kingdom Metazoa; phylum Arthropoda; class Insecta; order Coleoptera; family Lampyridae; genus Photinus; species Photinus pyralis. The sequence goes on along the minus strand of NW_022170403.1, from coordinate 8,256,057 downwards.
AATCCGGGGCAACAAGGATATGACTGCGCCGAACATTCCCTCTTAATAGGTAAAATAGTATTAAAAGGGCCGAACTATGAGTCGCATCTGTTTTCTGAATACAAAATCAGCATCACCACAAATTATATGGAAACGACACCAAGAACGGCAAAATCCTTCAAGTATGGAATTTCCAAATTTTGAACAAATTATTGAACAATTAACGGCCTATTTATACACCAGAAACTGTTTTAACTTCAATATAACATTTCTAGCGTGCAGTGCAAGTCCAAATTAACTGGAATCGACATCCGAAACATCAAAATTTAACCATTATTTTGAAAATATTCCAAATTTGGGGCCTAAGGGTCAGATATGCAACTTTTTTAATGCCGCCATTGGCACCAGCGACCCTAAATAATTCAAAAACGACCCCTAAAATGCCGAAATTCGTCAATTTTTACAGGTTTAAAATCTTGAACACCCTTTTGAACAAAAGTGTTCAAATTTTGAACCCACACGAAAATTTCGGTGGGTGCTGCGGGTCAAAAGTTTTATTTGGACCTAATGAACACGTGTACCGAGTTTCATGCTTTTGTCACAAAATGCAGCGAAAAAATTTGTACCGCCTACGCTATAGATCTGAGTCCTCACAAGAAACACCGACCATAATAATAATAATAATACCCTCTGTGGGTTCGGGGATAGAATAGGCCCACTCTCACCATAGAGATCGTAAAAGGCGATCAATGGGCACTAAAGGTGACAAGTCCAACCACCTTTAGTACTTACCTACCCACTTTACTTTCCAACTCCCACGCCCATGTTCCCTACTTTCCTACATTATACACAACACGCAGGTGGGTATTTGCTTACGCGAATATCTTGAAGAGTGACGCCTTCACGAATTCCTAGTCACCTCATATTCTTATGAAAATGGAGTTTAAACAAAGCCTCGGAAAAATGCCGCTACTTGAGGAGCGTCAGGACACGTCTGGAGCTATCGCTGGGCGTTGCAGCATGCGAGCCGATGGGGACGAGTTGGTGAACAGGCGGCCGCTCGTCGGGATACCCGAAACCTTTACAGCCGAAAGAAGATTACGAAGAGGACAACGACCACTTGAAGAGGACCGCCAAGAAGAGACCTTTGTGCCTGCTTCTCAACCGCTTGTGGATGGGAACAGCGCAAAGAAAACCTCCAAAAGACGGATCAAACGGGACGAAGGGATGAATCGCTTCATTTTCGGTACGTATCTGGAGATCACGAAGATGGAAACGGCCAGGACAGCATACAGAGGTAAACTATATCACGCTTTCATTACACCATACCCACATTTAGCGCACTTAACAGAACAACGCATTGCAGACTAACGTAGAGTTATCATTAAAAATACACTCCTTACATTAGACACACAGGAACAAATCAAGCACGAAATTGAAGCACTACTCAACACAAACAATACACTCATCGTACAAGATAATATACGCGTTCTAAACAACTCTGAAATACAGACATTTGTGACACTCCAACAATCGATAGATACAAATAATCACATAAACTAAACACTCACATCACTTCAAAAAGAATTTGACAATGCATTGTTAGAATTCTCAAACACTGACCCAACAAAGAGCACGAATATCTAAACAAAGTCACACTACAAAATTACGGGACCGACAAGAAATCCAAATTCCAACTTTTTAGGGACAAATTATCCAAATAATTTGGATTGTTTTCGTCAAGATATCCAATTTTTATCGACAAATTATCCAACTCCAAATAAAGCGACAAAAGATCCAACCAATTTGGAAACTCCGATTTGGATATCTTGTCGGTGGCGCGACAAGATATCCAAATATCGATTTTTTTTAGACAAGAAATCCAAATTTTTTGAACAAAATATCCAAAAAGTTCGGAAATTTTTTGAGAAGATATCCAAACTTTTTTAGACAAGAAATCCAAATTTTATTCAAGCCCTTTAATCACATATGAACCTTGTGCAGTACGAAACATTTCAGTTTCAGTGTTAAAGCACGCCATAGCATTTATGTTTTAATACAGCGTCAAAGAATTAGGGCCTACCTACTAATAAAATGAGTTCTTTCATTTCATTTCATTTTTATTTTTCGTAAAAAACAATGTACAATTGTATTACAACGTCAGACTAACAAACATTTAATAGACAATAACATTTTCACATACAGAGAGGTACTCGCCTTCATCGTCATTGGTCGCTAGGAAACGTATTTTAGTTTTGAACTGCTTCAGTGATCGGCTACTTTTTATTGTTTGGGGTAATAAGTTATAGTAAAATATACTGCGATATGTCGGTGATTTTTAAAAAAAAGAGTGTTTCGGTTTGGGCAGATAAATTATTAAACTACACTACATTATTAAACGCTGTATAAAAACATACTGAATGCTAATTGCTATGCCGTGTTTTAACACTGAAACTGAAATGCTGATACGGAATTTTTGGTACCACACAAGGTTCATGCCTGATTAAAATTATAATTAATAAGTACTTTTAAAGCTCAGCACTTAGACAAGCACAAAGCTCTCACGCTGAAAACAACTACTGTTAAAAACGTATAGGTAATGATCAAATACTTACACGAAAAAGCGGCGTACCTTTATCTATTTGAAAATTGGATATCTTGTTGAAAACTTTCCAAACTTTTTGGATTTCTTGTCTAAAAAACTTTGGATATCTGGTCAAAAAATTTCCGAACTTTTTGGATATTTTGTCCAAAAAATTTGGATTTCTTGTCTAAAAAAAATTCGATATTTGGATATCTTGTCGCGCCACCGACAAGATATCCAAATCGGAGTTTCCAAATTGGTTGGATATTTTGTCGCTTTATTTGGATTTGGATAATTTGTCGATAAAAACTGGATATCTTGACGAAAACAATCCAAATTATTTGGATAATTTGTCCCTAAAAAGTTGGAATTTGGATTTCTTGTCGGTCCCCAAAATTACGCACACTTTCAAAAACACTAAATGATCACATTTTACCAAATTACACGATAACACAAGCTTACATCAACTACACTTTGTTGTGTATTGCGGTGCGGTTGCAGTTTCTAGATGTAACGGTTCAAGAATAACAACAAACAAAGAACACCACACAACAAAAAAACGCTCACCCCCGGCTTGGGAAAAACGCCTAATTAATCGCATCGATGACATCAGACGTGACTTGGGTCGGATTACACAATACATACAAGGAAACACCATGTCCATAAATACAAGTAACGCAACATGCACTACAAATAATTGGAAGCTATCCATCTTTATAACGACTCAAAACGGGGTGATAGTGAATAAATAGATTGATAAAAGACACTAAACCTTCCCCATACTTCTTTTTATTATTTCCGGTAGTTAAAATAAAGGCATTGGGTGACAACAACTATAGTTTCGACCCAAAGGTCATTATCAATCTTAAATTTACGAGAACATGTAAAGGTGGTTGAAAAGTTACAATTTAAAAGGGTACATTTTGGTTATCCGTATGAAGAAAAATTACTAATTTATGACATGGGAAACAATAACAATTTTAACAATTTAAAGGCTTCTGTCCTCACATTTTCTAAGTACAATTGATTAATATAATATCAAAATTAGAGGAGACGAGATGGACACAGCCATCTTGAATTGAATTGAATTAACAGGATTTTTTTGGATTTTCTTTTTAGTAGTCCGTCATGATTTTATAACAATCGAATTTAAACAAATCTAGTGACACTAATCCGTCACCTGATATAGGTTAACATAAGTTTTTCAAAAATTGAAAAATGAGTCGCAGTGGTTTCACCTATAAAGATTTTTGAAATTTAATTGTTATTTATAGCGAAATGGACCGACTCGCGGCACGTGCTTGCCGTACATTCATTCGAACACTGGAACGAAATTGTATGAATTTTGGAAATTTTGTACCATTAAATGACAAGTGACACGTAAGAAAATGAATTGAAATGTGTTTGCAACACGAAGGTAATCCCCGACGAGATCTTGCTGATGGTGGAGTCAAAAACATCAAAGTATGTAGTATCTTGTGTTATGTTTAGAAATTTACGAACAATATGGCATGTGTTGATAATGACTGCTTTTTGTAAATGTTTGTATGTGTTTTTGTCTAAACCTAATAGTTGTAAATTGTGGTAATAATAATAATAATAATAGAGATTTATTGCCCAACAGAACAGACCTTCCAATTACAGGACAATACATAATAGTTAACGCGCAACGATTTAATGTAATAAGAAAAAAAAAAGAAAAAGAAAGAAACACAACAAAAAACTCAAAATCTTAACATAACTAAACAACAACAAAATAATTAAATTCATATTTCAAAAATTATTGTCTTTGGTATAACTCCAGTAGCACTAAGAATAATGGCAACTATAACAGTAGAGTTCATTCTCCATTGCGTCTTAAGCTCGATAGCTATATCGGTGTACCTATTTGCGGTGTTTTTCTGCATGTGTTTTAGTTAAGTTGTTAGTGTTGGGGATGGCAATGTCTATAATACAAATGGACTTTTGTGTTTTATCTATAAGTGTAATATCTGGTCTATTATTGTGGATAGTTTTGTCTGTGAGTAGTGTCCTGTCCCAATATAATTTGTGTGTGTTGTTTTCAAGTATGATCTGTATGGCGTGTATTTGTAGTATGGTGTCTTATCTGTTATGAGATTGTGTTTAAGTGCTAATTTTTGATGTATGATTTTAGCTACCTGATCGTGTCGATGTTTGTATTCAGTTTGTGCAAGTCGTGTGCATGCCGATATTATATGTTGGATTGTTTCTGATGTTTGTGAACAGAGTCGACAAGAATCATTTGTCACTGTTTTGTCTTTATGTAGGTATGTGTTTTTTATAGTTACGTGTGTTAATGACCTGGTCTTGTATTGCTAACATGAAACCCTCAGTCTCCGGGAAGACATCACATTCAGACAACCAACTGTGCGTTGCTATAGAATCAACACAATCCTGGCTAACCTCTTGTGGAAATCGTCCATGTAAAGGCTTTTGGTTCCATGTTTGTATGTTATTTGTGATGTATGTAAGTGTGAATGTGGGTGGGAGTATATTAGTTTCGTGTAGGTTAAGTGGTGTGTAAGATTTGTCTACATATGTTACTGTTTTGTGTAAGACTGAAGTATCTGATTTGTTATAAAAGTATTGTCGTAAATTGTGTATTTGTGTTTGGTGCAATAGTTTTATATCTGTAAGTCCTCTACCTCCTTCCGAACGAGGAAGGTAAAGTCGTATAGTAGAGGAGTGAGGGTGATGTATATGGTGTTTTGTTAATAGTGTACGTGTGTTTCTCTGTATTTGTTCTAAATCTGTATTTGTCCAACGTATAATCCCAAAAGAGTATGTAAGTACTGGTGTGGCATAAGTGTTAATAGCTTTGATTGTATTTCTACCGTGTAATTTTGTTTTAAGTATACTGCGTATTCTTTGTAGGTATTGTGTGATAAGTTTTTGTTTTATACTCGTATGTTTAATGTGTGTGTTTTGCTGAAATCCAAGATACTTATAAGTTTCATTCTCGCCCATGGAATTTATTAAATTACCCTGTTCGAGCTCATAATCTAAAAGTTGTCTTTTACCAGCTGTGATGTGTTGTGTTTTACATTTATCGATTCCAAAGTCCATTTGTATGTCACGTGAAAATGTTTCCGTGATGTGTAGAAGGTGTTTAAGTTTTATGCTTGTGGAAGAGTATAATTTAAGATCGTCCATGTAAAACAGGTGTGTAATGTTGTGATGTATTTCGTGGTTGTGTTTAATATTGTACCCAAAGTTAGTAGTGTTTAACAAATATGAAAGTGGATTAAGAGCAAGACAAAACCAAAGCGGACTTAAAGAATAGCCTTGAAAAATGCCTCTTTTAATTTGTATTGGGTCAGTAATAAGATTTGTGTCGTTTAGTGTAAGTGTTAACGTAGTGTTCCAACATGACATTATGTAATTGAGGAATTGTGTAATATTGTTGCTGACCTTGTATATTGAGAGTACTTGTTGTAACCAAGAGTGTGGTACTGAATCGAATGCTTTTTTGTAATCAATGTATGCAGTGTGTATGTTTCGTTTGTTATGTCTGGATTGTTCAAGTATAACAGAGTCTATAATGAGTTGCTCTTTACAGCCTCTGGAATACTTGGTACACCCTTTTTGTTCTTCGTATAAAATGTTGTTATCAGTACAGTGTTGGTATATTTTGTTTGTAATGCTTGATGTAAGGATTTTGTATATTGTAGGAAGGCATGTAATTGGTCTATATTTAGATGGGTTTTGTGTATTGTTGTCTTTTGGGAGCATATCAGTGATCCCTTGTGTAAAGAATGCAGGAGTGCGATCTGGTGAATTAAGAAGTTCAGTAAATTGTTGTGCAAGGTAAGAGTGAGTGTAGGTAAAAGATTTCCACCAAAAGTTGTGAATGTTATCAATGCCTGGACTTTTCCAGTTATGTAAGTGATTAATAGTTTGAATGATGTCTGTTGTAGTGATGTTTGTGTTATTCATAGGGGTAATGTATTCAGTGCGTGTGGTTTCTGTGGTAATCCACGGGGCGTGTGGATTGTGTTTAATGTCTTTGGTCCATAAGTCAGACCAGTATTGTTGGAGTGAGTGTAGAGATGGTGGAATGAGTTTTTCATTAGTGCTGTTTTGTGTTAGTGATCTGTAAAATAGTTTTTCGTTATGTTTAAATTGTGTGTTATGGCGCTTTCTATCTGCAGTTTCCCTATAGCGTTTTAGACGGTTTGTGTATATTGATAGTTTTTGTGTCAGTGTATCTCTATGTTCGTTATAATTTGTATTTTGTTCTCGTGTGGTGTGATTGTTTAGTTTTGTAGTTATGTGTTGTACTTGTCGTGTTAGTTTTGAAGAACGAGTTCCTTGTATGTATTGTGTAATCCGACCTAAGTCACGTCTGATGTCATCGATGCGAGTTATCAGGCGTTTTTCCCAGGCCGGGGGTGAGCGTTTTTTTGTTGTGTGCTGTTGTTTGTTTATTGTTATTCTTGCACCGTTACATCTAGAAACTGCAACCGCACCGCAATACACAACAAAGTGTAGTTGATGTAGGCTTGTGTTATCGTTAATGTAATTTGGTAAAATGTGGTCATTTAATGTTTGTGAAAGTGTGCGTAATTTTGTAGTGTGACTTTGTTTAGGTATTCGTGGTCTTTCTGTTGGGTCAGTGTTTGAGAATTCTAATAATGCATTGTCGAATTCTTTTTGAAGGGATGTGAGTGTTTGGTTCGTGTGATTATTTGTATCTATCGATGGCTGCAGTGTCGCAAATGTCTGTATTTCAGAGTTGTTTAGAACGGATGTATTATCTTGTACGGTGAGTGTGTTGTTTGTGTTGAGTAGTGCTTCCATTTTTATTATTATTATTATTATTATTATTATTATTTATTTACAACTGTACCTACATGCTTTTTACAATTTCGTTACCTGTTTTTTTGATACTCTCTACACATTACAAAAAAACAAACTACATCAGTATTTTAAGTTCGCCTTTGTCAATTTTACACAGAACACCTTTTTCACACCCCATACTTTGAAATCCACTCACGTCCTTTTTTCCCAAAAACCAACCATATTCAGTTTTCAGTCGATAGCTGATTCTGCTGATGTACTCGGTTTTATAGTCCGTCACCTTTCTTCCTCGCATTGCGTCAGTTGAAGATATGATGCTTGGACATTCGCTGAGGAAGACCGCTGTATATCTGGTGTATGCCAATTCGAGTACCAGTAAGTCTGTACACTAACGTTTTTACATAACTCCAAAGTTGTATTGTACGAGAGCAATTGAAAAAGATATGAAAACTGCTTCCAAGATTTTGACAAAACGGGCAAGTGCTATTTTCCCTGATACCTGCTTTTGTAAGAAATACTGCATCCGCCAATCTGTCTTTTGCCAATCTCCATGCAATCTCACCGTCCTTACCCAATGTCATTTTATTAAAAAATGTATTCCAATTCACCTCAATGTCTAACCACTTTCCCAGTTGTTTCTCCTTAATGCGGTACAAGTTTGCAGATAACTTTTCTTGCAGTGCTTTTCGAGTTTTCTTGTCCAGTTTTGTCATACTTCCGTCTATATTTTCAAACATAAGCTGAATAGGTTCTTCGTCGTCCTTGTCTTGCATGTGCTCGTAATAGTGATTGTGAAAATAGCTCCGTATCCTTGAATAGTGGTTTTCCAATTCTATTCTGTCCCTTCCTGAAACGTGATAGATTTTCGCTCGTAGCTCCTCCGTTGTTATCCATCTGGTACCAATTAGGAAGTCTTCTACGGTTTTAAAACCCACCATAACCCAGCGATTAATAAACAATGGTGGTTTAATTTCCTTGATGAGTTTCGAACTGGTTGTTGGTATTCTCTTGATGTCTCGCAATCCTCGAGGAAACCCCCTCACTTCGATATCCAACTTATTTATCGCATCCACAATGGACAAAGCAAAAGGTGAGTGATCAGTTTGCACCTTTCGATGCATCATGAAAAACCATTGCCATGATGTTTTGTAATTATCGAGAACTAAATTTAATTTTGTCATATACCTACCTAAGTAGATAGGCAACTTGGAAGAAATGATTTTATGAAATAAGGATAAGATACAGAGCCATTCAATTTTTTTATTGTGACAAATGTGTTGACTTCCTTATTCCAAAAATGAGTTCTGCATTTTATGAGTTTTCTTTATTTCCGTGTCTTTCAAACAAGCACCATAGATTTGGTCACAGTAGCTAAGCTGGGAAAAAGCTACTGTTATGCGATTAAAAAATTGCCGATGACCAAATATTAGTTTTAGGTTTTTATATAGTATGCTTTCCGGTAGACTTCCGAGATGTATCTTTCAAATGGCAAATCAATGTCCAAGTATACCGTATACGATCTCAAATTCTTCTCAATCTAGACAAAGAAATTATCTATAAACTGAAACATTCTACGTCTTATCAATTTAAAGAAACGCAAAAGGTAACTCTGCATTTTTAACTAATGGCCTAAATTCGAATTAAATCAAAGACGAACCATTGATAGCGTATACAATTGTTCTGATAAAAATAAAATAATTAAGCAAACTAAAATTGTGCATGGTAACACAGCACTACATACCTAAGTAATTTTTTTACTCGTCATACGATATTAATACGAATGATTTTTAAGTACATCTTAAACAATATTGCTGTCATCCTCATTTAAAAAAAACAATTCTTCGTGGTGCTCTACCGCGCAAATGGTAACAATATATAGATACCGAATTCTATCTTTTGAAAGGCATTAAAAGCATTATTTTGTATACCTTACTTAAAATTTGCATTTTTTCTGTAATATAAGATACTGAAATTAATTGAAATGCGAAGCATAATGGCAAATATTGAAATATACGCGCCCGAGGAAAAGCTATTAGGTAGGTACATATCTAATCATATAAGATGTCGCGCCTCAATGTAGGTATGTAGTTTACATGTTAATAATTTTTATTAGATTCCGTATTAATTACATTTCTATTTCATCATAACGTTCGCGTAAAGATTTACAATAAACCAACAAAAGACAGGATGCCTAAATCACCGACTAAAGTAATGATAATCGGAAGCTTACTGCCACTTAGGCAACCAACAATACGATATAATTTAAAATAGCAACGTTGAAGCGTAAGTTTTCCGGCGGGGATTCATGTGGGATGGACCCCACGGCGTGGCGTCGCGCATTGTTGCCTTTGCTTCGGCGTATCTTCGTCACCATTGATATAAACGCTACGGCAGGTATAATTACAAAGCTGGATTTTATGCATTGTATTTATTCTTGTTTTATTTATTTATTATCACTCTCTTGTTCTGGACCCTCAACAGGCTTGTGCCCTCAGATTGTTAATCTGAGCTTGTGCTCAATTACAGCGTGCCCCGCATAATGCTTTTTAGAGGTGCCTCTGCAGGAGATTTTAAGTTGTTCTATACTATACTATATTTACCTTACGAATTAGGAAAACTACAGGAAAACCTAATTCGGAGTAGCCGGCAGGATGCTCGAAACAGTCGAAACTGGAAATTCCCATCTCTGCCACATATGAAAAATTCACCCCAACCCAGGTTCGAACACCCAACCTCCCGGCTATGTAGGCCAACGCCATGATACTACAGTTTTGAGTTGTACTATCATGGGCCAACGCCCTACCACTGAGACACATAGTCGGTATTCTGGCAAACTTAAGAGATATTAATTCATTATGGTATCTTCAATCTCGTTTTTCTCTCTATTGAAATAAAAATGGTTTTTAAGGTTAATTTTATAAGACTATTTTTTTTTAAATACCCTCTTAAGTTTTAGTGGTCCAGTTTTGCTACACACTGTCAAAAAAGACCCACATAAACGCAGTACCAAAATAAAACTAAAAGATTTAAGTAGTGCTACTTTACTATACTTTAGTATTTTACCTTGTTTACAACCAAACCAATAGTTATTTGTTTCATTAGTACAAAAAATGCCCGTTTTCGGGACGATGAAGATAGTTGCTGGCCTCACGTGTCATGCCACTCTAGTTTTTAGGTTAACTTATTATAACCTATTCATTCTTACTTCTTAGCTCGCGACTTTGTAGGGAGCAAATCTAAGGTACAATATAGCATGTTCTGACGTTTCTATCATCTCTGGCGGAGTGCAATCCATGCCGCTATCAGTTTCAGTCAATTCTATTTTATACAAAATTAATATTGTTATATTTTGTATTGAAATAAAAAACTTACCATACAGTTTTTTTAAAAAAATTAATTGCAATTAACTTTTTCAAATTTTGAATTCAAAATTACAGATAATAGTGCAATGGGTCTGAAGTAGATGGCGTTACGCGCGACGGCGGATTGTATACGTATTAAAATTACGTTCACCGAATATGTAAATTACGTTAGACATGGTTTAAATAAAAATAGCGAGCGTAAATCATTTTCAATACATGTACATACGTATAAGGTAACAGCATAATTTGCAATGAATATGAAATAGTATTTTACATTATTAGCCAGGTAAGTGAGTTTTTACTGGCGATAGGAGAAGTTGACTGGCGAGCCGTTAGGCGAGCCTGTCATCTCCTAGAGCCAGTAAAAACTATTACCTGGCGTATAATGTACAATATTTTATTTGTTACTCATTTGTAAACGTAAATAATTAGTTCTTAAATTGATCTTGAAAAAATGTCTAAAATATCATGTGATCCATGTAACAGAGACTTCGCATTAATTCTGGCCAATGAAATTACTAGATTACTAACTTGTAAAATTTTTACAGGTCTGCTGTCAGTTTTACAAGTCTGCTGTCAGTTTTACAAGTCTGCTGTCAGTTTTACAAGTCAGTAGCGTTTAAACATGACGTTTACCCGTTTGCGTTTTGTCTTGTTAATCAACGTTTACAACTGAGTAACAAATAAAAATATTTGATTTGTATGCATAGAGATATGTACGCGCGTACAAAAATTCAAGCATTGACTGAATACATCTTCCAGAGATATTTTATTTTAGGGAGATATTGTCTACACACGTGTGTCTGTAGCCGGCTTTATAAAGTACATCGTCAATGGTAACGCCCCTTATAAATACACTCCTTAAAGTATGCTGCTTAATTTTTCGTACCTAATGTTGTTGATTCTATCCGTTGAAACCTCGCACACTTCGGTCGCTCGGATTTAAGGCTCCTCTGTAGTCAATCCGCCATATTGGAAAAATAACTAAACTTTCTTATGAAATGCTGCTTTTGTAGTTGAAGTCTAGCAAATTCTCGATAGTGGATATTCTTTGCAATGATGAAAAGAACGGCGGTAGGTACTTAAAAAAAGCTGAAATATCGGTCTTAGTTTTTTAGGAAGATCGTTGAATAGAAAAATCGTTTTTCGTAAATAACAGCCGTTGTAATGGGAGTAGAAAAACCTACAGCACCAATTTGGAAATCCGACAGAATTTTTTACGGCGGTACTTAAAGATATTATTTCCATCTATTATGATAAGGCATATATTTTAAAAAATAAGTTCCGCGATTTTCAGAAAAGAGCGCAACGTTAACATAAAGGTAGGCAACTCAAATTGCACTTAAACCCCTAAGGCGATATCTCATTACTTGCAAGGGAAAACAAAAGAAACTACCTGGCATTATCCTGGCACAGGATACCTCGTTCCTTAGTGTAACTCGTTCCTAATGACATGGATTAGATAAACTACTATATAATTAGCTAATGTTTATTTTTATTTTTATAGAAATACTTTTTTATTTCTAAAACATTTTTCATTCTATCTAGATTCTTCAAGAAATTTGTTTAGGAAGATATCAAATAGTAGCCCCATTTTTTAGCTCAACCCAAGCGGAATACGACCACTTATGTGTTTTAGATACCTACATAGTGAAACGATTATATACTTTGTTTCACTGGTGCTGAACCTGACGTCATAAATGTGATTCTCTCTTCATTACATTTAAATCGATTGAGACAAAAAAATTACGTCATTAACGTAAGTCGTGACAAATAAACCAATTGATCTGTCATAATCAATCCGTCAAACGTTTCGTTATAGACAGATTTCCAGTGTTGATTAGGTAGTTTGTGTTAAAAGTGAAGTAAATATCATCAAAGTTAAAAACGCTTAGGCAAGTCGACAGTGCAGAAACGCCGTTAATAGACAAGTATTTTAAAAATTTTACCGCATAATGGTTCGATTCGCTCATATCATGAATTTAGGTCATTCCCGTTACCATTAGGTAAATATGACGAACCGATACACAGAATGAAGATGTTTCCCAGAACACTTAGGTATTGAATTGATTTTATAGGTGAGAATGTTACACTCCGTTCCTTACACAGTAATCTTCAACGACTTGATGGCGTAGAAATATCTGCTACCTCTTTGTCCCGCAGTTTGAAGAAACTGAAATTCACGTGGCAGAGATGCCACCGTTTCCAATAGATTATTTTTAATGGAACAGCCCTATGCAGTTCAAAGAAGACTACAATTTTTGAGAGACTTTAAACACAACGAAACTTCACTCTTTGCATTACGAGCTGTGGTTTTAGACGAAACCTGGATATACAGTAAAGGGTCTTTTAGAAGAAGCTGGCAAGATGGTACTCTCAAAACAGTTAGAAAAAGAAGTGGTGAAGGGGTCCGGTATATACCTAATACTCCATGCAGCATCAGAAGATGGATTTGTGGTGTAGTGTCGTTTTTTCTTTTGTACATACGATTTGAATATGAACATTTGAGAGTTTTTTCTTCACTAGGTACCTGTTTTCTCTCACAATTGCGTTTTTTTTAAATAAATCGGATCAGAAGATATTCAAGATCCTTATGCGAATATCTCGACTGTGTGGCAAAAGAACAGAAACTGTATGTATGCGTTGTTATTTCAATGAGCCAGTGGTATAATGACTACGCTTTATCTCAAATTTGTAAGATGTATAAATGCGAAAGGCTTACCGATAAACCATGGCCTATTGTACTTCTGCAAATGGCTAGTTAAGAGTCATTAAAATTCGCGCAACTTAACGCGTATTCTTCACATTGGTAGCATACTTAATTTCACATCAACATTATGTAAACAAAATATTAATTTACGAACTGCCTAAACAAACTTTAAGTTACAAATGTTCCTATGCGTTTTCTGTAACCATCATACACTTCATCTCAAAGAGTTTCGGATGCTCTGGCAGTATCCATTTCGATTGTCGGTGCAAAGAATCGGTTACATGAGGTGATTACAAACGGTGGAAAAGGTTTAATTCATACCAACGGACTTCCTCTACATAAAATACATGACCATTTAACCATTAGGTATAAAACCTACAAGTGATTGTCAACTTGGGCGGTCTAATAATGATGAACGATAGTGACACCTTAATAAATAAGTTGAAACGTCAATGTGACAATATGTAAACCAACTACTAATTTACGACCTGCCTTAATTTTGCTATGACGTCAGATAGTGTGACGAAAGGTTCAGCACCCTTGAAACAAAGTATACCAATAATTTGTTGGCTTCTTGTCGCAATTCAGGTGTGGTGTAAAAATGTGACTCCTTTTTGTTTTTTTAACATTTTGTACCATGAAACTGCTTATCTGCGTGCATAAAAACCGAGATAAAAACATTTAAAAAAATGTGGTAGGGCAGGACAAACGCATGACCTCGACATAAGGAGAAAGCACAATACCACAATTCCTATGTAGTATCCTTACAAAATACATCAGAAGTTTCAATTAGCATCAATTCAAAAGTAAAGTTTGTCAAGTTAGCGAGACACCACCAAAATGAATATCCGTATCAAGAAAAGCGGCATAATTCGTTGGTTTTCCCCGTTATTAGTGGCAGATATAAAAAATTCTCGCACTTTTAACAAATTTCGGACTATTTACTTTTTCCGTTTGAGTACCTATGCTTTTTGAGAGTCCCGCAATCTTCACATCAACTTTGGTGCGTTTTTTTTTAATTTCCATGACTATGTGGCAACAGAAAACCATATGTTCTATATACTGTGTACTTATTTTTAGCGGATTTTTTTAAGAAATAAAAAAATGTGTAATTGTTTGCGTTTTGCCCGTCCGCCCGGGCCCACTTTTTTTAACTACTATTATTAGGGGAATGGTAATATATATAGTCTTGGAATTTTTTACAATAAGTAGCCTATACCTTGGAGGTCCGCCAGACGGCCATCACTTTTAGATGTTTAAAGGCCCCCCTCTTTTTTACCCTTATCAAAATAGGGAGTTCGGGGAAGAGAGGGACTAGTTTTATCCATACTCTAATGAAAGGTCTCAACAAAAGGAATCCATTTTTACCTCTTCGACGCTTCATCGTGATCGGTTATAATTTTTATCTCTATAGCGAATTGCCGGAGGAGGTACTCACAAAGGGCGATTGGGACGTGTGGAACAAATATATCCATTGGTAAGATCAACACGATAAGAGCGAATACAGTTTGTCGGAGTAGAGGCAGAATGAATCGTCTGGACGAGACATCTATTGATGAAGTCGAAGCGAATATCTTGACAACAGAAGAGCCTTATAACCCAACTATTTACTAAGCTATTTCGGTTTAAAAAATGCACTTTATCTGCACAAGAGTTGTGCACAATTTATAATTGTTTCAATATGATCTGATATCAACAAGGATGAATACTTGGTCGTCAAAGAAATAGAGGAATGCCCAATTTCAATTTTCACTACTGAATTAAGGATTTAAAAAACCGAATTATGATACCGCACAAACGATGCCAATATCGATACTTACAGACCAAAAGGTGTAAATTCGATTGCTTGATGTCCATGTGATATCTCATGCTTTTTGGTGCGGAATATGGTTCTACCCATAAAAATGGAAGATAGCTTGCAATGACAATATCTATAGACATGTGTTATTGTGTTAGTTACATTTTTACCAGCAGTTTTGTCTGTTCGTAAAAAACCTTCATGGGCCGTGCATAAATAAAACGAATACGCTAACTGTACAATTATTTTTTGAAAAGATAAGAACTTTTTTTAAATTAGTAAATAATAACCTATTAATTTACCTAAATATTAATATTTTAGATACAGCGTCGCATAAAACACGTTATTATTTGAACATGTTAGAATGTGTAGGTTTGGTGCAAATTATTAATGAAGCAACTCGATCTGACACGGCACTCTTAGACCACATATTGGTATCCGACATTAATCGTATACGAGAATCTGGCATTGGTGGCACATTATTCGCTGATCATGAAACCATCTTCTGTGAAATCGAACACGATAAAACTGAACCATATAATTTCTACAAAACGGTACGTAATTTTAAAAATGTTAATATGGAGCTGTTTTTTGCAGACATTCAAAGAGTGGCATGGCAAAGGATATTCTACTTGAGGGACGTAGACTCAAAAATAAATTATCTTAATAATCATATACTAAATATAATAAACAAACACGCACCCTTAAAAATAGTTTCAGGAAAAACCAAACCCCAGGCTCCGTGGTTATCTGATAACACGAAATACTTAATGCGTCTAAGGGACAAAGCTTACTGTAAATTCAAGCAAACCAAATCTCCACAGCAGTGGGAATACTATAAAGCGCTTCGTAATCTCACCAACAAAACTGTAAAGTTGGAAAAAAAAGCGTTTGTTGAATTTAAACTTAGAGGAAATGACCCTAAAGTCTTATGGAGAGAGCTTAAAAAATTAAAAGTTGTTGCCAATAAGGAGAAATTAATTCCTCCGCATCTTCAACGGGCTGATGAGATAAATGATTACTTTGTTGATAATATTCCCATTGTTGCTGGCGATTAGTTTAATATTGACGACTATTGTGTTTCCTCATCTCAAATTGTGGTCAATTTTGAATTTTCCGTTATCGATGTACCTACGATTGCCAAGATTATCAATAGTATTAAAACGAAATGTGCTGGTTGGGATGGACTAAACGTTGACATTATTAAACTATTTTGTCCTAACATTTTGCCGTATGTGGCTCATATAATTAATTATTGCTTACTTACTAACACATTTCCAACCCTTTGGAAGAAGGCAATAGTAATTCCTATCATCAAAGGAGCTAAAGCAGATAAATTCAGCGACTTACGCCCAATCAGTCTACTGCCCGTACTGTCAAAAGTTTTCGAAAAGATAGTGGACGGCCAACTACGTTGTTACTTGACCCAGAATAACATTCTCCCTGACAATCAATCAGGGTTTCGGCCTGGTTATAGCTGCACCACTGCACTACTAAATGTTACGGATGATTTACTGAAAGCTAAGGATGAGAACAAGATGTCCATATTGCTACTCTTGGATTTCAGTAGAGCATTCGATACAATTAATCACCAAACTGCAATTTCCATCTTACGTGCTACAGGTCTTTCTCCTAATGCTACCTCATTACTTCATAGCTACCTAACGGGCAGGTCACAGTGCGTTACTTTAATGGGTAAGTCATCTGGGTACAGGGAACTATCTAGGGGTGTGCCGCAAGGGTATATTCTTGGCCCCTTATTGTTCACTATATATACTTTGTTTTATACATCAGTTCCTAAGACGTGTCTAGTTCACATGTATGCAGACGACATGCAGTTGTACCACTCCTTTAAAAGTGAACATTTACACGAAGCGCTAAATCTGATTCAAAGTGACCTTAAGGCTATTGAAAGGGCTTCATTGGAGCACTCGCTGGTTCTCAATCCTCTAAAATCGGCAGTCATGTTGTTTGGTAACAAGCAGAAAGTCACCGACTTGAAACATTTGGTAAAATTCAGAATTGGCGACAAAGCTGTTGCACTAAAGGAGGAAGCAAAAAATTTAGGAATAATGATAGACAATTCGTTTAGATACAACAAATTACTCACTAGCTACATTCAGAGAGCATATGCAAATTTAAAATTTATCTTTCCCCATAGGCACTACTTGTCCCAAACTTTAAAAGCTCAACTCTGTAACGCGCTGGTACTAAGCCACTTTAATTACTGTTCGCAAGTCTACGGTCCGTGCATCACTCAGGATATGTCTGCAAGAATACAGCGAGTACAAAACTCCTGTATTAGACTAGTATTTGGTCTTAGGAAGTTTGATCGAGTATCTTCCAAATTAAAAGAATTACGCTGGTTCAGCATGAGGGATAGGCGACTGCTTACTGCGGCGTGTCTGTATCATAAAATTATCTGGAACAAATCTCCTCCATATTTATACCGCAAAATATCTTTTAGAACCGATGTTCACAACTTAAATTTACGGTTTAGTGGTGGGATTACTCCACCCTCTCATCACACAGAAATGTACAAGAGATCTTTTAGTTATAATATTTTTAAAGTATATTCGTCTGTTCCAGATTTGATTAAGCCCCTTTCTCCGCAGTATTTCAAAATTAAATTGCGTCAAATATTAGCCCATGACTCTGTACGTACGTTGTAGATTGTCATTCATATCTATCTTGTTTAACTTGTCTCTCGTCTCTTTGTCTCTTTTCATCTCACTCTCATTTAGTTACTCCTATGTGCATTTATTACTATTTCATATTTTCCTTTGTATTATATTACTCAGTTATAAGCATTACTTGATTATGTTAATTCTAATTGTATTCAGGGAGTCGGTGGAAGATCAGAACCTGCCTGTGCAGCAACTGAACCGATAACCCCTGTGGTTTCCATTTTTTTTAATTTGGTGGAAATAAACACATTATTATTATTATTATTAATTATAAAAATGTCTAAATCAAAGTTGATCAGTAAAATTGATTAAAACAAATAACAGGAAATAATAATAAGGTGTAATTAACTAACAATCTATTGGGAAATCTTAGCAAACATTGCGAATTTTCTCCACTAATTACCTTAGAATCAAGTAATTTACAGAAGATCTCATTATAGACAAATGGAGTAAAAGGAACAGGTATTTGTGTAGCTTTATTCGAATATTGACTACACCTTATCAATAAACTTGTTTACATAATTAGTCCTTGATCATTATACCTGGTCTATTGTGTTTAACAATAAATGAAGAAAATATGCAAAACTGAATAAGATAGAAATATACCGTTTTCGCACTCCACGAATATACGTAGAAATGTGTATTGTTGGTGGTCTAACCAATTGCAATAACATTGAAATGCAAATTGACTACAGAGGAGCCTTAAATGGGCATCGTCCGGTTAATATAAACAATTACATCAGAAAAGTACACTAAAAATCTTAACAATAGGCAAAAGATGAAATGCAATTTTTTAAATTAATACGATTTATTTTCGAAACTATAACCTTTTTATTGGTTTTACATTATATTAAAAAAGAGGCAGAATTTCATATAGAATCAGAATCTCGAACCAAGTGCAGGATGTCTCATTAACAAAATGTAACTTTCTGGCTCCCTATATAATTTTGATCGCACATTCTATAATTTAAAATATGTAGAATATTCTACCATATTATCATAAGCACACTTTTAACCAATGCTTCCTTAGGTTCGTACTTCGTGCAATCGTCGACCCACCCTGTACGCAAATTATTACAAAAATCAAATTTCCGAAGAGGTACGCATGCGTCTTTGACGGAGTCACGTCGGAATTTAGAATTTAGATGCAATTTCTGTAAGTCACAGAACAGTAATATTTGTTCTGTGGTGTAAGTTCATAAGTTGCGGTGCAGCATTTTATTCAAAAGGTTGCAGTTTGCTGCGTGCTCATTCCGAGATTCCCACTCTTTTCTTAAACATGTGTTCTTATGTTGCCCTTAAAAGTGTATAACGGTCATTTTTTAATTTAATATTTTTTATCCATAGAGGTAGATAATTGAAAGGGATGGTGTAGTACACAGAATTTGAAATAGCCTAATTAGTGTATCATCCCTCAGTTTGTTTGGATTTTGTTTTTAAACTGACAGTGTTAAGCATCTGTGAAATCAAGATAAATCCTACGATATATTTTTTGGCTTGAATATGGACCATGATAACATCAAGGTTACCTTCATTATTTCATCCAATTGTGAGTCTGAGGAGCACACCTCTCACGAAATGCAACAAGCTTTTGCTGTTAGTAATTATCGATATCCAGTATGCTCTTTAATCTACACTGCTTTTAGGCATGTAAGCAAAATAATATTATTTCAAATTGGTGTAGTGAGAATGATTGCAATATTGATTCATCTTCGCAAAAAACAGATTTTATCGTCTTCCAGGAGTTTTGTGGAGAGCTATTTGAGAAAATAAAGGAGACCAAAAGTGTGTAAGTTGTGTATTGCATAATTTATTGTTACTAGTAGGTAATATATGTTTAGTGCAAAGGTAAATGGGTAGATTTCAATTTAAAGCAGTTCATGATTCATTCTCAAGAATACAAATTAATATTTAGGCAACGTAAGTCTTTTCTTCCCCTGTTTCTCATAAGCTCAAATCTCGATGGTAATTTTCATTATTCACAAATCACATAGTTTTACTTCTCACATCTTAAACCATTGTCGATAACACCATTTTATTATGTCCGTGTTAATAGCAGGTGGAAACTGTTGTTAATAAAGCCGATATTGTTAAAATCCGTTACTTTTTCATGTAAAAGTAAGAATTGATTGCCTTGTTCTCAACAATTCTGTCTTTGCTTGAATAATTTCAAGGAGACCAAGGAACCTACTGTTTGTTATGTTTTCGTTAGTAGAAAATTGTGTATTTTAGTCTAAATACATCCATCAGTTATACTTTGAATTCAATTCTAAAATGGCACTTCTATCCAAGTATACCTATCTGATTTCATTGTACCGTTGTTAAACACGTGTATGGAAAACGAGTCTAAAATGTACGCATTTGATGAAATTTTAAGTTAGCAATACTGCTGGCCGACTTAAGCTTGAAGGTCCTGTACAGTTAATTATTTGAACGTAATAAACCTGCATTCAGCATATTCTTTTCATTGTAATGAATAATGTGAGACAGTTAATGTCTGAGTATTCAAATACTGCAACTTCGTACTTAATTATTCAAGCATGTTAATCAAGATGTTAATATTTAATACTCCAATATTAGTGGATATTAATGAATATGGAAATCTGCAATGGTAAAGTAAAATTACCTTAACTTACTTACCTACCTAAAATCACAAATATTTATTATGTATTTTTTGAACTGGACCGCACTGCTGAGTCTCGGTCCCAATTTCATAGGTAAGCTATCTTCTTATTATAATTAATTGATTTAGATTAAATTTGGCATAGCTTTGCGATTTGATTTTAATTTTGATATTAAATAATGTACCTTTGGGAGTGCAGGGGGGGGGGGCAAATGCTTCTGTAATAACAGTGATTGGTCCAAAATTATACGGATGGTTTTTAAATAGTGGCATTAACTACCTACCTTTGTTGTGATTCCGTAAATAGTTCGCTTAATTTCTTTACAATTTTCATTGCGTTTCACTGTCCTGATGTAAATTTACTTAATTTAGCAGAATTCTTGGACCATGGTGCCTTTTAACTTGCTTAACTGAGGGTAAACAAATTCCGAATTTTCCTTGGCCCATATACTCTGTCGCCATGGCTGGATGCACAATCGCATTTTCTTCTTTAACGAAAAAAGAAAAACAAGAACTACAAGACAAGGTCGTATTGATGGGAGGATACGTCTCACCCTCACTAACAGGATTATGTACGCATATTGTTACAAATTCTGTTAAATCGGAAAAATACATTGTACGTGACAAAGGTTTTGTGTTATTGATTTTTAATGTTTTTTCTTCAGAAAGGTGCGGAAGCTGGTATGAAAATTATGTTAAATTCCTGGATTGATGACGTTTGGGAGTGTAGTTTAAAAGAAAATATTCATTGCAACAACAAACGGTTCAACAAACATGTCTGTCCAGTATTTTATAATCTTGTTATTTGTTGCACTGGTTTAAGTAACACTCAACGGCATGATTTATGTCAACATATTTCTGAAAATGGCGGTATTTACAAAGAGCAGTTGCACGTTAATAGAACTGATATTTTAGTAACAGAAAGGTAAAACATTTGAATTGAAACACAAATCTATTTAAAATTAATTTGTTTTATTGCAGCAGAACGTCTAGTGCCAAGTATAAGGCAGCAGTAAAGCATAATATAAAGTGTGTAACAATGGCATGGGTTACTGATAGTGTAAAGAATGGTTATGCAATGCCAGATAACTTGTATAGAATCCAAATTAGTACGTCTACTCCCACGAAGGATGGTGTGGAACTACCCAATTTTTCAATGGTCAGTAACATTACCAATGCTAGCATTGCACGAAATGAACTTTGTGAAACCATTGATGGCACTCAACTTTTAAAGGTAGCCACTCCAGCCAAACCTTCTTCAAATTTAAAAAGAAAAAGTAAGTTGAGTCTATTGTGGTTAGTTGGTAAGTATGTAGGTGTGTTTAGAAATTAGAATGAAGCATATGATTATTGGAGCTACAAAATGAGATAGACTATTTAATATTTAGTATTATATTTCGGCTTCAGCTCTCAATATTACATAAATGTGTGCCATCCATATAGTTTTTTTGAGGTTTTTTTTTATAAGTAAAAAAATGCAACTATCTATTGCTTGTTTCTGGAAAAACTTTAAAAAACAAAAAATTTAAAAGTACCCATTCAAAAACAAGTAGCAATTTCGAGAGTAAGTTATAAGATCAAATTAACTTACCTAAGTGATGTTTCTATTTTAATTACTTCCTACCTATTAACACAATATTATAATAAACAATGGAACCTCGGCTCGAATGGAACTGAACTTCATAATGCCACAACTAGAGTGCAAACATTTTTAAAACAAGGGTATATTTGCTTAACTATTATAGGTAACCTATATGCGAGCCTATATTTTAAAGAACAGTATGTTGGTATGTTACAAACATCGCAGTGAAAATAATGCACTTATTTAACATATACATTTCCTAAATTAAGGCATGAAACAATGACTTTGGCTAATTCGGTGTATTGTAATATTAATCAAATCCGAATTCTTGGACCATTCAGCTATTTATCGTATCTCATCCAGGTTTATACTGTTTCTGCAAGTACTTGCATGCCTTAGTGGAATCAGCAGAAAAAATTGCAGTATTAATGTTACTGCTCAGTCTCTGAGAAGTGCTTTCAGTATGAGAGCGTTTTAGGGTGGTGAATACTTTATGGCAATTTTTTTGTCTAAAGTCAACTGGTTTTTGTGAGATAGATCTCCAATGTAGTTGCTACACATATTTCAGGCTTGTGAGTTTCTTTGATAACAAAGCAAAGAAGGTTACCTTGTCCGTCATTGATCTACTAGGTTACCTCCTTCCCTAGCATTCGGCCACAATGGTACCCTTCGGATTCCAGTGGAATCTTGCCAGCCGAGGAAAGGAACCTCCCTCCATCTCGTCGACAACTGCATTCAATGCAGCAATAATACATCTTGATTGCGCTCAATGATGTCCACCTCTGGGTTTGATACCGACCCCATGACCATCCTTAGCGCTCTAGGCTTCTTCCAATGTTGCCCTAAGCCAGACTCTGGAGTGCTTCCCTCCGATCTGAGAGGTTTGGTCCCTGACATCGGGTTGCCTCCCTGAGCCAATGACCCAGACACAGCCTTAGGCTTTGGCGCAGAGCCTGTTTGACTCGACGTTTTACCTTACCGAATTGGTAAAATAGTTTCACATTTAAAATCTGTGCTATCTCCAGAAGACAAACTTCCGACGAACTTGGGCTGCTCGCGCATAGCCGGTGAGTTTGAGGAAATAAAAACAATGAGTGGAAGTATTATTCGAAGCTAATTTAATTAAATATACCTATTATAATGCACAGTATGTTGTAATTCTTCAAGCGGTAGTCGGCGGTAATCAGTTGTCGACGAAACGGCGGTACAGGGGACGGACGGACTCGAGTGCCACCAGACGAAAATCTCGCGCCTGGACGAGGTCGGCGGTAATCACGTAAAGACCTACGGTCTCGGTAGCCTCAATCGGACTTGTTAACTCCAGCAATTCTGCGGTCAGGTTCAGCAAATGGCAACGGTACTTCGGCAATCCTAAAACAAAGCATGGCCTATGGCCCTGACGGTAATTTTCCTTAATTCGGGCAAAATGGTGCAAAGTTAAGTAAAAGAAACGGTACGTTAAACTTAAGGTCAAAACTAAATAAAATGATAATTAAATGGAAAACGGTACAAACAAAAGATCAATCATACTTACGGCACCCAAAAATGGCAAAAGATATTCTACGGCAAGTAGAACGCTTCCAAAATTGAGCGTTTACCTTATAAAGAAAACCCAATTTGGTAGAAGTGGAACAGGGAAAATCCAATTCGTCGCTTATTCAATACGAAATCGAAACCAATCAATTCGATTTTTAATTAATTACTGGGTTCCTGTTCGTGCTAAAATTCCCGAACATCTGGCAATCGATTTGTTAATTAAGCGCGAACAATTTGACACCAAATGTCGGTAGATGCTCCTTTACTACAACTCGTTTAATTAGTGCATGCTAATTAGACATACTCGAAGGGTCAAATGGAAGCTCATGAACTCTTTACATTAATTAGCTTTATGTTAATTACACGTTTTCGGTCACAAAGCCGGCTGGCGGTTATCTAATTTTTACAGGCATGCCGCCAACTGATAACGAGCAAAACATCTCGCTTCGGAACTTGTTCGTCCATTGCTTTTACTTATTATGGAGAACTAAAACGGTCCATAAACAATTAACGGCGCCGAAACCAAAAAATTTTCATCTTCTCCAGGACAAGACTCATCGGTGGTTACAAACATAATTCCAACAGGAACGGTCGTAGGCGGACTAAATAATTACGGTATCTCCTTGTCTCCATGGCATCGCGGAACATGCCTGTTGAGGGCCCAAAACAAGAGAGGGATAATAATAATAATCGCTGAATTGTAAATGTCTTGTAGTCAGTCGGGCATTTAGACATTTTAAGTAATACACACCAATCCATTGTGTGAGAAATTTAAAATTTCAATATCATTTCAGTATGATTTGTAAGCAAAAATTTTGTTGTTTCATGATTTTCTAAATTATTTCATCTCTATTATAGGTAATTCAAATGAACATAATGAATTGGTTGATGAGATTAATCTGAAAGATGTTAAAAGAGCTGGTTCATTTTTGGATGGTTGTGGGGTAAGTTTCAAAGATTTGAATTTGTCGATATTGTCAATAATTCCCCTATTGTAGATATATTTGGTTGGCTTTGGTGCAGAGCAACGAGAAAAATTGTGTAAAATAATTAATTTCAGCGGAGCCACACGATACAATGATATTTCTGAACGAGTAACACACATTATAGCTGGAGATATTTCGTGTCCAGAATTTAAGAATTTACGTTTAAAAAATTGCAACTTTTCGTATCCAATCGTGTCTGTGCATTGGTTGCTTAAGAGTATGGAGCAAGAATCGCCAGCAGAGGAAGACAAATTTATTGTCAGTAGAGACACGGACGGTCACATTGAGCCTAGTTCGCCTTTAACTAAAAAGGTCTTTCATCTACCTACTTTACATTTAGATCACTAATCTGATATCTTTTAGAGCTTACATTTGTTGCATGCATCCGTTAGTGCTTCAGAAAATCAAGAACAGCCCGAGTCTCTCAACACTGCAGATATTGTTCAACAATATTTTCAACCTGACTCTTCTAGTAAGATGTTTATCGCTATACATTTCTTAATGGCCTGTAAAAAAAGGAAGCTGTATTAAGTAGAATTTTTTGTTACGAATATAACAATGTACGGCACACACAAAAAAAACCAAAGTTGGAAACTGTTGGTTTCAACAGGATGGTGCACCGGCGTACAACGCCTAAATTGTTGCCAGTGTGACAGACAATCTAATTTATCGTAAAGAAACTGTGTTTCAGCAAGCAGTGTATAACTAATTTTTCTCTTAATTACTCCTTAATTGCCTACCTGACCAAATTCTATATACCTACTATCTGCTTCATTAATGCTTTTTTATTTGCAGGTCAAGAAGATACATTAGCTAGACTTTTACAAGATAATACCAAATTTAAAACTGGTACTGATACTCATTTAAATGAAGATGAACCGACACTAACAACCAAAGAAAATGGGAATGTTGATGCAAATCGTGTTACCCACTCCACTATAAAACCCCAACCGGCTCCTGCAGACAATGACGCTTCCTTATCATCTGCAGTAGATGACAGCAGCCAACCTCCAGATTCAATTTTTCAAGATTTAAAGTTTATTATAGTTGGGTTTACGCCTGAAGAGCGTAAGCAAATTAAAACAGCCGTTGAAGCAATGGCAGGTGCAGTTGTTAGTAAAACTTATAAGGGAGTTTGTGATTATGCAGTGGTACCTTCTTTTGGTTCCGTTTTAAAGCATGTAGCAACCAATATTGTCAACGATTTATGGATAACAGAATGTTGGCAAGAAAACGAAATTAGACCAATCGAGTATTTCCATCAGCCCATATCTGTTAAAGACGATGTGAAACCATTAAAAAATTGTGTTGTAACTATTAGTACTTACACGAATTATGAAAGAAATTTTTTAAAAACGTTGATAATGCAACTAGGGGGTGTGTGCCAAGAATCACTCTCTCGAATAAATTCCAAATCTGGATTGTTAGCCTGTACACATTTGATAAGTCCCGAACCTACTGGAAAGAAGTATACTGCTGCTGTTAAATGGGGGTTGCGTGTGATTAATAAGGACTGGCTATTGGAATGTGCTCGGTCTTCCGAATACGTGTCTGAAACACCATTTTTAGTGGGCGATGTAAAAGGTAAGTTTATGCAATTATTAATGGATACCAAATGGTCTTCCACATCATGAAATAAGCAGTGAATTTGAAAGTTTCTAATTTAATTTAGTTTTTCCTGCACCCTTTTTTTAATAACAAAGGAAGTTTGTGTTTGCCAAATGAAATTGGAATCCTTGATAAAATCAATGGTTGATACTTTTTGTAGTCTCTAAAATGAGTAAGTTTGCATATCGGCTTAGCGCTTATATTAATACCGCGTATGCGGTTTCTAGTTTTGCGAACGGCGGGCTGTTACCTAAGAATGATGCTCTACGTTAAAGGCTTTTTAAATGGAGGTTGCTGCGCCAAATAAAGCTAATAACAGGTAACAACTTTCATGACATAATATACTATTTATGCTTGAACGCTTGAATTTTAACTACTTGTGGTACACATGCGGGTTCGAATAAATTAGATATATACAGGGTGGTGACTTGCGTAATGCATCATAGGGATTTCAATGTAAAATTCATAACATGCGATTATTGCCTCCCCAAATTTTTTTAAAGCAAAAATGTATTAAAGTTTTTTGTAGAAAATTTTTTTTTACACCAATCAACCGTATTAGTTTTCAATTTTTAATAATCTGTGATGCTATGGAATTTTCTAAAACAAAAAGATTTCCAAATATCAATTAGCAGCAGTTCGAATGGATTTTATGATCGACTTGGTTACTGTCTTGCAGTTAATGCTGACTTATTCGAACATTTATTGTAAATTGTTATATTAGGAAACCGTTTTTAGTAATTTGGCTTTTCTTTATGTTGAATTTGCTGTTCTAAATATAATACTTTTTGATAGAATTTGATTTGTTTTATAGCAGACATTCCATGGCATGACGGATATTGGCGTAGTTTTTTTTATTATAAAATTCCATGGCATCACAGATTATTGAAAAAGATGCGGGTTTTATTTTCCCAATTTTCCGTCTTTATTATGCAAAAAATTAAAAACTAATACGGTTGATTGGCGTAAAAAATTTTTTCTACAAAAAACCTTAACACATTTTTGCTCTAAAATAATTTGGGGAGCCAATAATCGCATGTTATGAATTTTACATTGAAATCCCTATGATGCGTTACGCAAGTCACCACCCTGTATATGTGCTTTCTTATCGGCAAGGAAAACATCTGCAAACTTGGCAATAACATGTCCTTGTCTTGAAACTAATTAGATTACGCAGCGATTAGAACACTTCTTATCTACAACCGGAGAAAAACATGAGATAAATACCACGCAAACAATCCGTAACTGAATAAATTTAGTCTTTTACACGCATTTTAAATTTACAATAAAATAAACAAGGCGATTATATCATTAAATAATTCTAATTCAAAACAAGATTGAACTAGAATTCGAATGACATGATCGGAATTGCGCTTAATCCCAATTTAACCACATTTAACGTCAAAATAAAAATTGAAATTTAAATAGATGATGCCCGTCATTACTGAATGTGTTGATGCTCAACAAAGCGCCCGCGTGACGTAGTTTACGCAACAATGTTTTACACAGCTCATAAATGAAGGGCGCGAATACTGGCACTTTTTACCCCACTTGTAAAAATTCTGTGTGCTCAATTTTGTCTACAGATTAAATCCATTCTGTCTGCAGTCAGTGTTTTTAATGCAATAGTATCATTTTCCTTGGCTAAGGTGCGAGAGCTATACGTTACCAAATGCAAAAAGAACGAACTAAATATCTTGAAAACTGTAGGAGTAGTTAAGGCCTCAGACAGAGGACAGATGCTCCAATAGTTCACCCAACTTCATTGGAAAATGTGTTAAAAAGTGAGCTGATATGTGCATTTGTATTGCGTTGAATCTTTTTATATTCAGTCCGCACTTTGTTTATAGTGCAATTCTGGTATTAAAATCTAAACAATTAACTATTGCAATGTGAATGCCATTGAGATTTGAAGACGTGTTCGCCCACACAGCGGAGAGTGAGGAGTGACTGAATAGGTTTATACAAGGGAAGTAGCTCATCTTAAATAGTCTTATATTTAATTACACTAATACTGGTGTAGCAAATTACGTAAACCAATGATCCAAAATTTGTTATTTGGAAGCTAAGTCCTCCAAGTCTTAAAAATTGTGTTTTTTCTATACTCAATTTTTACTTTGTCACCCAGTAATACATCACATAATACCTACTCCGTTTAGCAAGTCTACGAGTTGCAAGTAATTCAATGACACGTTGGTCTCAAAGAAAAAAAAACGTAGTTTATAATATACAGGGTGTTCCACCTGGCGTTCCATTAGCGTGTGGGTGGAAGATTGTGATACAGGGTGGGCCATTAGTGTGTGGGTGGAAGATTGTGGGTTTATTAACACACATATTTCAAATTCATTGTCGGGGCATGTTGGGGCCCTTAAGGCTACAACCGTTGAGTGAAGGATCTAGGTAGAGTGGTAATGCCTATATGAAAAGCGGTCATCCTTTCCGATCTTTTACTAAGGTAGTCCCTTCTCTATCGCACATCGCGTCTCTGCCCCTCCGAGTCCACGTTTTGCAACACCGATAGCTAACGCCACCGACAATTTCGACGGCGCTTTCCTTCTTTACAATTTACAAGTATTAAGTATTTTCGCCCAGCCGCCCTCTCCAACGAAATCAGTCTTTAGCGTAACTCCAATTGCAACTATCGAAAACCGTTGTAACACACGTCAACAAAATGAGTCATTCTATTTTCATGCAATTGTATACCTGCAAAATATCAGTCCCTTATCATAATTATTGGATCAGATACCTAATTAAGAGCAGTTCACATTCGCAAACACGATTTTTAATCCCTACGCTGCGTCCGACATGATGACCATTTCTAATAATTTTCCTCAAGGGATAATGAGCTCAGCCATTTCTAGTAGGAATTCCTAATAAGTACTTCAGCCGCAAAGCTACACGGAATCTGTTATATACGTTTACCTTACCTTTAAGCATTTTTCCTCAGCAACTTACGTCGTCCACTTTTGTACATATGTTCTGTTAGAAAGTGTTATTAATTTATGTTTCAACCCTTGGATGTCCATTTCAAAAATCTTAATGTTCCCGCAGTTACGTTGCCACACCTTGGTCCTAGTTTAGTCTGTTATGGGAAATTTAAAGAAACTTATCCCATCACTATGTTTATTGCTGATGTAGCAATTTGCATAAACGCAAATATGATTTGCAACACATCCTACAATTTTAGCACACTACCGACTTATTTTAAACCGATAACGCTAGGTATAGGTACTCTCTCGCAATTAACGTGACAATTTGAAAAAAAGACGGTACCTACAAAGACAACTTGTTTAATTGGCGAATCTGCTGGTAACTTTATCTAGCTATTCTGCTATCATGCTTGCTTTTGATGCGGCCGCTTGTTTTATATAGAATATACCTAGATATAAAATGTGCATTATAATACTTTTAAATAATATGTTTCGGTCACCGTAAACATACTGGATCAATCACAAATTAATTTTACAAGGGCCACATGCAGCCTCTGATACGGACCTACCGTAACCGTATATTTCAAAATCGATAATGCGAAAATATGAAAATAAAATAATGCAATCCGGATCTGGATCGCCGACTTGGTTGTTGCCGTCGGGATCTGAGATCACTCTTGGCCGCCTATATCTCAAACCCCACGTTCACTATGCTTTTAACATAAGCATTGCCTCTCTACCTAGATCCTTCACTCAACGCTACAACCTAAAAATATTTTCACCAAAATTGCAATTGTTATCAGGGTGATTTATATCAACGCTGCATTTTTTTAAATGGAACTCTATACAGGGTGGTGACTTGCGTAACGCATCATATTGATTTTAATGTAAAATTCATAACATGCGATTATTGGCTCCCCAAATTATTTTAGAGTAAAAATGTATTAAGGTTTTTTGTAGGAAAAAATTTTTTACGTCAATCAACCCTATAAGTTTTTTTATTTTTGCATAATAAAGACGGAAAATTGGAAAATAAAACCCCCATCTTTTTCAATAATCTGCGATGCCATGGAATTTTTTAAAACAAAAAGATATCCAGTTATCAATTAGCAGCAGTTCGAAATGGCTTTTATGATCGACTTGGTTACTGTATTGCAGTTAATGGTGACTTATTCGAACGTTTATTGTAAATTGTTATATTAGGGAACCGTTTTTAGTAATTTGGTCTTTCTTTCTGTTGAATTCGCTGTTCTAAATATAATACTTTTTGATAGAATTTGATTTGTTTTATAGCAGACATTCCATGGCATGACGAATATTGGCGTAGTTTTTGTATTATAAAATTCCATGGCATCACAGATTATTGAAAAAGATGGGGATTTTATTTTCCAATTTTCCGTCTTTATTATGCAAAAAATTGAAAACTAATAGGGTTGATTGACGTAAAAAATTTTTTCCTACAAAAAACCTTAATACATTTTTGCTCGAAAATAATTTGGGGAGCCAATAATCGCATGTTATGAATTTTACATTCAAATCCCTATGATGCGTTACGCAAGTCACCACCCTGTATATTATTACATATTTCGATTCCTTGGTCAATTTTAGTGCAACTTTATGTATTACACATGATATCTAAACTGAGTCGTTTAGCCGCAAGTCGTCGCTTTTTCAAAAAATAGATGTCCAGCCCTAATATAAAACACAAAGATTCAAAAAATAAATATAATCGTGTAACTGTTTCCAAATGGCAAGATGATTGGGATATGTGTAATACTCACCTTAAAAACATCAAACCGACCATAGCTAAATGGGATAATCCTGGACTCACTAGAACAGACATATCAAAATTAATTAGAGTGAGAATAGGCCATACTGCGGTAACGCATACTTACCTACTGAAGGGAGAACCAGTTCCTATATGTGCCAGATGTGGACACGAATTAACAGTAGTACACTTCATTTTAGAATGTGGGCATTTAGAACATATAAGAAACAATTACAACATTAGTGATAATTATCGAGATAATTTTATTAGTATGTCGCGTATAAATAACCTACTATCGTACTTGAGGGTAATAGACATTTACAATAACATCTGAATTAGCAACAAGAGTTAATGACCATAGCTGTCGAAGCTCAAAAAAAAAATTGAATTAGCAGTTATCATTAAACTGAGAAGGACGACTTAGATTGTGACTGGATATTATTATATTATTATAACATGTGCGCGTCAAGACTTAAAAAAAAGGGTTATATTATTGAATGAAGACATGTTTAAATACTTACCTACATAATGGGGGGCCATAAATAGTTATTCATTGCAGACCTAAAACCCAGATATTTGCAATATTCGGCAAAATTGCCTGAAATCGGGGTATATTGACGTTTTGCTTAATAAACCTACTGTACTTTTCTATATTTTGATTTGATTACCAGAGAGTTTAATTTGACCTCATCCGGCAATCTACGCCAAAACTTTTAAGTTGCATGGTTGCACAATAATTAAAACGCGATGTCTCTTTCGTATCGTCTTTTGTGATACTTGGGGGCATTTGTGGATATGGGTATCTAAGAAACTATCAACCTATTATATTAATAGTTTCCGTTTTTCCCAAAATTTTCGAAAAATGCATGGGTACGCGACTTGTTAGCTGCTTTGAGAAATTTGTTCTTCTCCATCCATCGCATCATTGCTTTATCAAAGGAAAATCTACGGTTAGCGGTCTGTCCAAGGTTCAACCACCGTCCACCACCTACTAAACCCGAATAATATGGAATTACCTACTGGAAATGTCCATCACTGGATCACATTGTAATTTGTTCTCGATCGAGTGCCGTAAAAATCCAATATGGCCTCCATAAGACATAAGAAAGTTGATGTGATATAGTCGAAACCCACAGATCATGAAAATTTTAAGTTAGCACCATTAGAAAGCTGAGAAAAAATTACTAGGGGTTTTGTTAATTGTTATTTGTTCGCATCATTTTCTAAACTTTTTTGGGTATTGACCATAAGTTTGTTATTTGTAAAGCTGCAAGAAACTCCGATAGGGAAAATTAATCAGCATAAAATTGTGCAATTCTGTGCGGCTGCCGACTTTGTATCACACCACAACACTATTCCAGGATGCCCCCAGGTGCATGGCGATCAAACTGTTCTACCATCTTCCACAAGAATTGCGGACACCTACTTCGGCCAAAAAATTTAGAAGTCAAGTCGCTGTATTTTTCACAATTTCACCACCAACCCATAGTATCAAATCAACGAATACCTCCAACCAAGGCCTGCGCGCCTATGATTTATTGTAATATGTATATGATGTAAATGATTAGAAATTGGGGAAAAATAATTAAAAAAGCTGAATTTTTCCGCGGGTGAAATCCCGGGGGTTGAAAGGGGTGGAAAGTGGTACTTGGCAATTTGTGGCAAAACTATTAATTTTAGGCGAAAAGGTTAAATGTAGCAGTTATAGAGAATAAAAAAATGAACAACTTTTCTATCTGCGATATTTTCACATAACCTCCAATTTTCCTAGAAAAACCGGAAAACCGGTTTTTTGTTCTTATTTTTGCGCAAAGAAGACGTAAAAGTTTGAAATTTGGACGAAACATCGCTTGTTTTATTACAAAAAAGGAGAATTTTTTTGAGACCTTAAAGACCGCTTCTAGCTCTCACGATTTCTGAAAAAAACCACATCTTTTTCAAAGGGATGAAAAATCTATATCTTTTTATCGCACAGAGGTGCGAGGGGTAGTAAAATTTTAGGGAAGACATATTGTAATAAACAAAAATAAAAAAATATTCTTCCTATAGAAAAACTTCGAGAAAATCGCCAAAAACTGGAAAAACAGATTTAAGATTTACACGGTTTTTGACATGATCAATCAACGTTTTGGATGTTAATAAAGATTTTTTCGAAATCTATAATAATAATTTATTGGCTTTCATACATGGGAGTTGTTTCAGCACGTCAGTAAACCTAATTTTAATTACTAGATTTGTAAAATTGTATACATTTTGAAACTTTATGTACAAACATTATAATTTATTTAGATCGATTTTATGTTAGCCTAATTAGTGAATTTCCTTTATAATTAAGAAATTCTTGGATGCTGTAAAATGCATTGGCAATTAAGAAATTCTTTAGTTCCAATTTTAATCTTTTATTAGGTAGCTGTTTGCTGTCCCATGTCAGTTTGTTAAAAAGTTTAATTGCAAGATGGGTTGTTGGTTGTTGTGTGGTTTTGAGCCTGTGCTAGTGTATAACAATGTCATTTCCATGTCTAGTGTGATAGTTATGAAACGAATTGTTAGTACGAAATAGCGACCTATTTTCTTGTACATAAAGTATGCAATTTAGAATGAATATGGAAGGAAATGTTAACATCTTTAATCTTCGGAATAAAGGTTGGCAATGTTCTTTTATTTCCACAGCACAAAGAATTCTTGTTGCCCTCTTTTGTATCAAAAATATTCGGATTGCTTTCCCCATAGCACTATACCGTATGAGAGAATGCTATAAAAATTGCTGTAATAATATGATACTGCACTTTCTAATGTGGCAATTTGCATTAATTTTTTGATTTGGAATACTACCCTATTTAGTGACTTCGATAGTATGTCGACATGTTCGCCCCAGTTAAGTTGACAATCAATCGTGATTCCTAATAATTTTACACATTTGGTCGGTTGTGGTTCACTAATTCTTGATGTTGAACATATTAGGTTTTCTGTTTTTTCTGTGTTTACCCTTAAAGAATTTGCCGTATACCATTCATTTGCTTGATTTATACACGCATATGCTTGTGCTTCTAAATCCGATAGGTTTTCTGCGCTGTTAACAAATGTTGTATCGTCCGCGTAGAGAGTTGTCAGGCTGGTTTTTATTGCCGTTGGCATGTCATTTACGAACAGAAGGAAGAAAATAGGTCCTAACACCGAACCTTGAGGCACCCCAGCGTTCACAGCTTGTGTTTCAGATTGGTCTGTACAATTTTGGACCACTTGCGCTCTATTGCTCAAGTAGGATTCAAAAAATTTGTTGGTTTCGCCCCTAATGCCATAGTATTCTAATTTCGTCATTAGTATGTCCTTATTTACACAGTCAAAAGCCTTTGTCAAGTCTAAGAGTGTTATAATTGCCATTTGTTTGCAATCTAGGGCTTCAGTTACTTTTTGCACGATTTGTATGATGGCCTTTGAGGTAGATTTTCCTTTCCGATAGCCAAACTGATTTGAAAAGAAGCAATTGTTCTTTTCCAAATATCCGACTAGCTGATTTTTAAGAATGATTTCGAAGACTTTCGAGAAAATAGGTGTTATTGATCTGATCTGTAGTTATTGAGAACATCTACAGCACCTTTCTTGTAAATCGGCTGAACTTTAGAAATTTTTAGACGCCGAGGAAAACACTTGTTTTCAATGCATACATTGAATAAATACGTTAACGGTCTAGACCACCAGCTCTTGGACTGCTTCCGTTGCCGTTGGTGTACTTCATGGCAAAAGCCCTGTATAGCTTAGATCATATATACATTGATAGAGCTATCTCATAAGCTCTACTAAAAGACAACCGTCGCCAACATTCCAACGTGCATTTTTATAATTTTATTATATATTTATATTTATTATATATTTATTTTAAATAATAAATATTGCATTGTTTATTAACATTGTAAGGTTAAAGATTCGAATTTTTTGATTGGCTACCATCACTGCAACTGTACATAGAATAACTACATATAAATTGTACGTCGACAAGAGAGATACAGCACAAAAGTACGAGCCCTAACACATAAATGTTCGGACATCTAGCATTTTTAAAATAGAACGGGAGAAAAAATTAATCCGAGTCAATGTCAGTAAAGCCATAAATATCTTATACAAAAATATGTATTATAAGTTTATTATTTAAGTCTAATAGCAAAAAAACTATTTTTTAATGCTCTCAAATATAAAAATGGGAAAATCAGCAAAATTAACTGACACATAAATGTTCGGACACCACAGATATTTGATAGTTTGTGATCTAGGTAACAGGATAAAAACAAAAAATAATAGTTTTTATAACCTGTCAGTTCACTTTGCCGCTTTGTTAAAAGAAAAAATGGTACGTGGCAAAGCGGCACGGAAAGAAATTCGACAATTAATAGTAAAAAAATGGTTTGATATGGGAAAATCCTTTAGGACAATAGGTCAGGAATTCAATTTGCTCAAGTCCACGGTGGCAAATATTGTAACAAAGTATGGGAAAACAGCATCAATCGCGAAGTTGCAAGAAAGAGCACAGGAAGACGGCCAAAAGTTACCCCTAGAATGCAGAGAGCGCTGGTAACCATTTGCAAATCTGGACGAAGAGACATAGTACGGAATTTTACGGTAAAATGGAAAGAAGTAACAAATGCTCATCTTTCTCGCGAACCCTGTCGAAGGTGGATCCACAAATCAGGTTTGCATGGTTCTTTTTCAAATTCGCTCAGGTCCCACTTTATCTCATTAGGAGTCATCTTAGGGAGTTCTTTTATAAAGTAAGTTGATCTTTAGGTTAAAATTGTTGAGCATTAGAAAAAACTTTTTTAAATAGGCGAAAGAAAAACCTCTTTTAACAGAAAAACAAAAAAGAAAAAGTTGGCTTGGGCTCGGGAACGGCAGGAGTGGTCTTACCAAGACTGGAAAAAATCATTTTTTGTGATGAATCTCGATTTGATATCACTTGGGACATTATCACCTGATGCAGAGTTTGTTTTTCAACAAGACGGAGCATCATGTCACACGGCAAAAACGCTAAGAAATGGTTACAAGAGTACAAGATCACAATATTAGTGCTTTAGATTGGCCCTCAAGCAGTCCAGATCTCAATGTCATTGAGACAGTGTGGCATAAAATGAAGCAACGCTTGCGTAATCACCCGTAACGCATATTGCTTTCTTTGAGGGAAAAATTACAAGAGATTTGGGATACCTTTGGCACCGATGAATGTAAAGCTCTTCTGGCGACCATGCCTACACGAATCCAGGGTGTTATTAAAGCCAAAGAGGATGTAACTCATTATTAAGGGGTGTTGTCCGAACATTTTTGTGTCACAGTAAATTTTAATTTTATGTTGTTTTGTGTTATTTCAATGTTTGTAATTAATTAATTTTGCATCAAAATATAAAATCGAAGTTACTAAATATCTTAATTTATAACTATAGTAAGACAAAATTAATAAAAAAAAACATACAATCATTTTAAGTTACAATATTTTTAAAATCGTGGGTGTCCGAACATTTATGTGTTAGGGCTCGTACATAGAGTCTTGAATTGCATGTTGGCGACATAGTGTAACTGCATCGCTTCATCCATGTTTGTATGATCTAAGCTGTATAGCCTTTTTTAGGGAACTAAATAAATGGTTATTGGTTAACCACTCTTTAGAGTTTACGTTTCGAGTACAATATTATTCGTAAATGCTTGTGAAGGGAAGAAAAGGTACAAAAATATGGGTGTGGCTTAAGGTTAAGAAATGTATGTGACATGTAGAGGACCAAATTTTGTGAAAGAACGCATCAATTTGTGAAAATGAGTGCATCAACAATTTTCACCACATTGATTTTTCGTATTTGTGTTGAATAAAGTGTCATTTATTATACCTTTTCTGTATGTGGATGTGGTTAATTCAAATAGGTAATTGCAGAAAAATAAGTACTACACATGCGTGGGGTCGGTCGATACAATTTTAATAAGTGACATTATTGATAAATAATATATTTATTTATAATCATTAATATATATACACTTTCACAGCATCAAGCAACACAAGAGAGTCATCTAAATCTGTGTCTTCCCCACCATCAAAATTGTGTGATGATATCAGCACCTTGAAATTAAATAAACTATCTATGGTGAAGTCCCACACTGTTTCTGCTGAAAAGGAAGAGCAGAAACCGTCAACATCTGCAAATCAATCCGCCGATGAACCGAAAGGTAATGATAATTCGAAAATGGGTAACATGCAAATCATTTTTTGTTGTAGATAATACTCCAAAGAATAAACAGTGGAATATTTCTGGAATTACTGCTAGCCAGATCACCCCGGTGCAGAAAATTATAACAGAAGCTAGAAGTCGAAATCTACTAGACACGCCTGTACAAAACCTCCCACATCCTTTACCGTGGGATCAAGTGGACACACCAGAGACCCCCCTTGGTGCATTTATTCGCCCGAATCCATCTCCTCATTTGCGCAAAGAGATGCTTAAGTTTTTGAACACATTTCCTGAATACAAACCAAGAAGGGACAGTACGGTAATTAACTTGTGACAGTTGTTATTTCTGGAATATCTAATTGTTCTACTTCACATAGCCTCTGTCTGAGCTTAAACGCAGACTGTGGGATAATATTTGTCCACCTAAAAATGGCAATATTCCCGCCCAACCCAATTTTGATGGTAGTGACGAAGAACGTAGTGCCGAAGAAGTTTTTACACCGCCAAATAAGAAATCGGTAAATAAACTTCTTTTGCGGATAATTTGTGGATAACAGTTTACCATCTGTGACTTTTGTTTTATGAGTCAATTATATTTTGACCCTCCCAAGATTGTTCTATTTATATTAGAGAATATGAAATTAATATTTTAAGGAAAATTGAAAGGTAAATTTCAGATCACACTAGTGCATAAATTTTGATTTCAGTTCACATAAAGTTACAATTTCTGGTACCAGGCCTGTATCAATTTTCACTAACGTTTAAGTATTAACCGCTTAGTGTTACACCCGGTATATGCTCACGCTTGCACTTTTTCAAGATTCTGCTAATCCAAGTTAAGGCGGACGCTTTATCTCATTACTTTTAGTGAAGAGGGAACCGTGTAAACGCCATACCTCTTATGTATCTATCGCACAGTCGTTCAAGGGTCTTAATAAGAAAAGACGTCAAACTGATTGGACTGTAAGCTTTAGGTGTAGAGTAATCACCCTCACCAGGATTGAGGGTAAAGACAATTTTTATCTCCCCTCATTGTTTGGTATGTATCTGAAAGCGATACGGTCCGTATATACAAGTTTTCTCACTGGGTAGATGACAATAACATCCAATTCCCATTGCAGGAGGACTGGTATATTATGCCGTCCAATCCTGATGATTTGAATGCTGAGAACCATTTCAGCGCCCAGGTCACCTTCGCCACATCCACCATCGGACTAACATTCTCCATGGGAATGAAGGGGATTACCTCTAGCCAGTTGGGATATGGCGCTGTGGTGGCTCTGAGGCTAGTTGTAATATGAACCTTTCATTAAAATTTTGTTTAAGCGGGATGCAGAGGAGGTGGATTCACTCTCTGGCGCCGCCTAATATCCTTCTTATATATGAGCCCTAACACATCAATGTTCGGACATCTAGCATTTTTAAAATAGAACTGAAAAAAATATATATCCATGTCAATTTCAATAAAGCCACAAATATTTTATACAGAAATATGTATTATAAGATTATTATTTAAGAGCGCGCTGCCGGAGTGGTGGGGATCAGCGTAGAAAACACACTTAAAACATGCCTTTAGATTTTTGTACAATTTTTAAAAACCGTTTGTGGTATCAGCCCAATTTTTTTTTTATATTAATCAGCAAGGACCAGCGCAGGAGGTAACGAATTTTCATCGATCTACATTGGCTATAAATAGGTTAATTACATTTTTGAAAATGGGCAATTTTAATTTTTTATGAAATCAAATCTCCACACATAAGTTTCAAGTGATTTTATGGTCAATTAAAGGAAATTTGTACGAAAATTCTTCATTATAAAGTGACCCTAGTGGTGTTTCCCACCATATTTAGATCGAAAGCGAAACGCAAGTGCAGTGGTTCGCCTGTAGATGGCGGAGAAACATGGCGGGTTCTCATTTGAATTTAAATACATGACCACGGTAGTGAATATACCGCTCTCGTTCGTTCATAAGGCAAAAAGAACCCGCGAGCGCGACGCTGTAGGTCAGGGTAAATGTAAAGATTTCGGGATCGTTTCCGTTTTTTCAGAACCATTCAGTAGCAGGAAGGGACGAACGGAGCAGTTTCTTATAGGGGGGAATGTTAAAAATTTTCCAACTTTCGAAATTCAAATGCTAAAGAAACGCTACAACACCACAAAATCCAAGACTGAGACTGGGTCAAAATGGCATGGCTTTACTACCTATGATCACAGATTTATTACTATGATGTAGGAAGTCGGCATTGCTGCTTAATCCTTCATTCATTTCTCAACGAGATAGGTATGCATTCTATGCGAAATCTAATAGTTCGCAATGAGAGCAATTAAATATGATATGACATCCCACTGCTCGCGATATTATGAAAATGAACTTATGTTCCACAATTTACTTAGTAATTTAGTATGGTATGTAACAGGATAATGGCCACCCTGTATATAACTTTTAGGCGCTTATCATATTCAATAAATATCTATGTGCGTTTATCAATACGAATAAATGCGGACGATGACATTGACGCTCGAGCTATTAAAGCGTATAAATGTATGCAAGGCTAAATTCTTGAGTTTTATAATTTTCTAAGATTATTTGCCGTTTTGGGATTTGTTTAATTGGAAAATGTAAGTTTCAACTCATCAAATATAATAACTCAGCACTTATTTGTATTTCAGCAACGAGTTCGATACCCGTTGGTCATGTTATTTACCTAATACAATTAATAGAAGCCGTTATTACCAACTCATTTGAGTAATTTATAAGTGCATAATCTGCACAAAATTAAATATCAGGAAGTCCACATATGGACGTGAGTATGCTTACTCATTTAATAATCAATGCGCAATTACTGTAATTTTAGTTCTTGAGTCACGGAGTCGAACCATAAGAAATCCACCCCTTGCGGAGTAACGAACATAGTTCTAAAGGGAGCCCTCGTCAGAAAGATAAGTCTTTCACCTCGTCTTTCACCTACCATTCACTTATCACTTACCCGCATCATCTCATATTGTTAATTGTCAAAATTCTTATCACTAACTACATTATTGTGTACCGATCAGTGGTTAAAATTTGCAAGATTATACTCAATTCATTGAGGTGGCCAGTAGAAAGCGCTTTCCATTGTCCCTGCTCAATTTCTGACATCACAGAATTGTTTTATTATTGCTACTGTCCACTGTGAATTCCTTGCCTCGAGATTGCCATCCTCTGGCCTCCATTCCAACAACGAACCCCAATCCTTCCAATTAGTTGTACCACGTTTGCATTTGTTACACGAGGCTACAAAAAAAAAAAAGTATTGCATCGCCGCGTGGTTACAGGTATTTCCCAGTCCCAAGTCGGTTCCATATTATGCCAAATACGATATGTGAGGGGGTGTCTTACGGTTCGCCCCTGTCAGTAGGGATGGTGGGCGTCCCGAAAAAACAAACGCCACATTTCTTTCTAAATAAAGTATTTTAAATCGGCGATCGGTAGACCAATTTTTTTTGTGTCTGAAATGACATTAACTTTTTGAAACAAAAATTTCATCTTTGTAGAAATAAGTTCAATTGAATAATTTTTTATGCATCTTGCGTGAGTGGTAGACTTTGTGTTTACTCGTACTATCAAAATGGCAGAATATCAACTTTATAGAAATGAGTGCATAAAAAATGTCGCTGCCTCCTGGACTAAAAGTAGACAGTCAATGAAATCGCATCACAATCAACACCCACACAAGGTCGGAGCTTGTCAATAACACCAACACAATATGACAATACACAGTAGCCCTTTGTTCTAAAAATAACTGTGCTTTAGGATTTCGCAGTTTATGGTACACATATAGTGCAGCGGAGAGAGCCGCGAAATCGTTCAAAAAATTTTTTCGGAGTAGAAAGAATTGGGACCCACGCCATTTTGTTCAGAAATGTTTGAACCTTCAGAATCTCGCTTTACGACATTTTCCCGTGGTCCTGACAAAAGTTATAGGCCGCTAAAGTTGAAATTTACTCATTTTCGCGCGCGCGACTAGACCACCGAAAGTATTTATTTTCTCAGCAACTAAGCGATATACATCAATAATTCCTTTTGTAAAATGAAAGTACATTTATAGCAGAATCTAAAGCATTCATATTTACCTACCTTGTTATGCACAGTTTTTAGAAAAATGACCGTCAACTTCCAAAATTCGTGTAGCAGATGAAAAGTGCGCACTTTGAACTCTCGTAACTTTTTATTTCACGACATCGATTTCCAATATTCATAGCTCATTCGATGCTCCAAAGCATTGTGATTATTTTATTTCCTATAACATTACCGTGAATTTTTCATAATAAAAAAGTTACGGCCATTTAAGTAAAAACCTACCCACCTCGCCGAGTCGGGAGTCGCGAGTGAGACGGAGAGGGAGGGATAGTCAGCAGCGTTCGCTAAACAAGGAGCGATGCGTACTTTACTAAGAAATTTCTCTCCGAATACCAAAACTAGCTACTTAGGCCGTTTAGCGTTTAGAAATGCATTCCGCCGAATTGCATTGTAAAATCTCAAACAATTCATTACCTCCATGTATCTCAGTTCTTTGGTGAAATATATAGGTACAAATAGATATCTTTCCCTGTAAATTTTGGGGGTTACTCCACATTAGGTATCTCTTGTGCTGTGCTGTATATTGCAAGATCAGCAGTGACAACGGTATGATTTTGTCCCAAAGATTCAGGCTTGTTTTTTGATTTCACTAGACGATGGTTAGGATGGTATTTTAGCTCGTTGGTGGAGAATTCAAAAACGGCATACATAGGTATATTGAATGGTAGATACCGGAACTTACTTAGGATTATCAGCATGAACTTAGGCTGTTAAAGTCAGTTATCTGGTCGTTATCTAGTGATAGGTAAACGAGGAATTTGGATTTCTTCTGCCGATGTATCTCGCTTTTGAAAAAGGACTGTGCGTTGAATTTTCTTCGTCTGTTTCCACAGAATATGGCCTACTTATTCTTAATCTGTGACTGTTTCCTCATTGATGTCGAAGTTATTAATGCTCGCTGTGATAAAATTATCATTTTTTATTTGACAAATTTTTGTGAAATGTAGGTAGCAGAACATGTAATATTGACGTTTACTGTACTTGTTATGCCACTGTCGGAGAACATTTTCTAACCCGAAAGATCAATTTGCAAATGAGTGTAACTTTTGTTTGAAAAATGACCTTAAGAAAAACTGTTCGACAATTTTGTTCTGTATGTACCTACACAACAAACTTCGTGGAATTTTGTCAATTTTCGTTGTCCGGCCAAGAATTGCAGTGGAATTATTTTTTTCGAATTTACAAAAACTAATTCCAGATTCGTGATTTTTATATTCAAAAACCACCAGATACCAAATTTCGTCGAAATCAACATTTTTTCGCACCCCTATTGAGGGGTGTGCCTTTTTGTGGTAGAAATTTTGAAAAATTATTTGCAAAACCGGAAAGGGTATACAGCAAAACCTATTCGAAGACTTACCATCAGTCTCTAACTGTCGCTGAGAAAAAAATTAAAGGAGAAATGGAAACTTTACCACTTTTTTGAGGGTGGCTCCTAAACGAATACATGGAGTTAATGAATTGTTTGAGATTTTACAATGCAACTCGGCGGAATGCATTTGTAAACGGCCTAAATAGCTAGTTTTGGTATTCGGAGAGAAATTTCTTAGTAAAGTAGAACCTCTTACGCATCGCTCCTTGTTGCGCGAACGCTGCTGACTATCCTTCCCTCTCCGTCTCACTCGCGACTCACGACTCGGTGAGGTGGGTAGGTTTTTACTTAAATGACCGTAACTTTTTTATTATGAAAAATTCACGGTAATGTTATAGAAAATAAAATAATCACAATGCTTTGGAGCATCGAATGAGCTATAAATATTGGAAATCGATATCGTGAAATAAAAAGTTATGAGAGTTCAAAGTGCGCACTTTTCATCTGCTACACGAATTTTGGAAGTTGACGGTCATTTTTCTAAAAACTTGCATAACAAGGTAGGTAAATATGAATGCTTTAGATTCTGCTATAAATGTACTTTCATTTTACAAAAGGAATTATTGATGTATATCGCTTAGTTGCTGAGAAAATAAATACTTTCGGTGGTCTAGTCGCGCGCGCGAAAATGAGTAAAGTTCAACTTTAGCGGCCTATAACTTTTGTCAGGACCACGGGAAAATGTCGTAAAGCGAGATTCTGAAGGTTCAAACATTTCTGAACAAAATGGTGTGGGTCCCAATTCTTTCTACTCCGAAAAAAAAAACTACCTCAAATAAGCGAGTTAGCGCCGGCTCTCCGCTGCACTAATAGCTTAGCAAATTGTTTCTTGGCGTGCAATTTTTATTTCGTGCTTTTTTCCTTTAAAAATAGTTCATTTTAGAACTAGGGATGTAATTACAAACCAGTGTAAAGTCTACTATTGAAAAGAATATATCGAATCCATTTTTCATCCAATTAATTATAACTTGTGTACGTACGTAAATCAATATTTTATGCTAGATTTTATGTAGTAATCTACTCCAAAATTTTTAGATGCTTTTAGCATAAGTAGGTATCTACCATATTTTGAAAAACGCTTG
Organism: Photinus pyralis; assembly: GCF_008802855.1. NCBI lineage: Eukaryota > Metazoa > Arthropoda > Insecta > Coleoptera > Lampyridae > Photinus > Photinus pyralis. The sequence continues at coordinate 8,212,306 of NW_022170403.1, read as the reverse complement.
CACTTCCTCTTGTTATAGTGCGCTCAATTATAGTTTATAGCATTTTTAAAGGTGGTCTAACGATTTCTTCAAATTTTTTGGCATATTTTGCGTTATGTTCTATAAATTTTTTTCACCTAAATCATAAAACACAAATTCAGAATGAGAATCCCGATTTTAAAGTCCTGCGTGACGTCATGCACCAACTAGCATAATCTTGTTTTCTTTATTTATATCCTGACTACAAAAGTACGTGCTTGTTGTAAATATAGCGAAAGTCTCCGAAAGTTTCCTAAGGACGCGGCGAATTTTCGAGATAAAAACAAGATACTTAACAGTGCTTTCAGACAACATTAGCGCCATCTGCCGTTATCCGTCTGACTTTGAAATGGTAACAATATAAACTAAAGGCAATAAGCTCCCCCACCACTCTGGCAGCGCGCTCTTAAGTCTAATAGCAAAAAACTAATTTTTAATGCTCTCATAACATAAAAATGGGAAAACCAGCGAAATTAATTGACACATAAATGTTCGGACATCACACATATTTGATAGTTTGATCTAGGTAGGTAACAGGAGAAAAACAAAAAATAATTTTTATAACCTGTCAGAACACTTTAACATTTTGTAAAAAGAAAAAATGGCATGTGGCAAAGCGACACAGAAAGAAATTCGACAATTAAGTGAAAATAGGACAATAGGTCAGGAATTCAATTTGCCCATGTCCACAGTGGCAGATATTGCAATTATGGGAAAACAGCATCAATCGAAGTTGCAGGAAACAGCACAGGAAGATGGCCAAAAGTTACCCCTAGAATGTAGAGAGCGCGGCTGATAACCATTTGCAAATCTGGACGAAGAGACACATTACGAAATCTGTCTGTAAATGGAACGAAGTAACAAATGCTCATCTTTCTGGCGATTCTTGTCAAAGGTGGATCTACAAATCTGGTTTACATTTTAATAAAGTAAGTAGATCTTTAGATTAAAATTAGTGAGCCTTAGAAAATACTTTTTTAAATACGGGAAAAAAAAACATCTTTAAAACAGAAAAACAAAAAAGAAGAGGTTGGCTTGGGCTCGGGTAGGGCAGGCGTGGTCTTAACAAGACTGGAAAAACATCATTTTTTGTGATGAATCTCGATTTGATATCAGTGTGGGCGATAATCGAAAAAGAGTTATCAGAACGAAAAACGAAGCATTTCACAAAGATTGCTTAAAGCGTTCTATAAAATTCCCCAGTGGTGTAATGGTGTGGAGCAGTATGGCTGCAAATGGGGTGGGACAATTGCACTTTACAAATGTAATTGTGATGCTCAGAAATATCAAGCAATTTTAGAACAAAGTTGATTGCCTTCACTTGGAACATTATCACCTGATGCAGACTGTGTTTCTCAACAAGACGGCGCATCATGTTACACGGAAAAAAACGACTAAGAAATGGTTACAAGACCACAATATTAGTGTTTTAGGGTGGCCCTCAAGCAGTCCAGATCTCAATGTCATTTTGCGTATTCACCCGCAACGCAATATTGCTTGTTTGAGGGAAAAATTACAAGAGATTTGGGATACTTTTGGCAACAATCAATGTAAAGCTCGTGAGACGACCATGCCTACACGAATCCAGGCTGTTATTAAAGCCAAAGGGGACGTAACACATTGTTAAGGGGTGGTGTGTAAACATTTTTGTGTCATTTTATGGTGTTTTGTGTTATTTCACATTTGTAGTTAATTAATTTCGAGATTAATTCTGCAACAAAATATAAAATGAGAGTTAGTAAATATGTTTAATTTTTAACTATAGTAAGAAGAAAAATAATAAAAAAATTAAAAAAACATACAATGATTTTAAGTTACAATATTTTTAAAACTGTGAGTGTCCAAAAATTTATGTGTTAGGACTCGTAGCTTTAGGTTTACCTTATAAGCTTCCCAATCAGCTATAGCTTTGCTCTTCTTTACCTTATTGAACAGTTTGCCCAACTGAGTTATCTGCCTTTTGAGTGCACTGCACCACTAGGGATGGTTGTAGGGTGTCATGGTAGTCCACGGAGGATACCCATGTTCAAATGCCTCCACAGTGGGTTCGTTGCCCTGATTGAGAATCTCTAGATTAGTACTTGTCAAATATTCAAGTAATGATTTACCCATAGCGTTGACGTTAGTGCTCCCCCATGTAGTATGGTGAGCATTTGAATGATACCATTGAATAAGTCATATAATTAAATATAATTACTTATTCAATGATGATACCGTATAATAAGGTGTTTATGGTTTTTCTCATAGTGTTCTACCATCTCATTACTGAGAGGTAGGTTGGCAGAATCTCTTGGGAGATACACTGACGAGCTTGAGCTTTACTCTGTATGTCACAGGTTGACTATATAATCGTGATATCACGTCCACACAGGTGTGGCAGCACAAGAGCTTTAAGGTAGGAACATATAAATACATGTTCTAAGTTTTTCTTACCATGATAAAAGAAACGGTTCCTGCCAAAAACTAAACACCCTTCAGAGTTGAAAGACTTACGGCCGATTAGTATTTTACCTACCTTGTCCAAAATATTTGAGAAGATTATTTCTAATCAATTAAACTCTTTTGTATTAGAGATGAATCTGTTACCGGTAAAACAATCTGGATTTAGGTCCGGTTATAGTTGTACCACTGCACTATTAAGTGTAACAAATGATATTTTAGCTGCAACAGATAGAGGACTCGTTACTTTGCTGGTTGTGATCGACTATAGCAAAGCGTTTGATATGGTTGATCACTCAATTCTTTTAAATGAGCTGAGAAGTATGAATTTAAGCCCTGATGCAATTTCATTATTTGGAAACTATTTATCAGATAGACAGCAACGAGTAGTAACAGGTGATACCACTTCTAAGTCTTTGTTTCTCCGGCGTGGGGTGCCTCAAGGGTCGGTTCTCGTACCCTTGCTATATTCGCTATATACATCTCAACTTATGAGTTCTGTGACTAAGTGCTCAGTAATTTCATACGCCGATGATATGCAAATTTATTATTCGTTTCACATGTCTGAGCTACACAATGCTATTCATACCATTAATTCTTAATTATCGCTGCTCAATTCATTATCACGGAAGCTCAAGCTGAAAGTGAATCCACACAAATCTGTGTTTTTATTGTTTGGTAGTAAGAATAATGTTGCTAACTTAAATATGACTCCTTAAATCGGTTCTTCCACAATTCGTATTTCCGATAAAGCTAGAAGCTTAGGGCTATGGTTGGATAATAGTTTGAGATATACAACCCAAATTAGCAATTACATTGCGCGTGCATATTCGCATTTGCGGATACTTTACAGGCAAAGATCTTCTCTCACCATTAAAACTAGAATAAGACTTTGTGAAGCATTTGTGTTGTCTCAGTTTAATCATTGTGTTTCTGTTTATCACCCATCCATAGATAAACTTACCTTTACTAGAATACAGAGAGTACAAAATTCTTGTCTGCGTTTTATCTATGTAATACGTAAATACGAACATATTAGCCACTAGTTAAAAGATGCCAACTGGCTTTCTATGCATCACCGTAGGGAACTGCAACTGTTCTGTCTTTTTCATAAGATTTCGTGGAAAAATTTCTCCCCCCCTCCATTCTACCGCTTTATTTCAAAGGTTATTTTCATATAATGTGTATCGTTCTTACAACTGTTTGTCAACCTAGTTAGTAAATAGTTTTCAGAAAACGTTTAAAGTCAAAATTCGTAATATGTTAATGGACGAGCATGTTCTTATTTGAGCATATTATTTGAAACTAATTCTACTGCTTAAGTTATTATAGTTTCGTAAACTCCGTTCACTTTCTTATTTTGTTTTAGATTTTTGATTTGGATTAGATTAAAATATTATTTAGAATCACAGAATGATAGGTTTAGTTAGTTATAAGCAACATTTTTGTTGTTATTTGTTATTTAATTCAGGGTTTAGGTGGCAGAACAGCGTTGCTGAACCTCGCCCTGAGATTATGCTGCATATATACTGCATAATAAAGCATATTTATTATTATATTTATTCTTATTGTGCCCCCAAGACCAGAAACCCTCGATTTAACAACACAGGGTTCTTGAATGAGGGCAATGTGTTGCTTTACAGTGAGGCGTCTGCTTAAGGTATCAGCAGCCGCCATATAGTATTGTAGGTTTATTTGTATAAAATTCTCTGTTATACTTTATGTATGTAAAGAATAGCTGTCTATTGTTTATAAGACGTTGCTAGAATCAGACTCCAGCAACGCCTTAATATTCGCAAACTCCGGGTGAGTTACTGACGCTGGAGCAAACACAGACCACAGGTGGCCTTGGCAGCCTGGGCGATGATGCTTCTGTAGCTTTTTGCAGTTGCCTCTACAGCAGCTGCTGAGTGCTGGTGTTGTGGTTGTACTGACGTACTCCCCATCTCATCAGGTTCGGTACGGTTACTAACCCTCACCTTTAGATTTTACTGAAGTTCTAGCAGTATAGCACCTTGTAATTAAAGCAAATCTATATATTAATGAAAATTGTGAGAAACGGCACGTGCGCCAATGCGAAGAGGTTAATTTCATATTTGTGGACCACGTTTTCTGAGATTTGACCTAAAGTTGGTATTTTTTAAATGCAACACCCTGTATATCTGAACGTGAATATTTGGCACTTTTTCCTGATTACATTGATGTATCACAACCTATATTTTTTGTCTAGGTAATTAAATTATATATTGTATCATATTTTTCAAAATAGGCCAAGTTAACGGACGCTTGTATACCTAAATTTATCGAAAAGATAAAAACTGATCTCGGTAGAGTTTTTCACGTAGCAGTGGTGTAATTAGTTTCTTCCAAAATACCTATATAGTTTTTAAAATAACAACCAATCCTAATTTTCAAAATAAATATAAACAATTATAATATACTTTCGAAAAGTTCAAATCACACTCAATCCATATAAAAAATAATATACTGGGTGTTTCATTAAAAAATTATAGGTTTTGTTAATACTTAATACTAAAAAAATGTATAGGTACTACCCTGCACTTACAATGAAATCCGGACACCCTGTACATTGTAGACCTGTTTAATCCAGGTTTGTTCTCTCTCTGTCTCCCAATTGTTTTTGCATTCTTATATAATTATGTTAACATTTTATGTACTTGTATGTAAATGAGTACATGTTTTGTGTATTCATTTTTTTAATGTTTCAGACTATACCTGAGAGTGTTTTTAACAATCAGTTAAAGCATTTGCAAGAAATGTTAACAGCCAGTGGAGGCGCAAGATCAGAAAGTAAAAGAAGTATTCAACTTATTCCTCCAGGTAACATACTTCTTTAAGATTAGGTGGTTTATTCAAGTAAACGCAAGTTATGTGTATGCGTTTATAAATGAAAATGTAACACTCTTCACTAAACAATAATCTCAGATACTCATTTCTAAAAGCTGAGTAAAACATTACTTGCAATTACTCCAATGGCATGTAAAGGCTGTATAAAGGTATATAAATAGATAGTATTCTTTGGTAAACTGACTTCAAGGACATCTCATTCCTAGAAAACGGTGGTAATTTTCTGTATTGAATTGAAAAATCATCCCATTTTTCTGTTGTATTTACATATTGAGTAACAATAGTTATTTACAAATGGGTATGCTAAATCATAGTTTATGAAGCTGAAGCATAGCTGAGGCAAGAATTTCGAAACGAGTAACGTAAGCTGAATTAATGTAAAACATTTTACGGTCTATTCAGTATATCTTCCGTTGCACGTCATTCCCTGAAGAAAACGACGTACCAACGTAAACTTACTTTCGTTTATTAGGCAACACATTAAGCATGTAGTTTATTTTAGCCGCAACAATTGGTAGCATTTCGCTATGTTGTCGCATTTAAATTTGTAAATTTGACAGGTTGCTTTTGGTTTACTTTTCGTTTGATTTGATTTTGATTATTTTCTACGTCTTTCGCTGTGCATTGGTTTGAAGAGAAATTACTGAAGAATTTAGATAACCCGTTAGTAATTGTGTTCGATAACGGGAAAACAAACAACATTAAAGTGTGGTTAGGTGATCATAATGTGCAGTTCTCCGAAAATGATTTTACAGCCGAACTGTTGAAAAGGTTGCACAGTAAGTACGTTCGCAAATTATTTGATGTTATATAAATCTTGTTGATACTTTTAGGAATAAATCAGCTAAAATGTACCGCATAAGGCATTGACCACTTAGCCGAGCAATACGGTTACTTCGTTTTACGATTACCACCCTATCATCGTGTTTTTAATCCTATCGAACATATTTGGGGCATAGCGAAAAATTATTACAATCGACACATTGGTAGAGATGGACGAAGCATTGAAAATTGCATAAACATGTGACAAGAATCACTACAATCGATAACTTCCGAAACGTGGCGCAATTCAGTTAAGGATACGGAAACTGTTAATACACGAGTGGTACGAAAGAGAAAAGCAATTAGATCTTGAAAACGTTGCTACTATTATTATAAACTTTGAACACGAAAGCAGTTCCGATGATTCCGATTAATTTGAATATCATCCATCACATCACATAACCTGTAAAATTTTATATTTAGTACCTACTTTCTCTGTAAAAGAGATGCTACATTTGTACAGTTTCATAAGTTATTAAAGTATATTGTATGTATATTGTGGTTCCAATTAACGAAATTTAAGGTGTGGATTGTTCACACAAAGAATGCACTGTCTTGTTGACAAGTGACATAACCTAAATCGCTCAAAACTAGATTTGGCATTATTGCATAGTAATTACGTCATAGAATATGATGACGTGCAACGGAAGTTATACGGAATAAAGTGTATTTATACATGCATATGCATACATAGTTTGACACATTAATATATATGTTTAGATAGATGTCGGTTTATGTTGCTAGGCAACACTTCCAGTATGGTAAAACACGATAGCGGCGATTACTAGATAGTATAAAATAAAAGTATTAATCCATGAAAACCAATTATTCTGGAATAAAAATGACGTTTTAGGTAAAACTGTGCAGATCAGTTTTAGCTTTATGATCATTTCCTTCCAATACCATATTATCTCTGGCGTCATACATCTCAATACATTGATACATAACTTGCTTAAGCGGATCAGGCAAAGTAAGTTCAATATCTCTGTGAAGTTTCATAATCTCCTGAGTTTTATGCTCTCTGTAGTGTTCGAATAGATCTATATCCTCGTAAATTTGCCGAACAATTTTGTAAGCATTTGAGTCGAGTTTGCCATAATTTTCTTTTAAGAGTTGTAACTGGTGAATGTTTGCTAATTTCTTAGCCGTTGCAATTAACCATGTTGCCTTTCCAATTTGTATATCGTTTCCTATTTTTCCATATTTATCGCTATTACCGAAACAATCCCACACATCGTTCTAAAACAATAGTGATAATAATGAACATTAAAACGAGTAGAACACTAACCTGTGTTTGTTGGAGAGCAGCCGTTCGTTCTAAAAGGTTATCAATTACATCGTGATATTTGAAATAATTTCGGTCAGTGATGTACATGCCCAAGTATACTGAGATTCGACATATAAAAAAAAATGTTTTGTAGTAATATTGGCAGTAAAATGTGTGCAGTGACAGGATTCTTAGGTTACGGGATTTCTGATAATCTGTAGACATTTGAATATCAAGCGATTGGCCGAATCCTGTTACAAAGTAAGTTTTTGTCACTAAATCCAAAATACGCTTGTAGTAAGAAAATTTGGAAAAATGTTTTTTTAAAAGCATATAACTAGCCATTTCCATTCTTTTTACATCACACATTGCATATTTGCCTATACTTTCAATTTGATACCAACACGGCTTTCCCCATCGATTTTCCGATTGATCCACTATGTCATCTTGCAATATGCATCCAGTGGCTATCTGAAATAATTCAGTAAAAGAACCATTCGTGAATTCTTTTCTTACAAATTCTAAACACCAATCCAGTATGTGTGCCAACTGACGTTTGTCTTTTGTGTCATGACCATCAGGTATTAGTAATGCATATACATTGATTACAGGGAAACATAATCTATAATTTCTATTTAATATATTGTACCTTATGGAATAATCAAAACGATCACAGATGTCATCAAAATCTCCATCATATGACTTTTCCAAATTCTTCAAGATCATCGGATATAATGCATAAAATTCCTTATTTGACTCTGAAATTATAAGCTTTATTTTCGGGAAATATATACCATGTGACTTAATACCATATCTGGGTTTAAGAGTTATTCGTAGCTGCCAAATAGCGCTTCACAAAAGCGTTACAGATTTTGGAAATCAAGTACACATTGAATTTAAAAAAAATGTTATATTATGTTATACTTTAACATTTTTTTATCAAACGCGATCGTTAGTTACAATTATTGTTTTGGTGCATATTCTAATATTTAGACCGTCTGTATAATGGGTGTACATTTTGAATGTATGGCAAGTTTCTGTATTGTTGCTGTGGTGTAGGTCCATGTAGGTACATTAGACATTATTATTATATTGCTATGTATGGGTAATGCATTATTTTGTGTATGTAGGTACCTAGTACATACATTTCAGCATGTACAGGGTGGTTCAAATTTTTATGACTAAAAAAACCTATTTGAAATGTTTGAAAAATCTTGTACCAACTTTTTGAGAATCTGAATTTGTTATCAGAATTTTTATAACACGCTACGTGTAGAAGCCACAGGCTGCTACTTTCTTATCTTTTAATATTGCTGTGTGCACCGGTCCGTAGGCCAAAAAGACCGTACACAAAACACCTAAACAAACCTAGCTAGCTCAAACCTTTATCTTCCTCGGAACAAAACTTCTCCCCAGCACAGAGGAGGAATTCGACTCTTTTCTCAGTTAAACCATTAACTTCTACCAGATAGTGGGATAGACCAAATACCTTAAATTCCAAATCGATCTTAAGAATTTTGATTAAATAAAATGGACCTTGGGCAAGTATCTAAAGAAAACAGTAAATTAAAGGAAATGAAATCGTTCGAATGACACACAGAAATTATTGTGAAATTTACAAAATTCAAATTTAATTGTCACACACACATGAAAGTTATACAAGAGACACAAACAATTATTACAAAGAGAAAAAAAAACTAAAATTAAAACTTAATTTTACTTACATTTGGTACATGTCCAAAACTGCTAATCCAAATACGTTACACAAAAAAAAACAACAAAGTTCAAACTACACAAAAAAAAACACTTAAGTCGGCGCCGACCACCCCTTAGTGACGCACTTTACTGAAGGTCCAAACTTCCAATACTGCCGCAAGTCAAACCTGCCGCAACTCTGCTTGCCACTCCGTAAAACGGAAACTCCACCAACTTCCAATGCTGGCTGGCCTCTACACAATCCAAACTACTGCGGTAACTCGCCGAAGCAAAATAAAAAAAATCTTCACTCAACTGCAAAACTGCCCTAACTGGCAACAAAACTGACGATTAAAACTTCACAACTCCAAAACAAACTTCAAACTTCTGCAGACGTGGATCTGCTCTCAACTTGGCAAAAGGCGATTTAAATTTCAAACAAACGTAGTTCTGCGTTGACAGTGGCAAAAAGCTCTTCCTCTTCTCAGTCCGTTCTATTTAAGGTGGAAACCCTTCTTCCAAATTACAAATTAAAACAGCCAATGATAAGCAGTTGACAACAGAAAATTTCCCCCCTAACGCACGTTAAACCAGAGGTAGAAATTATTTTTATAATCAATTTTTAACCGACATTAAGAGATAACACAAAGCTTAAAATACTAGGAAAAATAAAATTTTCTTTCTTTTAAATACAATGAAAAGGCGATGAATAACATCCACCTGTCAATTAAATTAAGCGTTTACAATGATAACAGAATAAAAGCGATATAAAATTCTCAGAAATCTACGTTAAATAAAATTAAAGATGAGATTAAAAATGTACACAAATACAAATCTTCACCTCTTTCTCGTAACAATAATTTCTGTTTCAGTAACCAACGACACAAAACAAAAATTTAGATTAAGAAAATTAATTACATAGAGAATAGGAAACCGCCCTTGTCCATTCTACTTACGAATCCCAAAATTTCGTCCTGCCAGACGAAATATCACAGCAATATATATTATCAAAAAACTCTTCTACCTTACGGTATTGGGCAACCAAAATTAACAAATTCTATTGCATTCTAACAAGAAAATTAAATTTAGTGTTGTATGCATACACAAACTTTGACCACTCTTTCTTATTTCGTGCTAAGGTCTTTCCTTTCCTTCTTCTCATGTTACTCCTTTCTCGTACAGTATTTTCGTTGCCACTTCATTTTTTTTCTGACCTCTCGTCTCCCACGCCCTTTTTACTGGTACCTCTTCTCCGAGTTGTTGCAGATATCCCCCTCAACTCAGTTCCCATTGTTCTATTAATTTTAGAAGTGGCTGTACCTTTAATGTTTTCTGGATTGTTTCATTTCTGACTATACAGGGTGATTCCTATAGTACCTGCCACCGTTTGGGAGCGTGTAGGTGGTGCGTAGGGGAGTATTTTGATATAGGACACTTGGGGTCGGATTTCTAAAATAGGGGTGCCAGAGCCAAATTTACCTTCTGGAATTTCGCGCCTGTAGGTAGGCAACCCAACCGGCCGGCGGTGCACACGGAGCGATCTCAGGCGGCGATGTGTGGCTGACACTTGATCAGAATTTTTTTTTTTTTTATTTAGGCTTTTGCCTGCTCAACAATTTACTTACACTGTTATACAAGGCATTGTTAACAAGGATGTGTTTAGTATATAACTAACATGAGCGGTATGTATGACCGCAAGAATGTTTAAATGTTACGTTACGTTCACTTGTGAGCACTGGATTTGTTGGAACTGGTCACTGGTCGCTGTCGTCGCTAAGGAATATATCTTGGGGTAGTTTACGCTTGAGTCGTACATGGATACCTCGTCGTCCCAGTGTGTAGTGGGCTGCACCACTGCAGTTGTTGAGGTTGGCGTGAAATTTTTTAGTAAGTTTCGCTATATGCTGCTCAACTGTATCGATGTCTAGTTCGTAATGCAGTTGTTGGTTTGTGATGAACCAGGGGGCGTTGAATGCAATTCTGAGGATTTTGTTCTGGAGTATCTGAAGTCTTTGAAGATTTGTTTTGGCTGTGTTTCCCCATACCACACACCCATAGAGGATTAATGGACGTATCAGTGCTTTGTACAGGATAATAGTGCATTGAGGAAGTAAGGCGGACTTTCGGTTTAGAAGTGGATACAGCTGGATTAGTCTCGTGTGTCCTTCGTTTAGTTTTTTGAGTATATGGTGTTTCCACGTGAGTTTACTGTCAAGGTATATACCTAAGTATTTAACGGGCTCCTCATTGGCGTTCCATTGAATGATGTGACCGTTAATGTTGATGTTTGGTGGGTTATTAATACGTCGTAGTGTGAATATTTTTGTAACGCATTTATCATAATTAATGGATAGGTTCCATTTCTTGAACCATCTACTGAGAATAGTGCTGGCGTCTTGCAGTTTGGAGATGGCCATTTCCAAGCATTCATCTTTGGTTATTATGACTGTGTCGTCTGCGTACATTGCAAGGTCTGCATTGATAGTAGGGAAGTCCCGCATGAAGATATTGAAAAGGATTGGGCCTAGGATACTCCCCTGCGGGACCCCTGATTGTATGGTTTTGGTGGGGGAAAGGGATGCGCGAATTTTAACGGCGAAGCTGCGATTTTCTAGAAAGGAGAATAGAATGGTTTTGATGTAATTGGGTATTTGGAGAAGTGAGATTTTGTATTTCAGACCATTGGTCCATAGAATTTTGTTTAAACCCACGAAATCCCGTCTGCAACGACGCGTATCAAGTGAATAAACACTATGGCAATAGTATAATAATAGTTGGCTAGATGTAGGAAGTGCATTGAGAACAACGGTGGCCACGTTGAACACTTGTAAACGTTATTGCTTTTGACTGTCGTTTTCCCTCCTTCCCTCCCATGTCGCTTCCTCGCGCTAACTCGCTCTGCATCGCTCCGCGCGAAACGTCGGTCGGTTGGGTTGCCTACATACAGGCGTGAAATTCCAGAAGATAAATTTGGTTCTGGCGCCCTTATTTTAGATTTCCGACCCCAAGTGTCCTATATCAAAATACTCCCCTAGGCACCACCTACACGCTCCCAAACGGTGGCAGGTACTATAGGAATCACCCTGTATAATCTGGTGATCCCCATGATGCTTTTAAGTATTTTCATTTTTGTTGTCCGTGGAAACGGACTGAAACGAAAGAAGAAAAGCAGGAAGAAATGAAAAAGTACTGGAAACATGCCATGTGGAATATAAGGGGAAAAAACGGAAAAGAAATAGAAGTGACGAATGCAACAAGTATGGGTTAGATATAGTAGGCATAACAGAGACAAAAAGAAGGGATTGGGAAAAGAAATGGGAGAAATGACAGTTACTTATCTACAGTGTGATTGACTATGCGTGTCCAATCGTATATTTCTTTTATTATTGGAGATAATAAAAGAAGTGTAAAAAACAAAAATACTCTACTTTCATATTCTGATAAAACGACATTAAAAAAAACGAGTGATATAAAAACAAAAGAGCATCGGCGAACAAATTAATTTTTTTAAATGGAACTTTCTTTTTTCTGCAATATTCTTAAAGAGCTTGAAATTCTTTACAATGATGCCAAACAGGTTATAATTACCTTAGACATTAGCTACAGTAATATTTTAAAACCAATCGCAGTAAGTGTGGAAACAAAAGGGAATTTTTTCCTAGTCATGTCTGTAACAAAACTAATTTAGTGAAGAATACAATTTTTAAGATCCACAATGCAACACAATAAAAATCCGATACAATTGAATACCGAACGATCCTCGAGATCTTCGCACATACATCATGTTTACAATACAGGTTGATTCTGTCCCACCAGATCAACATAATAATAATAATAATAATGTTTATTGACCGACAGATATAAATACATCCAATTACAGGTCAATTACTAATAAAGCTAAACGTAAGGCGCATTATAGGTATATAAAAAAAAGAAAAAAAAGATTATAGTAGAATTTATAGAAAAATGATTAAAAAGAAAATTTTAAGTATATAAATTAAGAAATTAAAAATCAAGTACTTTATTCGTGCCTAAGAGTTAATAAGATACTATCTAGAGGTGAGAAGTGGATGTCGCACATATTTGATATATAGATACATAGCTTGTAAAACAAATTTTTTGAATCAGCATTAGTTTTAATTTTATTCGAGGTGCGTAAATGTGAAATTTCATTTAAATATCTTAACAAATAAACAATTTGAGATTGCGCATTCGCATAACAAATTTTTTTAAATTAGCATTAGTTTTACTTTTATTTGTGCCTGCATACATTTCATTTAAATATCTTAACAAATAAAAAAATTGGGATAGCGCAAATACAAAAGTTGAAATGCGCATGCGCAATGCTTTTTGCATCTGCATAGTTGCATGAAGTTTAAGGAATATTTATTAACACAGAAAACCGGACATTCATATGTTCTTTGTAACAAGAGTTATAAAAGAAACCCTTTTGGAGGTTTGGACAGTTTTTGGGCTGTAACTTTTTATCCTGAAGAACATGTGTATCAATTTTCAAAGCTATCGGACGTTTCTACACAAACTTATCGTGCACACGGACAGACGGGCTGCGATACAAAATTATAAACGATCTCGAGGATCGTTAATAATTACCGAAATGATGAAAACAATTTTTTATTTGCTGTAATAAAAATACATAGGAAGCGAGTGCAATGTATTTAAAGTTGTCTTAAGTTATAATAGTTATTTCTGTAAATACTTTTCATTTGTTTTCTTGCTTCATGTTGTAGATTTTATGTGTTTAAATTTCCATATTTACTGCGATTGGTTCTAAATACATTCCTGTAGCTTTAATTTCTAAGGTAGGTAATTGAAATATTTGATATCATAAAGTGAATTGCAAACTCTTTATAAATATTACAGACCGTTCTATTTAAAAAAATTAATTTGTTTTTTTATGCTCTTTTGTTTTTATATCACTTGTTTTTTTGAATGTGTAGGCTTTATCAGAAATTGAAAGTAGAATATTTTTGCTTCTTACACTTTTTTCCTATCTACAATAATAAAAGAAATATTCGCTTGGACATGCAAAATCAATCACACTGTATAGATGTATAGATATCGCAAAAAAAGGCAAAAGAAGGTGTAGGGTGCATAATTAGGGGGGAATAGAATCAACCAATTACAAAGATGGTAGCGATATTCCGATAGGATACTAACGGTAGAGTTAAAATCAAGCGAAAAATATATACAGGCACCTTTGTGGTACTGTATGGACCGAACGAGGATGAGAAAGTGGAAGTTAAATCCTCTTTTTGGGAGGGACAGTTGAAAACTGTCCAGGTACAATCTACATAATAGGTGACTTTAACAGTCAAGTTGGAAACAAAAACATGGGTAATGAAAGGATCCTAGGGAAACATGAAGAAAAAGTAAAGAATTGCAATGGGCAAAGACTGATAGATTTCTGTCAATTAAATAATTTTACTATTGAAAATACTTAGTTTGTATTTTGGTTATATCCTGTGATGGTGCTACAGATGTTCACTATGTGTTATACAGTACGGTGCAATTGAAAGGAATAATACATTATTTCTTAACTCTGGTGGGTGCAGGGAAAAATCATGAGATCTGTCGATTTCATATTTTTTAAATTTAATACCCTGAGGGTAAAGGTGGCAACCCCTAAATTTTTAAACAGAAAGTAGGGGCTTGTGGTACATCATTTGAAAGGTCTAATAAATTGCTTGTTCCCAAATAGAAACGATCTGTGGTTGCAGCGAGATGACCCCATACTATGGACTCTTGGTGAGAAACTGCCTGGACAGAGTTTTCCTAGGTCAATCGAGTGGTCACTCAGGTCGCCAAATCTCACGCCATTTGATTTTAGTTTTTCACCAAGACCGCACAGTGTGGGCCGCATCATCTTGGTGCTCTAGGAAAGTGAGCATCTCTTAATACCTCAGCTGTCTGTGAGGTTGTCCGCATCTTTATCACAATCATTGTTACCTTCAGATGAGTAATAGTGTAGATATTGCAGAGTCTGTAATTGTTTCATTGTTCTAATCTCACCCTTAAGCACTCGTCCCCAATTGTTTTTTTCAGTTTTCAATGTTAGCATCTTGACTAATTTCTTAGCAAAGGCTTCATAAGAATGGTTTAAAATCACTTATGATGTTGCTGTCCATTCTTGTAGCTTCATCCTGTATTTTAAATAAGACTATCCAAGTGCTCTTTGCTTCTTCACCTCTAATCTTGGTTTGTGCCATATTTATTTTCCTTATTTTCAGTCGTACTAAGTAAGACAGATGTTCCACTAGATTACATTACTTTAATGTTACAGTAACCACCTTAGCCACAATAATTGTGTCTGCTTCGATTTGTGTGAACTATTTCCGTCAATTAATTAAAAGTTTAAAAACTGTGGGAATAAACTATTACGAGTTATTTTGAATTTCATAATTTTCTTAATTCGCATGAACTAATTGTTTATCTATAATTACAGATATTAACTCTTAATGTTTCAATAATCATGGTTAATCATGCTAACTAAATTAATTGTAAAAAAAATGTCAGTGTTAGGTTTACTATATTAAGTATTTGCAATTAAGCTATTTGCTTGCTGTGGAGGCATTTTTAAAAGATAGTACAATTAAAATAACCTTTGTGATTTACAAATTGTAGGTATAACAATTATGTGACATATGGCCGTTTGCTCTGACAAATTTAAGTGGAGTTTAGCTCGTGCGACAATCTTCGTCAAATGACACTTGTACTTTAATATACTATTTTATAACGCTGGCATTTTAAACCGCATTATTATACGTTAGAATATGTCATTATGGTGCAATAAACCTGCATATTTTTTACGTATGTTCATTATTTCAAAGAAAAATACACGCCGTAAACGTCTCCGCGGCTTGGACGTATACTCTGTCTCTCTCTGTCTTATTATACACCATGCCCAGAACTTAGCTACATTTGGCTTGTAATGGGTTATAAATTACAATAGAAGACTATATACTATTGATTAATCCAACTTACATCAAACACTTACCTCCTAAGTTAATGCCATTAGGTAACAATGCACTGCTATGGTATATGTTAGTTGGCATTTGTTGTGACAGCAATCGACTATTACAGTTAAACATATTTTTATGTGTGCATGATTTACAAATCTTCTTAACAAATTTTCCAGTATTTAACAAAAAAACACTTGAAATCATTGTATGTAGTTTTATATTTTTTATCCACGTAAATGTATTTATACTGACAATATACCTTTTAGTTGACTTTTATATTTATTGTAGGTAAGTTCATCTTGTAGAAGAGAGGTTTATTATGAACATTTTATTTTATAGGTAACTAATTATATAGATTTTAACGATTGCTGCAGTAGGCAAAAAAGAAAACCTTGGTTTAATTAGATAGTACTGTGGCCAATTATGTAGTTTCTTACCTAAAATAATAGGTAATCAATTCTTTATCTAATGAGTTCTGTCCCGATTTAGATTCGAAATCGTTTATTTTCTCTTGTCAAAATCACAAAATTTTTTTTATCAAAATCAAAATTTCGATCCACCAAAAATTAATTCAAGGGAAGAATGCTTTTTGAGAATGTCATGACCTGTAATAAAATCAGGGCACAAAGCCTATTAGTAGGATGTATACTCCGTTCAATAGTTATTGTCCAAGTAGGTAGCCATGGAATTTTGTTTTTATGTTTAATAAAATTAAAACTTCCTATCAGAATCAGCTGTGAAGTACAGGAATGTCTAATTTGACTATTTGAGGTTAAACGTACAATGTTGTCAGTGCTTTCACACTTTGTTTGCCACTAGACCTAATATGTTTGTATATCGGCGTCATGGATACGTATCGGTCAATTGTGATTTATAATTAAGCAAATATGCCGAAAACCATAAACTCAGATGCGAAAATGCAAATTTTAAAATCCTACAGGCATTATAAAACAGACAGGCCAGACCTAAGGAAAGCGGAAATCTTAGCCCGGCTTAGTGACATTTGGGATGTGAGTATTTATGCATTGAACTTAACTTTCGGTCTAATTTTGGGGTTTGTACTATTATAGGTATCAGAAAAAACCATTGAAAGAATTATCCGGCTGGATACTTTTGAATTGAAACCTTTTGGCCCACCACCTAAAACTGATATATATATATATAAAAATTTTTCATTTCGGGAAGATTTGCAACGACTGATTTGGAATTATCACTCGAAAAATGAACACGTCTCGTTTTGGATTTTTGGAAGGGTGTAATCTATTACAAACTTGAAATAGTAACAATAGGGATTATCACCAAACTATGAACGGGGAGATTTTTCAAAATTGGGTGGTTAATCAATTACTTCCATCAGGCAGCTGCTCTAAGACTAAAAGGTTCCCCAAGGATAGTAAGCTACCCGTCGGAAATAAGATTAACAGTAATGTACTAATCACAGACGCAAAACAAAAGACCCAAGGAAGAACATTCCAATGGCACCGTGGAAGCAAGAACTACACTCAAGCGCAGTTAGGTATCAATGCGGTTGTTGAGGGCATCTCGGATATGATGGTACTGACTTATCGAGCAGTGGGTATCTTCTGAGAATCTACACCACAAATCTCCCAAAGCTGCTTCAGCTCCAGACTAAAGCTGTTCGAAGTTTAGACCAGCATATCGGCATTTAAATGTGGAAGTGTTTAGTTCATAAAGCCCACCACCAGCAACCTGCTATTACTAAGCATGTAATTGTAAATAAGTTCATATATAGCCTTTTGAAATTAATAATGTTCATTAGAGCCATTTGCCTACTCAATAAAGTATGAAATGTATTGAGCAAGTTGTTTCTCATGAAATTTATACGTATCAAACATATAACAAGATTACCACAAAATCCAAAACTAAATCTGGCAACTAGGTTTTGCACATTGACAGGAAATTATCATTTTGTATAAAATGGAGATAACCTATAATGAGTGACAGCACATATACACAGTGAATTTCATCACCCTAACATGGCCTACTACTGGGACAATAACTATTGAACGGAGTATAGTAGATTGAAGGATTTGTGCGCTAATTTGATTGTAGGTCACGACATTCTCAAAAAGCATTCTTCTCTTGAGTTAATTTTTGGTGGATTGAAAGAACCCATCAAAGTGTACGGTGTTTGGCAGCAGGTACAGACCTGCGGTACCCTTATTTTCAAATATTTCTTCTGATTGCAAGCCTATTAGTAAATGTCAATTTTGAAACTCCTACTGGCCGACTTGAGCAGATACCCAGGTTTCTCCTGCAACTTGTGCTGGTAGAGAC
>NW_022170403.1:8157638-8193819 GCF_008802855.1 Photinus pyralis | reverse complement strand
GGGTATAGGTAAAACTTCATGTTTTACTTGCTTATTTTAATGAGGTAAAGGTAAAGAAATCATCCACATTATGAACGACCAAATAATGTTGTGATCCACATTCAAACCTAATGCGGTAGGTAATGCCTAATGACCATGTCAGTTTTATTATTCTAAAATGTACCTACAGCGATCTTTTGTGATTACAGATTTCGACTGGGTTACAATATTAGTATTATAATCTGTGCAGATGTCAATAACGAAAGATTTATTCTCCAGATCCAATCAGGTAGTCACTAAACACCTGTTCCAATACGATGGCCCTAAAAAATAGCACTATCTATTTCTAAAATGTGACAAATTACATTTAATTACCGGACATTGTTTTTGGCATATGATCGCTACAATATTAGCAAGTGCCAGTGGATTTCTTCAACTTAAAACAGTTCGGTGGCTGTAGATTGGCTGCAGTAGCAGGAGGTTTCGTCGCCAATTCAGTGGCCCATTCGCTTTACGGGCACGCGGAAATAACAAAGTATGGCAGTATCCTCTTCAGGTAGTGCTACGACGTCTCCGATATGCAACATTATGATGCCATAAATTGCCATCCCTTGCTCTTCTCATGGGTCGCAAGCGCAACCCAATGTTTCCATGTCTTATGGACAAGAATTGAACTTTTCCACGCAGAAATTTAAACAGTAATGGGCTCTCTAAAGTAACAATCAATTTCATTAAACTCAAGTTCGAGTTTTATACTTACCGATCCTTTAATAATTAACGGTTTCTTTTTGCTTTTGTTTTTACTTAACCATTTAGCACCGCGCTCGTTTAGTTTTAGGTTACGTGAAACAAACCATCATCTTCCGTAATCTGGCTAAAGTTAATCACGACTCCTACTTGTGTTTACTTCGGTCCGCATTTACTTATTTCACTTTTTCGCGTTTGGTCGTTCATTTGCAATTTACAAAAAAAGCACAGAACTTAAAATAATCCATATTACTCATAATAAGAATAAGAATTGTTTTTAAAATGCGGTTTTGAACAATTCGCATCTAAATCAGCTGTCATCTGTGTCAGACAGTTACGATGAGAGCGCCATCCATTAGGATATTAGCAACTAAATCGAGGTAGGTAATGAAATATTACTAACCTCGAATCGAACATTACTAACCTCGAGAATCTACTTTCCTCCCTCCTGGAAAAATAAGTGTTGTAAAACACAACTTCCTTATCCTTCAAAATGACAATTATGAGACTGATTACAATATGATCGTGAATAAAGGTTTATTTCTATACATTAATATATGGAAAGCCCAATACAATTTTCTCAGACAACGGAACAAATTTCATGGGAGCGGAGAATTTGTTTGATAGTGTCGACTGGGAAGAAGTGAAGAAAAAATGCGACATTCGACAAATACAATGAATCTTCATCCCATCTGCATCTCCTTGGTTTGGATGTTATTGGGAAAGATTAATTCGCTTCGGACCTCTTCAAGAGGATATTAGTAAAATCAAAACTGGATTATAACCAGATGATGACTTGACTGGCCAGCGTTGCTACCACCATAAATGGCCGACCTCTCACAGCGGTAGTTCATACTGAACCAGTAGTTTCAACAGTTTCAGAAACAAGAGTAATTAAAACACGTTTAGGAAGAATCGTGGCGAAGTAACAACGTTATGTCCTTCCAGAATAAAAAATAATTCCATTATATTGCGTTATTAACGAGCTCCTAGCGAGTTTATAATTTTGTTGTGTCTGTCCGTCCGTCCGTCCGTTAGCACGATAACTCATAAACGAATGGACCGATTACGATAAAATTTTGCAGGTGGATTCTTTATCAAATTTGTAGATCGGAGTTCGTGAATTGGCAATGTAGCCCAAAAAATAAAGTAGGCCCTTTTGACATCTCCGTTAGTTATGAACCGAATTGCATGAAATTCAATATGCGCATAGCTTTAGCCATATAAAACACAATTTCAAAAGTTGAACCTAATCGATCAGCATTCACAGTGCCCTTTGCGCATCTCGACCATTTACAGACCGAATTGCAAACTTTCTTATTTATGAAGGTATTTAAATGAAATTTGATACATAGCCACTTGGAATAAAACCAAATTTAACGCCAGTTTCAAAATTTGGTTTTGCGCATGCGCAGTGGCAACTTTCTTATTTATGGAGGGATTTAAATAAAATTTGATACGTAGGCATTTGAAATAAAACCAAATTTTACGCCAGTTTCAAAATTTCGTTTTGCGCATGCGCAGTGCCAACTTTCTGATTTATAGGGGGATTTAAATGAAATATGGTACATAACCACTTGGAATAAAAGCAAATTTAACGCCAGTTTCAAAACTTGGTTTTGCGCATGCGCAGTGCCAACTTTCTTATTTATGGAGGGATTTAAATAAAATTTGATACATAGCCACTTGGAATAAAAGTAAATTTAACGCCAGTTTCAAAATTTGGTTTGCGCATGCGCAGTGCCAACTTCCTTATTTATGGAGGCAATTAAATAAAATTTGATACATAGGCACTTGGAATAAAACCAAATTTTACGCCAGTTTCAAAATTTCGTTTTGCGCATGCGCAGTGCCAACTTTCTGATTTATAGGGGGATTTAAATGAAATTTGGTACATAACCACTTGCAATAAAAGAAAATTTAACATCAGTTTCAAAATTTGGTTTTGCGCATGCGCAGCTTATTTATGGAGGCATTCAAATGAAATTTCATTCATATACATACACTTTAAATAAAAGCAAAACTAACATCAGGTTTAAAATTTGGTTTTGCACGTCATGCTATAGCCATACCCAGGAGCTCGTTTGCTATATTTGTTTAATTTATTTTATTTTATGTTTTAATTTGTTAAATGCCCAATCATAACTTAAATTCGTGTGGGACCGTTGTTTTCCATTTTGACGCGGTCAGGGGTTCGGAATGCTTCTTATGCAGACCAAGTGACATGTTAGGATCTCATTAATCGCGAATCCTGCCCTAAATGAACGATCCGTTTCATGATGTAGCGTTCTTATTCACCGTCAATGGCTACTGGGGACTACAGCACCCCACCCTCCAAGCGTTATTATGTTACTTGATAGGAAAAACACCTTATAAAAATAAATTAAACACATATCGTAAATTTTATTATTCCAGTCCCCCGCAAGGGCCACTTTAGCCTGCGACTCTGACACCGTCTTCGTGGTACACTTTTACAGTCTAACGGTTCTAACTGAAAAAAACGGGCTTTTATTGTATTGTGTCTATTCTCTTGACTTCTTTGTTTCATGTTTAATCTCTCACAACGCAATTGATAATTTACAACTGATACACATTCAAACGCCCTACGTGTCTAAGGGCCAATTGCACCGTCAAAATTAAGTATCCCTTAAAGTTAAACATAACTGAAATACCAGCAACGATTGTTTTAATAACCGTTGCCATCATGTTTAAGTTCGACTTAACTTTAAGCAATTTTGTTGGTGCAACTGGGGCTAAGTAAACCTAAAATACCTTTGGACGGGATTTCTTATAATTTCGATCTAACTTCAAGCAAGTTCGTAAGCCCTTGTTGCCCAAGCACCATTTTTCCGGAAAAATATATACTTAGAATCATCGACATTGTTATACTATAGGCATCTATAAACTGAACATTACGTTCTCAGAGCAGGTGCAGCGTATCGTTGAAGCCTTTTTAATTATTCAACGAACAACGCCCATTGCATCAACGGCCCGTAAAGAATGACCTAATCACGATTATATTCAGGAGCATGGAATTACAATTGCAAATGGAAACGATTGACAACATGTCAGCGGGTCACTAAGTCAGTGGCAGCGACGGTGATTTACGACTACGAGAGCGTGAGATGTGGCCATTAGCGGCCTCGGCTCTAAACGGCTCGTGTATGGGTAACGGGTAATTGGGGACATGCACCCACTGTTTGTTTAAGGAAACTGCTGGGCGTTTCGCACTTTAGCCTTGATTTACATTCAGTTTCATTTTGTTACAATTTAATTTTGTTCGCCCTTTTACGTCGCTAACCTTACAAAAAATAAATTATCCTCGCGCTCATTAAAGGGTAAATGGGAAATGCTTCGATTTAGAAAAGCAATTTAGGGGTGCAAACTTTCCGACGCTTTTACGGAATTCACAATAAAATTTGAATTTTGTTCTCTTGCGGTGATTGATCAGTACGAAATGAAGTTACTTATACAAACACACGCAGAAGTGTCGCTTAAGGTTTAAATACATAAACGCAAACTAACGATTGATCAACACCACAATTTTATAACAAGGGCGCAAGCGACTATGTCTTCCTTTCATAACCTGGCAGGCGTGATAACATCAGGTATTTTTGTCGTATCGTTAACCATTCCGTACATATAGTAAGTGTAAAGTAAAATGAAGATAATGTTTATATTTATAGTGTAGATGATAAACCTACAACTATTTATATACTACAGATACTCATGAATGTTGTAAATAAAATGAATACGCTGCACCAACAATAAAATTTTGTAGCATATTGTTTTGCTGGTGAACACGGGAACACATAAAGCAATTCTGATATACGGCTGTGGATGAAATGCTATACATATTCAAGGGGTATTAAGTGTAATGTGTGTTAGTGTACATTACGAAATGAAAACGTTTTAACAGTAGGCAGTAAATTTAATTAGGCTACAATCCTCAACATTTTGTTATGTGTATAGGTACATACATTCATTGTTTGCTAAATCAAAGTTTCCTTTCTAATATAACTCATGGGTTTGTAAAGCAAATGAATAAGTTAATTATGATTAGGTCAGTTAACGTGTGCTCTAAACAAAACAAATTGGAACATTTTCCAAAACCTCCCATATGTAACAAAGGGAAGAAATTGTGTCACAATCATTTATTATTATCTGAATTTGTAACGGAATACGACTGATTAGTCTTTTGTGTGCGGTTATCCGGCTTAGTTGTCTCAGTTCACGAACTGGATTATCATGGTGGCCATAATCCAGAATCGGATTTAGTGAACCGAAAACTTCTGCTTGCCTTTGATTCTTTCTGGCGCTCTTCCAAATTGAATGGTCTGCTTTTTTCTTGATCTAAATTCCGCAACTCATTTTCCAATAGCTTCCAATTGATCGGTACTTCTCGAAAGGTGGTAGTCATACAATGGACTATTAATATGTACCTAAGGAAAATAAGTAAGGGCACAAAGTTCTTATGATCAATAAGAAACTTATCAATGCGCAGTCTGCGCATGGGCACATTTGGTGTTTACAATATATGTGATACGCTTGTTTTTACTATAGCGCATTTGCACCTACAGCTGCAGTGTGGTGCTAATGGACATACAGTACATGCTTGCCAAACATATTAACAAACGTGACAATTCAGCACAAGGAGACTATGTTGTGTTTTAATACTTCAATTCAATCATATGTCACTTTGGCATCATTGCGGTGAGGAATAAGGATAGCGATATCGAAGAATCGTCAAGATTTTTCTTGGCTCTCAGATGCCAGAGCCAAAAAGCGCCCTTACTACAAATCGTATCTTGTTTTATTGTCTATTGGTGGAAAAAATAACAACTCGATACCGGTCCAAAATCTAAGTCTCGCATTCGCTTTTCTTCTGCCATTTCCCGTGTACTTAATCATCCTTTATTTAAACGTTTATTATTTTAATACATCAAGAAACAGTTTTTTATACTACCCTCCAGGTTTTTAATCGCTAAATCAGAATAAGTATTCTATTATTGCTTATTGATTTGATATAAACACAGTTGCTTAGAAACATTGTAACTCTTGCAAAATGTGCGTGTAATAATATGGCAGTGATTAAATATAATGTCCGGTACTCTGTTCACGTAACATTACAATCGGCTCGTTACGTATAATGACGATGTTATTGAATATCCGTTTGAAAGAATTTGCTTTGAGATTTTCTCTTTACTTGGAAAGAGAAAATATTAATATGTGCACTACATGCAATGCGGATATGTCATATTTTTGTTTACAGGAATTACATTTTCTAACATACAAAGGCTCCAATTATAAACCTTTACTTTCCAAATTTGAGTTTTTCATCTGAAATATAATACAATATAATATATAAGCATTAAAGACATGGCGTTATGTTTACTTACTATTACTCGTATACTGCATTATACAGTACAGACCATCAACGCAACGCAAACGCGACGCGACTCTCGACGCTTTGATGCACCAAAAAAAAACACACAAAAACCTAAGGACGCTATTGATTCGAAACTTCACTTCTTTACTTTAATTATTGCACCTCTGAGACCTAATTTACACGACACTGGGTTCATGGTAATTACTGAATTAGCAACCTCAAACGGCTTGCCGATTGGACGCACAAGTCACGTCAATCGTGCTCTTACGACACATTGATGTCCGTCATAGACATATGGCCCTCTGGTCGGTCCCCTTAACCTCACCATTCCGGGGATAAATAAAGGAATATCTTCGGCACTCCGAGTATAAATAAAACATAGCCTTGGCGCTCCGAGTGTAAACAAAGATTATCCTCGGCAAAACGAGTATATACATAGGGTAAAATAAATAAATA
Organism: Photinus pyralis; assembly: GCF_008802855.1. Lineage (NCBI taxonomy): Eukaryota > Metazoa > Arthropoda > Insecta > Coleoptera > Lampyridae > Photinus > Photinus pyralis. Next base: position 8,187,248 of record NW_022170403.1, on the reverse strand, counting down.
AATGGTGACGCCGGACATACTAATATACCTTGAGGATCTATTGGAAGAATCGGGGCGAATAAAAAAGATTACCTTGTCTGTCGGAAAGACCGTTTCGAAGATATCGAGCGATGATGTTAGAGTGGTTATTCCGTTATCCCTGGTCATCAAAATTACGTGATCTAATCTAACTGCAAAGCAGTTCCTTGGCTCTTTAAAGCATTCGATATACCTACGGAGGTTCAAACAAGATTTAAAACATTCCCAGTCTTTAGCGAACTCATATGGGAAAGCAGAAGAAATTCTGGCCAATATTCATCATGGAATCATGGACAGGAAAAAGTGGGACGAAATCCTAAAAGAAATAAAAGCGCTTGCTGCTAATGTCTGGCCAGAAATTGTAAAAAGGTTCAGGGTGATTGGCACGTGCCTTGAAGGAAATTGAGGATAATCTACTTCAATACGTATGTGGTGGTAGATGTTCAGAAGCAATTGAACTAAGAAAGAGAGCGTTTAAACCTCGTCCATCTTACATGCAAAAACATTCCTCCATCACAGATGCATTTACATGAGGGAAAGCAATTTTCGCTTTTCTTAAAACGAGAGTGCGCAAAGAATCTTGCCTCTCCCAAAAAGAATAAAAGATCATTCGTTAGTCAGGCGAAAGTGCCTCAAAAGAACCTTTTGTAAGGAAAGAGACAAAGCGAACAAAACCCTTTCGTTTTTCTTACAAAAAAATCAAAATTTCAAAGTCGGTTCTAGAGAGGACTGACTGAAACTGTGGATGTGGTGGTGAAATAATGATTTTCGTTCGGAGTTGATAAGGTAAGGCAAATCACTTTGTAAACACCAGAGCTCGATAAGAGGGTAGGTACTCATGATAGTGGTTATGATAGAGTCTCTTTACGTAGAGTTCACGTTCATTGAGACATGACACGTCTTGACTTGAAAATATGGCATTGACGCCATACAGTGTTGAGCACCTAGCCCAGACTATGTCTGCCCCCTGCTAGTATCTGCAGTCAATTTTTTGGTTTGGTAAGATCTTAACCTAATCTTGCAAGGTAGGATCTTTATCACGCGTGCAGTACTTTGCAAAATCGTCTAACCAAATCAAAGGGTGCCTACGTACCTATTGTGAAGCGTGAAATGGTGCTTGTTCAAGCAAAACAAAAAAGTTTAACCCATTCATACATAATTAATAGGTTTTGGTCGTAAAATCAGTTTACGAAAACTCCAATTTTGTTTAACCGCAGAAATATAAATTGAAAAGGAAGCTTTTTAGAAAAAATGGGCCATGTTAAGTCGACGTCACCTATGAATTATTACTAAAAGTCTCGCTATCCGTACACGCACATCGCATACTTGTAGTGACTAATGGCGACGTATATTATTTGTAGATGTTTCCAGTTTAATTTCTTTTATTGATCAGGATGAGTCACCGTTAAGTTATTTTTCCATTTCGCGAATTCATTTCTCGCAAAAAGATACGAAATGTTAGATATGGAGTTAAAAATGTCATAAAAATTACGTGATAAAATGAATCACGTATCTACTGATATTAGGTATTGATTTTTCTGACCTACATATTTTGGCCCAATGCTATTACGCACATCAAACATAATAAAAAACGATACTAACTTCAAAATTTCGTTAAACGTTTATCTTCTCATTTTTTTAACAATAAATTGAAATAAATCTTATTGATGGTTTTTGACTCGCCTCCCGAATGCAATTTAAAGCATTATTCTCTCTTGTAGTTACAATATTGGGGGTGAAACACATATATAATTCCATTATCTCAGTGGCGTATCAAACAGCACATCCAGATGTCTTATCTATTCTCCGTAATAGCAAATACATGAAGAGCGACACTTTACCTTTGTCGTCCATCGCAAACCGGGGTGTGATTTCGCAGCATCCTATTTTGAGATAAATACATCCTTAATGAATTAGGTACCTGAGAAAATTAATCACGAACCACCAATGCTACGTTGCCAACCAACCCGTTGCATTATTAGCGCAGCCAACTCAATTTGTATACTGCAATGTGGGGCTGTAGGGAGAACTAGAATTAAATATTTTCACAATGAGATATAGTAGTTTAAATGGCTAAACTCTATTGTGTGTTTTGTTACTTGAAGGGGATTTAAATTTTAAGGGGCGCGCTTTATAGCGTGCGGCTTTTTATATTGTGGGAGTTAAATATTCTTAGTTATTGCGAGTTTGATCGTGATTTAAATTTTGAATTTAATTTAGTTCCTAGAATAACGTGGGGGAAGCGGCCGTATTAATTTTTTGTTTACGTTGGTACTGGGATTAAAACTAATTTGATTATAGCAAAATTTTATTAGGAAACCAAAGCACGCAAACTTCCCTTAAATAATCCATTATAAATATGTATATAAACGAGCTATGTGTAGCAGGACTGTTAATGTATTTCTCCTAATGGCGCAGTTTCGTATACTTTCTGCAGAGTAACGTATGACTTAAATGATAACCACGCTTTAGGTGTTTTTATTTGCATAGTGCATACAATGACTTAAACACATAGTTCAATTTAAGTGCAGACATATGCCACTTCTGCAATTGCTTACTTCGTAATCGCTAAGTACTTTACTCCTAAACTAACCCCAATTTTCAAACTTCAACACACCTAAGTAATTTATTGAATAGATTGTTTTCTATTCTGTGGCTATAGTTTCGTCCCGTCGATTTCGTACCCGAATAGATAGATACCAAATGGTGGTAGAGGAGAGGGGGGTGGGAGGGGTCATCAATGATCTTATATAGGGTTTTAACACTCTAAAGTTCTCAGATTTCAAGATATTTGGGGTTTTATATCAATAATTGGCTCATCAAAAATTATACCCAATAACGTCTAAAGTGTCAGTTGTCAGTGTGTCAGCGAATAACAATTTTAATACTGATTGGGTATGGAGATCGGATGAAATATGAAATACATACGCATTTCTCAATGTTTTGATTTAATTACATTAAAACTAACATATCGTGAAATTTGAGAACTTCAGAGTGTTAAAACCCTATACCATTTTGAAGCACCTCGCCTAGAGGATCATAAAAAACTAAAAAATACAGGGTGTTGAATTTAAAAAATATGCTCAACATGGCATAACTTGAAATGACGTCATTCGAAAAAATATCCATGCACGTCAAAACATGCATTAAATATCAAACAACTTTCATCTCACACTTTTTTCAATATAACGAATGGTTAAGGCTGTAGCTCGCTAATTCCATACTTATCCGCCAATTTGTATGTATAAAGAAACACATTATTTCACAACAATTGTACCTATATTACCAATTAAACACTCCTTTTGCCTCAATCTTCGAAGAACTACGTTCCGTTGAGAGTTTTAAATCGCCTTTTGCCACGTTGGGAGCGGAACTATGTTTCGGAACTGGGAATCAAACCCGGGTTTCCGATTTTATACTATGCGACCAACAGTTGCTGTCGAGTCACCTTTTGGACTTTTATTTAAATGGGTACTTGGCGACTCGACCGTCATGATTATGATGATGATTATTATAATTTTCATTTCTATAGATTAGTTATTAGTGTAATAAATGGTGGAAAAAAATCTGTTGTTTACTTCACACACAATTTAAAAACTCCTTATCTTACAGATTTCGAGAGACGTCAATGAATCTTGACCAAAAATTTGTTCGTATGGGATATACAAACACGTTTTCATGTAGTTTCTGTCACAATGACTTATGGTAAAGTGCAAGATATGTACGGCGTACGCGTGTATGTTTGTCAAGGTCATTACTTTTTCGTACTAGTACATTTAATCTTTTTTATACATATAAGATGTGCCATAGTGCCTTGTCCAGGTGGTAGGGAAATACTGTCTCTTGAACCCTGATGACTCTGGGTAATGTGAAACTGGTTTATCTATCCGCCTTAGTCTTAGATATTATACTAGAGTTGGCCCCGGTCTATCATCTTGCCGTTAAATGCATAATACTCACTTTTCATGGAAATAAATTCCCTAAGGCTGGTCTCTCATATTTCACTTAAATATATCTGCTTGTCCAATATGAATATAACGGATATGTTTCCATAGAGATTAACTGTTAAATAAATTTAACGAAAGAATGACACCGGTCCACAAAATACTTCAAAGTAGAATTGAATAACCAAAATGTAAAAAGGGTTATTTCTGTAGTTCGCGATTCGGTAAATTGTCGATAACCCAATAAAATAAAATAAAATCTCCCCATTTACGAGTATTATAACTTTTTGCTTCAAAACGGCCACAATAACAAAAATGCAGGAGAATTTTCATGTTATATGACTGCTATTTGTTCTTCGCACCACTTATCCTATAAGATTTCTTTTCTTCGGAACTTTGGCAACATAAATCTAAGACCCTATTTCCCTGTAAAAAATGAAAAGACTGATTATACACAGTTAAACGTGAAGGTAACCGGGGTTTAGTACTTAAGAGAACGAACGATGCAATATAGTTTATGTCGACCGTCAGCTTAATTAATCGTTGGCGCTAAACCGCCGATTCCCAACACTGATTATGTATGCGACAAGCAACACTTCTATAAAGAACAATTTACTTTTTAAGCATACATTAAAGCAAGGTAATATTCATACAACGCCAGACGCGATAAAGGCAACATTTAAAATCTACATACTAGAATTTTATAGCATTGGTCCAAAGATGGGGTTGGTTTTGCCAGTTGGCTTTATTTCACACAATCTACAATACCCTTGCCTTTCCACTGTACTTTTTGGTAGTTGCAAACTCTATGAAGTTAATTTTTCACATTTGCAGTACGATAAGTTTAATGCGTCGGTTTGTTTTCCGTCTATTTATTTTACACGACATCGACGTAAAAACTTTGTTTCCGACTCGCAGGATTTTCTAAGCAGTATTGTGGTAAACTTTAATGAGATAAGCATGCGATGCAATTTATTCACTGATGTAAAACTTTATGTTACCTACAGTTTATTGAGATAATTAAATTTTAATAGGTTATATATTTCCATTTTGTGCATGAGTATAATAGAAATCCATCATTTTGTCTGACACTGTAATTAAGGATTTTATAGTTATTAAAATTTCCGTTTAAGCATGCATGAATATTTTTGTTGTATTTATAACATTAAACTCATTTAAGTTGCAAATTACTTAATGCTGTCACGTTAACATTATAAACCTGAAATATCTCAATTGTACTTTTCCGTACCTATTGTAAAACCACCACAAGAAAATGTAGCTTTGATGCTAATTTTATGTTTTAATAATGACTTTTAACCAACGTGATGATAAGACCAATCCGGTTTTAATATGTCTTGGTATTTTATTATTGTTTTATTTAGCACAAAGGTTTCATGTAGGTGAATCGTAAAAGCTTCTTGACACGACAGGGACTATTTTAGTCACTTTTTACTGACCAATGCGAACCGAAGGTTCCGCCCAATGTATAGTCATCAATGCGCTCTGTCAGAAATAGAAGGCATCCATATTAGAAGAGAATGTACTACAGGCAGAATGTCTGTGAAGATGGCTAATTTTGTTTACTAACAGCTTTAAATAGAGTGTTTATGACGTTGGTTGGGTGCCGTTTTGAAATGCATCTAACAATCAGATACGAAGGTTATCATAAACGGTTTACAAAAAGCGCATTTCCCCATTAATAGTGTTGTTTGGGAAAAAATCAATTACCCCAGCCAGATTTGATCTTAGCCATTTAACCACAATGAAAGCAAGCCTTTATTTGGGAACATTGTTAAATCGAATGCTGACGTGGAGTTGAGCTCAAGTCCGGGTTCCCGGCGTCACTCTGAAATCAGATTAGAGACCCGGTATCCCCGAGATAAAGACTCGGTAATTGAGATATGACATCGTCGATTTGCATCTCGAATTAAAAATCGTATGAGTTATTGGGGCGTCTACTTCTGAAGGCGCATGAGTTCCCACAACTAAATTGTACCACGTGCAAAACGATCACGTTTTCGATAAGGAGTTTTTGTCAGATGAAATGTAATTAACGCACGTGTTCTGTTTCGAATAATTGCGCGTTATTTTAGGCATAAGTGGGGATGCGTGCCTTCAGAGCTGGCGTTATTAAATCTAATTGTGCTTGTCGGGGGTTTTTGAAAATCCCAAACAAGAAGATGATTGAAAGATTGTGGAATGTTTTGAAAACAGTTTATCCGTATTCAAAAGAAGTTAGTTCGAGTGTGAGTAAACAAGGCAGTTGTCAACTTAGAGAAGTCTTTCCAAAAGGTTTGTCTTTCATTAAAATTTCTACCGTCCGAACAGCTACCAAAAATCCTTCATTGTATTATTAAGCCACTTCGAGTCATTGAGTTCGGTTTATTAAAGAAGTGTAGTTTCCTAAAGCTGCCAGCGAGTGTTTTTGTGTCTTTGATAAGTGCGCCTGGATATCGCAAAATTTTTACGACCAGATTATTTGGATTATTAGAGAGAAAAACTAAGTAATTTAATTTTTAATTATCAACATCCTGCGTGCAGGGTATTATGAACAAACAAGCCTTGAAAAGCAAGTAGCAATCAAGTAAATGTAGAAAATTTGTTGCATGATTATGGTTGGTTTTTTTTTGTTCTTATCTATTTGAGCCTAGACCTTCTCCCTCGGTCCTTATGACCATACTGAACAAAATAAAGAAAAAATAACATTGACGACACAAAACAGGTTGGCCAACTGATGGAACAAACCGAGGAACAAACATTATTTGGGAATAAGCTAAAATTAATGAAAAACCTGTCGTGTTCACAATTCGCAATTATTAGGTAAACTAACGTAAACACACTTCAACTTTCAAAATTTATCGTCAATTCTTTGTAGTGAACTTTTTAAAAATTCCAATTGTGTCGAGAGAATTTCACAAAAATGGATACAGGAGAACCAACATACTATTTCTAGGACAGTTTCATAGGAAAACATCGTTTTTGGAGGACAATTCAACTCATGTATAAAAAATCGCATAAGCCGCAGTGCAATTGTCACTTTGACAGCGGCAAAAGTTACCTGCAACTTTTCCAGCGACAAATGCACTAGTGGTTTTTTCACACTTATTCATTTTCGAACCAATAATCGCATTATCCTTTCCCATATGACTAGTTTGACGTCTGTCAATAATTGATTAATTTGGTGAATTTCTTGTTCGTTAAATTGTCCCGCCGAATTACACTCGAGGTTTGTATTTAAACCGAGTAAATTTGGGTTGTGGCAATTCAAATCTGTTTCCTTTTAGCAATTGGACTCGAAAAACTGTCAACCTAAAAATGCTCCACCTGCGGTGTCGCATTTTTATTAGTTGACAGTTTTTCTCGTCTAATTACTAGGTAACAGATTTTCATTACCTAAACAACCCAAATTTACTCGGTAAAATACAAACCTCTTGTGCAATTATAAGTGAAAAAAAATAATATGAGTAAAGTGAGAATTGTTACTAGCGGACAAGTATCATCAGGGCCTCTAAATCCAAGTCAGGCATGTAACAATGTCTAGCTAATGTTATCAGTTGTGGAATTTTTTCTCCGTAATACTTCACAATTTTTGAACCAATGATAAGGTCGCTCGGGTAAGCACTCGGTTATTTGCAAATCATACCCCAACGAACAAATCGATCCTTTATCATCCGAATACGTGCGCGAATCCCCGCTGCGATATTTTTTTTTTAATAATTCGTTCTACAAGTAAATTTAATCCGTTTGCGCTTAATAATCGGTTGACCATCAATTACTTAAATTCATACCTGGAGAGACAAATCGAATAGCGGTACCTACTATTAGGAATGACAAAGGCATAATTCTGTTAACCAGTAAATTGAAATAATAACCGGGTAGTAATTGAAGAAATCTTATTACCGTGATGACTTGATAAAAGCTCATGCTGTGTTGTTGAAAATAATGAGAACACTGACTGCGAACGCTTTGATCGTCAAATTTATATTAAAGCGAGTCCAATAAGAAAAATTCCAAACCACATTTAATAAAATAGTGCATCTTCTGTAATTTCACCAACAATTGAGTTGCCGCATTCTCTACCCTTGTGCACATTTCTTCAGTTAATATTGTGTTTAATAGTCCAGTTATTCTAGGAAAAATAGGAAAAATAATTCGTGTGGTTCCAATTTTTCTGGAATGTGTGGTTGAAGGTCCACTGATGATCGTGTAGTCAAGAACCAAGTGATTTCGGTGTCACCGAAGGGAGGGGTGGGGGGTAAATGTGCGGTTTTTCGACTATTTCTCGAAAATGGTGGGTCGTAGGGTAACAATTTCGTAGTTCAGCAGTGGCCTGGAGAAATCACTTTTTCCAGAACAATGGGGCTGGAAAAGAGGTGACAATGGACACCTTCACCCAGTAAAGAACACAGTGAGGGATTGTACGTACATCTGAATTGCACATTATCTTCGCTCGCGAAATTTCTCTTTATTCTTGTTTTTTGTGGGTACAGTCGAACTGTCGAAGCATAAACACCACACATGTCGATGATTCTGGAAGGAAATTTAATTCCCTACAACCATCCACTTGTACCTAAAAAGTGAACAGGAAATGAGCTATAAGAAAACGTTAGTTTTTTTTGTAAAATTGCTCACCTTTAAGAGCCCTTAGCTGGAAATCGATGATGAACTTTCGATTTAGAAAATTGTCCTCTATGAGCTCACCGCCAGTGACAACGAAATCGCTCGGGACAATCATCAAGAGACCTTCCACCACACATTTCAGAAAAAATTGGGACTAAACGAATTATTTTTTCTATTTGCCGTTTTTGGTATATAATGACTGGACTATAACAGCTAATAGTCCAGCAGCCACCCTCTTGGTTTCTTCAGTGATTAATAAAAGACTGAATCTTCGTGAGTAGATTGGGTTCGACTAGACTGCCAGTTTTTTCTCTGTGAAAATTCTCAACAGCAGAGGTAGCTAATGATCTGCGCAGGTTCAACATTTACAAGCGTAGGACTGGGAAAACGTACCATTAAATTTGTAGGATTAAATGACCATTTTCTTATACAAGCAGTTTACTAAGCTGACAAAACCAGCAGTCTTAGAAATAGTGAAACAGGGGCAGACTATCTTGGATTTTGTGACGTCACAAGGTCATGGAGTGGGTTTTCCCAAGATCATGACCTTGGGGAGTGGATAAGATTTATTTGTGGTGTTCTAATTTGATCTGCGTTTTGATTGCGGTTTTGCTTTTAATTACCGTGATGATGAAGAAAAGTTCTACATACGTGGTAGACAGATTGACGGGTGCGCACCGCTTCACGATGCATAGTGCCAGTCTGGTCACCCTGTGACTTTAATGTGTTTGGACCTCTCAACACACGCTATTCGCGGACATCGATTCACAACGGACGATGAAGTGTGTAACTGGGTCCACTACAGAGACCGGGGTCTATTTGAATGTCCTTTATAGGTGGACCTTCTAAACATGCACTAATTTTATGTTACCTGGTCACCAAATCTGGATACGCAGGAGTTGCTGAGTGTGAAATCGGTGTGATCGTTAATTTTCTACTTATCTACTTATGAGCGAGTGCATAATTGGCAGTACTCGGCTCTGATTAGTCACGGAATCGCGGACAGGTATTAGGGCCGAAACCAAACTAAAACACTTCAATGCATATTCATGATGTGATAAAATTAAAAGAGATTATTATTGTAAGAAAAGCAATCAAAACGACGCCTTCAGCTAAGTTTAATACTTACTAGTAGCTTGCGTACTTAGCAGGCTTAATTCCATTTCCAATTATAAATAACTGACAGTCGAATGCATAGTTTCGCACGGCTTAATTTTAATTAATCAGAATTAAGCACAATGTATAATTTCAACAACGTTAAGTTTAAATAAGTCTGTCCCCGGCCCAGCATTTGCACCTATTTCAATGCAATTAGACCACGAGAGTTATAAACAAAAGCATTATTAAATTACGTATTCGATTCAATTATTCAATATTTAATGAAAAGATATTACCTTTGCAATATTCCTATGGTAGATTCCATCTCAATATAATTAACAAATGCTTGACTACATTCACTTCTACGATCTAGTTTCGTCTCGATCATGTACATGTTTAGTAACGGTCTACGCATTGAACGATCAAATTACAACTTGTCTTTACCAATTTAGTTACTCTACAAAAAGCCTCTTATTGGCTGCCTTTCCGAGCGCTTTCTTTACAAGTTAAATATCCTTTTTGGTTTTTATTTATTACTTTCTGGAAGCCATACGAATCGTGAATGAGTCCAAGCATTTCTACTTATACAATCAGTCAGTTATTTTAAATACATTTTGTTTGTTCTAAAAATGTATATCATCAAAACTGCGGCAAATAAATATCGTCCGTTTACGAGATGATCGGGTCACTTCAGACCACTTCACACTATCGTCCTGCCCAAAAACGGTCGGTCATCAATTTCCTGCTCCATCGTGCTGTAACCGTCTCTAATAAGGATAACTTGTGGAACGAATTACAGCAGGACATCAACACTGTGGTTAACAACGGTTTTCACAGTAGCAAAATTCACAAGGGTATAAATCGTCACCTAACCCCAAAGCCAGGACTATCGCTGTTTTTTCTTAAGTCAGCTAAGTCACGGATCGCATTGCAAAGATTCTTCGGAAATACGAAATCAAGGTCGTCTACAAGCTGTCTAATAGAATGACCCAAATATCACCCAAACCCAAAGATAAGTTCGAACCCTTATCTTGCAAAGACGTGTATCGCATTCCCTCTTCTTGTGGTTCAGTCTACATCGGCGAAACTGGTAAGTAAGTTAGTACAGGAATTTCCTACTACTTTTTATCACATTCCCCCTTCTTCTATCAAACAAAAATCCGCGAGGGCATTGAGACTTCAAACACCCAAACAATTTCTCTCGTGACGAGGGGTGGTCACTTTCTCCGTTCAGGAAATTTGTTATCCCATTGACTGATGGTTCACTTTTTGCTCCTTCTTTCCAGTGTTTCACAGCGTGCAGCTTATTGTAGTAGTGGGCGTTGTTCCCGGTAAGAGTTTCATATATTTTATTTTCTTTTTGATTGTTATTTTTGTTTCTTGTCGTGATGAAATCCTTTTCGAAAGTGGGCGAAACGTTGACTTTTCATTCAACATTGACACAGTCCTACCCTGGACGTCGCTGGCAGGTTAATGGCTATAATTTTTCTACCGTTGAAAATAAATTCAACTAGACTAGAGTGGTTGAAATTACGATTTCAACATTGAAATAGAAGGGATAACGACAGTGCGCGCTTTGTTATTCGGAAAGTCGCACGTTGTTTTAACCTCAATTTTGTGTTTTGGTACACTGTTTACATTTTTTATCCGTGGCTTTGTTTTGTTTTACTTTTACCTACGTATCTTACCATGGCGGAGACTAAAATCACATCCCAACAAAAAACCATTTTAATTTCCTTCATGGACGAAGAATAATAGGTACGATTGTAGCTACTGTAGGGTTAGGGTCGAACATAAGGTTTTGTTTATAAAGTTTAAAATAGTTCAAAATCAGACAGCCAACTTAGCAAAATAGAAGAGCAAACTTAAAGAAACATAAACTTCCTATTACACCCTAAGAGTAGAAATTTGGTGTCATGGCGCCGTCGAAATTCTTTTTCGACCGTTGAAATCAGTTAGAATCGGCCCCCTGCTTTGACAAGCATGGTCACTTTGCAAGGTCATTCGATTATGGAACGTTAACTTGTTTTCGAATTCGATAGGAAAACCCATGTTCCTAATTATTTCTTGTTAGTCGCTCGTATCATCTCCTAAAGTTTGTTTAATTATAGCGATATTATCAACTGTACATCTGTTTAGCGTGTCAAATATGTGTATACTTGGAAAAAATAAGAATTTTTCAACAAGAACTAGGAAAACGTTAGCTCCCCTACTATAAGTACAGAACCTTTATTGCTTTGGTTTCCTTAAGGCTTTGCTTTTCCTCTTTGTAAAATTAGAGATAGGTATATAATTTGTCATTTTTTAAGAGTTGCTTAGGTTTTGCAATACGGCATCTTTCTATCTTATTTCTGCATTTATCGAACGCTTTTGCTTTGAGTTTTACTTACTTTTACTGCTCTCGGGGCAATAACAAATGCGCGTTTCTACGTACAAACTTTGTTAATCAATTCGAAACCGTTAGCGGAAAAAAATCGTTTTTTTGAAAATGTAGTCATTCTTTCGTGTCCGTATTTTGATTAATTTCAGCTATATTTATGATAAGGTTGTTAAATTCTGACGGTCTAATTTGTAGCACATAAGTTGTATTTGACAATCAAGCTTTTCTTTGACGACACCTGCTCAACTGAGTGGATAATTTAAAAAGAAGCCCGTTTAAATATTTGTAGTGGTGCTGTGTACTTTTCAATTTTCATCTTTATTCACAGATATCAATCAAAACTTTATTTATAGTTAAAATTACAGGTTATCTTAACTTTTGGCAATTACGGTATAACATACAATTACTTGTACATATAATAATACAAGGTAATGTTAATTAGGACACTGTGGTAGCCATCGCAAGACTTTTACTGACACATATAACGGGCCGGAATTATAGATTTTATGCCGTATTTTTAGACTTCACAGTATAACAATTTGCTAAAATGCATACAACTTTCATTAGGTGTATAATATTATAATGTGCAAGTATGACTATTATTGTAAACCACCCACGTTTCAGCATACTTTTGTTAAATTGCATTAAGGGCTGCAAGCGTGCAATTTAATTCGTTGTACTTACATATTATTATTACATTTTGCATGGGAACTGCCCTCCGTTTTTATATTGCATTGTGTAAACTCTTACGTGATACTCGTTGGCCACACCTGTTCATGAAATTAACAGACCACGATGACAATATAACAGTTATTTTTGAGAATATTTATTATACTGTACAGTAATTATGCTTTTGGAGGTTGGTCCCCAAACCTTAAAACGAATCGTTCTTTTTATATAAAGAAAACAAAGAGTGTCAAATCCACCAACGAAGTTATGGCGGCCACATACCATAAATATGTATTCTAGAGGGCTTTGCATACAATAGTCGCCGGAACTGATCTTTATCTGTTGCATCAACACTTTTTTGTTATTCCTGAACCGTAGCTGGATGTTATATGGACGCTCTTAAAAATATCCTTATATATGAGATTAGTTTAAATTTTCACAGGTTTCGGCGACGGTTCTATGGAGCTTTATTTTAAATTCTCTCCTGTACTCAATGCAGTTAAGCGTTCTTAGCTACAGTTTTTCGAAGATGGTATTGAAACCAATAAAAACGTGCTTTAATCCGATGATTATGATGTTAACGTAGGTGAGTGAATAAACGTTTATCAGATCAAAGTAATTTATTGCACCAAGTCACGATTAGAGAAAAATCATTGTGAACAACAATATACCATAAAATCAATTAAATTCTGAATGAAGAATATTTTTGGTGCCTCATTTTCAGAGCAAATGTTAAATACCAGATTTCGTACTGTACTGTCAAATTAGTTGACGGAAATCAATTTTTTATGGAACATTTTCCTTGTTTGTCACAGGAAAATTACGAATATGTACGTCTTCGCTTCATGATTTGTAATTTGTATAGGGCAAATTTATCACATTTAATTAAAAGAAGTCATATAAATACAGTATTTTCACAAGTAACGATTTCTATTCCACGAAACACCGTGCCATTAACATAATAAAATTGATAAAACTTTCGCTAAAAAGAGACCATAATAATTAAAAGTTTCACAAAAACACGACTACTTCATAATAATGCCGTTTCCCAACATTTCTAAGGGAAAGATATTACTTTGTCAATTTTCGGTGTGTCTATTAGTAACTTTTAATGTTTCTTCCTTTTAGACAGCTACCTACCTTTATTCCGGCTCGACGAAGTTCTTATCAATTTTATATTCGCACTTACCCTGTTTTATAATGAAACATGTTTCACCCCAAGTTAGACGTAAATGAGTCTGAAATTGTTTTGTATGGCGGAAATTGAATTTTCTTATGATATACTACAAATTGGGGTTTTTATTTATTAAACAATAGCCTTTCGAAGTTTATTAACTTAGTTAAATTGGGTTTTCAATTGTATTTCGTTACGTTGTGAAACGATCGAATGAGGCAAGCTTTTGTTCTTATACTTCTAGCGGAGTTCTTTATTGAATAAAGGGAAATGAAAGAATTTTTAAGAACGTTATGCTACCTAATTTAATTAATTTCAAATCAACTTTTTTCTTATAACTCGAAAAAGTCCTTCATTGCGAACACATTTCTTCTAATCAGGGGTAATGGTATCGTTTTCTCTTTACTCATTGTAATCGAATTATGCTTCACCTTTAATTATCACCATTCTCAATCTCTAGTTAGTAAACGGCCCAAACCAGTGTGACTATAGTGAATTAAGGTGGCGCTAATAGCACGTCAATATATTGGAGATAAAAAGACTTTCCAATTCAAACACATGTAATAACGTTGCCAAAGTTTTTCATTTGGCGAATCCATAAGTAAAACCCCAATTCAGTATCATTTAAAGTAATAGTGTTGCTAAATACGAAAAATCTTATAAGTGCTTTAAATATACCAGCATCAATCACAAATAAAGTAATTTTGCTTTCAAGCCACATATCACTGCAGATTATACCAACCTATAAAACAATTAAATTAAAAGCATACAAGCACTCGTTTTGCTAGTAGATATCGCGCAGAAAGAAGAATGGAATTTTCAAAATTGTTGTGATGACTTAAATTGCCGTAGTGTCTGGCTGAAATCCAAATCTGTTTTTATTTGAAGCGAATTGTACGAACATATATAATGGACGTCGCTCCTAATTTCAAAGTTTGCTTTTATTGCATAGGGCCGATACGCCGCAGTTAAATTAAATGAAATTTCTTATCATTCACCGCTTTCGTCCCCAAAGCCGCCGTCCACATTAAATACTTTATATGTCCAGTTTTAATTTAGATATTTAAGATAAGAGATAAATGTTAAAGTGAACAATATTCGCTCTGTGCTATATGAAATTTCTAATTCAACTGAAGATGTTATCAAGGATTAAAAACACGCCGGGTGCAAACGTTTTAACCTTTTCTATATAGATAGCTCGGAATCCTTTATTGCAAAAACGCTCTCGCGAAGTTACAAAACCGTTTTTAGTAGCAATATTTCTTATAGTTAAACCCTTCTATCCGAACATTATTTTTTCCTTTGCGAAGGAATTGGTAGAGGTGCTGGTGTAGCTTTGGGCGACATATTTACGATCATACATCGCCGACCGACGTCCATCGTGCTCTAATTTATTTCGGACACTTCGTTCAAAGTAGTGTAGCCATCGTTCCATCAACCTTATTTGGACATACATAACATCGGTCGAGAAAGTAATTTTTTATAAAATTGCTTCGATTGTAAGTTGAACTTAACGATACACTTTTGAAGCGTTTAACTGTAATTGGCGCTCTTTTTCAGAAGAACGCGAACGGTGAATACTAAAATTTGTTTGTTTATTTTATATGCTTTATGTGTCAGAGAAGTGTTTGTCTGTCCACATTTGAAATTCATAGACCAAAAATTAACATTAACACGATCCGAAAAGCATAGCGACGTTGTCTTTGAGCTTTTTATAGTCTGTAAGCGGTGTTTTGGGCTTGTTAGGGTAGTATTTCCAATTGATATGGTGTCCGGTCGTTTTTACCACACTCGATCGGCGATGTCGATGAAAGATTAGATACAGAAACAATGCCACGATTTATAAGCGCTACTTTATCGAATGCGTTGTTTGTTTTAATTGGATCATTTAAGCCGCATTCTACACACTGGTTATAAGAATGTGTTGTTTTCTATCTTTTAAGTTATTTCACATTACACACTGTGTAATTATCATGTACCTAACAATCGACTAATTTCTATTTTATTTCGTTTAATTGCATTAAGAACTGAATTTATTAAATTATTACTAGATAGTAAATAATATAATCTAATTTTTTACTCTGTCGACCATAGTGTGTTTTGGGTTTTATTTGAGTGATACCTTTCCTCTAAATGTAGGATGAAAACTGAAAGTAAACGATGAAATATCACGCATTACCTAATAACTAATGTTTACATAGTGTTTACATCATGGTTCTCGCACCATATTTTATGCTAGAATGCAAATTTCACTACGGGGTTTTATTTATTTACAAATTAACTAACAATAAATTTATATGTCTTCGAATATACCTAATATATTAATTTATAACAGTAATTACAATTTATCACTCACAATTTACAACATGATTAAAATGCATCGATGTTGGGACAGACTGGAATACGCTACTATTTGCTTATATAGTAAACGACAATTGTTCTAGAATGTTTTTAGAAGGATTCGGAATGCTCTACAATAAACACGTCATTTTTATCGGAAGGATTGCGTCAATTACTAATATTCTTATAAATGAAGATCCACATCATCCCGCTATTGACTTTAGTGTAAAACTAAACACCCCACGCGTAAGCAACTTTAAAGTGGAACACAAAACTAAAATATATAACTTTAAAAAAGCAAATTTTAACAATCTATATAACGATATTCTTAATATAAATTGGAATATTTTAACAACAATCTCTGATGTAGATACCGCTTGTCTGAAGTTTTATGAACTACTGAAATCAGTATTCGATCAGCATGTACCTGTATATAATCATAAAAAGAAGAAATTTCCTTCGTGGTTTACCGTAGATCTTATTAGAAATATCAAAATTAAACTCAAGTTACATAAACAATTTAAACAAACTGGTAATATTCGTTATTATGAAGAATTTAAACGTGTAAGGTCAACAATTAAAACTCAATTAGAAGTTTTGCATAGAGAGCATATGGCTTCAACCGAAGACGCTTTATCTTCAGACCCAAAATACTTTTGGACATATTTGCGTAATAAAAAGGATATGTCACGTATTCCCGGAAGGGTAACGTTAAATAATCAAACTTATGAGACCTCTCAAACGATAGTCGATGCTTTCGCAACGCATTTTTCTCTTGTTTACAAGAACTCAGTTCCTTCAACACATCATTATATTCCTCTATGCTACAATTATTGTATTAATATTGATTCAATAACAGTAGAAGACATAGAAGCAGCTATCCGAAAGTTGAAGAACAAACCTACATCAGGAACGGACCAAATTCCCGCCTATTTAGTCAAGGAATGTTCCGATATATTTTCATATCCTTTGATAATTTTATTTAACTTATCCCTAAAGCAAGGCATTTTTCCAACAATATGGAAAACGGCAAGGGTTTGTCCTGTTTTAAAATCTGGATCGCCGTCAGAAATTGAAAATTATAGACCAGTGTCAATTCTTTGTAATTTCTCGAAAGTTTTTGAAATTGTGTTGTATGAAAAATTGTTTAAGCAATTTAAATTGCAAATATCTGAACATCAACATGGTTTTGTTCCGAATAGATCGACCGTCACTAATCTTGCCTGCTTTACCCAATATTGTTCGGAAATTATGGACGAACAAGGACAAGTCGACGTAATATATACGGATTTTCAAAAAGCGTTTGATCAAATAGAATAATAGATCATTATATTATTCTCAATAAATTAATGGAATATGGATTTTTTCATACTGTGGCAGTTCTCATCGAATCTTACTTAACGGATCGACGACAATTCGTAGTTTATGCAGGACACACATCAAAATACATTATTCCGACCTCTGGTGTGCCACAAGGGTCAAACTTAGGTCCCTTTCTATTTTTGATATTTATCAACGATTTGCCGAAAATAATAAGTTCCAGAAAATTACTATTTGCTGATGATCTGAAAATTTTTAGAAAAATAACAAATGAATCTGATGGTGCTATACTTCAGAGTGACTTAGATAAAATTCATGTTTGGTGTAGAGAAAATAAATTACACTTGAACGTTTCTAAATGCAAGTATATTTCTTTTTCCCGAAAAGTAAAACCAATAATGCATGAATACACTATTGGAGACACTGCACTAATTAGACACGTAATGATAAAGGATTTAGGCATTTTATTTGATAGTATGTTAACTTTCACGCATCACATACATGATATGGTGAAGAGATCCTTAAAAACGCTGGGATTCATTAGTAGATCTAGTACGGATTTCATTAAATTGTCAACAATAAAGGCACTATATACGTCCTTAGTGAGGTCTAAACTGGAATACGGGTCTGTAATATGGAATAGCGGCTATCAAAAATATATAGATGAAATTGAACAAGTACAAAAGGCGTTTTGTAAAATATTTAATGTTTCGGTGTAATGGGCGTTACCCAGATCAAGGATATCCCCAAGAAATTATGTTACAAAGGTTCGACTTATTACCACTTGCAATTCGGAGAAAGCGTATAGGCATCACTTTTTTGTATAAATTAATACAAAACGAAACGGACTGCAGTGAGCTGTTACAGTGTTTAAGTTTTTCCGTACCTAGACTGTCGTCAAGGCATGTTTTTACATTTTACATACCGTTGGCGAAAACCAATATTTTAGAGAAATCTCCGATATACACCATGTGTAAAGACTACAATTTAATTTCGAATACAAGTGATATTTTTTGTATGAAACTTAAATCTATTATTCAGTTAATTACAAATTAAAGGTCGTATATTTTTTATATTGTAAATCACAGGTTATGATATCTACTTACTCTATATGTGTTCATTTTGATTTAAATTATTTAAGTATTTTTTTTGTGTAAATTATATTATTAAGTTATCACTCTCTACTTGAATTTAATTTAATTTTGTCCTGTTATTGGATTTATTCTGTTTGGGCAATAAAGCATTATTATTATTATTATTAAATCCGCCTGCACTCTTATCGCCGATGACTAATCTTTCATGGCGCCTCGATGTCTATCGTAATTTCTAGAATATCCGTTACACTGCCCCCCTTTTAACTGTTGCGTCTCGCAACACGGACGGACGGACGGTGGTAGCAGAGACACACTCCCAGGGAACTCTGTAACTCGAACTTGATGGCAACACATTGCGCACAATGTGACAGTCCAACTTATCAAGACCACATCCAATCTTTGGAATTGTCAGCTTTGTAACGCCATGGATTTGTAGTTCTCGTTTCAAGTACTGTAGTGTATTCCAAAAATCTTCGTAACCAGGTTTATCACAAGACTTGTTACCAGATAATACAGATATCATCCTGCTCCTGTAGGCACTTTCCACCGTCTCGCTTCCACCTTAAAAATCTTCTTCTTTAAGATTTCGTAAACAAACAGAACCAAATTAGATTAACTCCAGCTTCGAAATAAACTGCACACCTGTTGTTTTCTTGTCGGCGAAAGAGAAAGGCTTCGACTTAGCGTTTACTTTTATCATAACGTACGTATATTCTTTAAACACTTTTTAACTTTTTTTACACAATTTTGCAATTAAACAAGACAGGCCGTTTTTTCAAATACGGCAATACACCAAAACAAATGGCTGCATTTGAATCGTCCACCATGGAAAAAGCACTTTTAACCAAAGACCCTCAATTAACGTCTTCCTCTCCTATTTAAAACCTCCTTCCTTTTTACACCTTTTGCCTCCACTTTTTATCAAAATTAATGGGTCGTCGAAATATAATACCCACATGTATTTTCTGATATTGAAACTAATTATTTTAACGCAGCGATTTGGAAATTCTTATCGCAACGATCGGATTTAAATAACTACGCAAATACTTTCTCGTGTTTGAGTCAGTTTTTTTAACACGCAGTAAAACTGAACAAATAAATAAAATACAAGGTGATTGTTTAAATAAATTAACAACTAAAAATTCTGATATAAAACGAAATTGACCTGAATTCAAATAATAGGTTCGGATTTGCGTTTAGACTAAAAATTGACGACCACCTTTACACTCAAAAATAATTGAAATTTAAATATAGGGTGGTGCAGGTGCCGATGCTCAGCGTAACGTTCGCGTGGAGTAATTTACACAACAATACATACACATTCTAACAAACAGGCAAAGCGATTGCTAAACGCCTATTTCATTCACCGAATAACTGGAACTACTGGTGGGTAACTTGTACTATGTGCAGGTCAGGGAAAACAACCATATGTATCGGTTCCTTAATACACGTTCAATAAACGAATATATTCTGCTAGATTAAGCAGAAAACCTAACAAGACCAACACCGTTTAATATTTCACTCATTATTCCAAAACTACACGAACACCTTTCATAGATGATAACCTTCCTGACACTTGCATAATATGTTCCCGATCAGAAATATTGTACAGCCTGAAATAAAAATATAACTATATTAAAGTGTATTGGATTATAAATAATAATTGCCGATACGAGTTTTCAAATTGACCATCAGCAAATTACTTTTATTTCATACTATCTAGTAATCGCCGCTTTCCCAGACTGATTTGAGTCTGGTAAATCGTATTTTACCAGACTGAAAATTTTTACCTGACTGGAAATTTTGCCTAGCAACCGGAACTGACATCCATCTAAACGTATGCATTGATATTTGTCAAACTACTGTCATCAAACAAATCAAGTGATCGACTTTTGCTTTTATTTTAATGTGCACCTACAACATTCTAATCAAAATGGTATTTTAATAGAAATAGAGCAGTATGAAATAAAATGTTTTACATTATTTGTATGTCAAATCAGTTTACGTTACTCGTTTCGAAATTCCTGCCTCAGCTACGCTTCGGCAGTAAACATCTCACTCGGTAACGTAAACCTTGATTTACCATACTCATATGTAAATAACTATTACAGCTGGAATCGGTAAACTGGAAAAGCATGTCTAGGATAGTCACAAATGTCAATGAGACTTAGATAAATTTGGACACAATGTACATGAAAACCGTTCTGCGGCCATCTCTAAGCTTTTCGTACAAAAGTTCGTATTCCGGTGACAATGGTTCATTTACGCCGTAAAGACGCCTTGGGATTAGCGATTTGCTGTTAGGGAAAGGAAACATGACTGTGCAATTTGTAAAATCCTTTTTATATGTTCGCCCAACAACAAATTTTGGCATTTCGTCTTTCTTTGGCTAAAGTTCTTTATAAAATTGACGTTTCGGACAAAATTGCGTTAGTTATTCTTTGCTTACAGCGACAACAAGATTAAATCTTTCGTAACATTCCTACATTATGGGCCTTTTTTTCGTTAACCCGCCTAATATTACCTAATATATAAGAAAATCAGAGTAATTAATATACGTTTTCTCATCAAAATATTGATACAAATTGCTAATCAAATTCGATGCTTTGAGAATAACAGTTTAATTGTTTCTAACAACGATTTGATATTTCTCTTCAGATCAGATAGAATGTGTACAAAAGCGAAGTGCAGGTCAGGGGTTATGACTCTTTACGTTCATTATACTTGTCTCGTTTTTAGGGGAATTTTTCGAAAGAAAAAAAATTCCTCGAGAACAAAAAGAGACATAGATGTGAAACCTTCTCCAATCCATTTCTACAAATTCAAGGATCAGTGCCGTTGAATATGAGCCGGATCAAAGGTAGGGTTTCCGAATGCGAGCTGATTTAATCAGGTTCGAGCGGTGCACAAGTAATCTACTGCGCGGTGATGATCTTATATACTGAGCAATCCTAACAATTCAGTTCTCATACATATTAAAACGTTAATACGCTTTCCGAGCCTCTTGAGACAGAAAAGGGGTGTAAAAATAGGTTTTAGGAACGGTAAGTCTAAGTGAAACCCCTCGACAAAACCCCAGACGAAGCAATCGACAGTAAATTTGAACCCACGCCCTCCATGATAGCATCCGGACACGAGAATCATCACCACGACCATGGTCAGAAATATTGCAAAAAAGGTTGTAATGAAACATAATTTATTCGATTTGAGTTTTCAATAAAATAGGTGGAATGGTTCAAACAGAATACGAACTTATGCTTTAATCCGACACTTGTAAATAGTACGGTATAATGCTGTCGCACTGCATTAATTGGTTAAGGGCATTACCTAGATGATGCTTTGTTTGTAGGTAATTCCTGATATAACCAACAATTAGTATGCTCGACTATCATAAGTGGGCATTTAATTACGAATGAAGCCGTGTCGCTGCTCTTGACGCGAGCAAATCCATTTTGAATTAAATTCACCGGATGAGCTTTCATAAAAATTCAAACAAATGTTCGAAAGGAAATCATCTTTACATTTTTAGAATTTTAAGACGTCCAATTTATCGTACTAATCCTAAAATACCACTACTCGTGAGATGACACACACTTTTCAGTAACAAGGTGTCAAATATACAAAAAGGGAGACGACAGGATCCTTTAATTCCAAGCAAATGTTCTAATAAATTAAGATAGAGGTTGAAACCCGATATTTACAACACCCCCAGCTGTGCTACAATTTAAAAAGGGGATCAAATTTTCAACTTCACGGAAGTTTATTTACTTTACATAATATAAAGTAAATCATTCGCTAACAAAAATTTCGCATTTCCACCTAAATGAACTTTCACTTTTTATGGGAAACCTATAATTACAAGACTGGAAAACGGGAGTTCGATCATTTAACGGACTAATAGCTCAGGTGGAGTCTTAAGTTAGTTTACGACATCGTAAAGAAGTTCTGCAACCCAAATCTACGTTATGCTGACCCACGGAAAAAAATCCGAAAGATTAACCAAGTTAGAATTACTTATGATGGGAGATTTATTAAAAAGCTATTTACTTGCGACTCTAAAAGTTTATTCGCCTTAACTTACTGTAATTATTTATGAAATAAACTATACGTTTGGCTTAGAGATCGCATTTCATTAATTTTTATGTATAGGTAATACTGGAGCTCTTTATTATCTCAGGTTATCAAACGGTTTTCTTTTGTATCGTCGATAAAATAAGAATGTAAAAAATATTCTTTGCGAGAGATCCTTTCAGGGAAAAAGACATTTAGGTGTCGATGATTGCTTAAAACGTCAATCTTGTCAATGTCGGATAAAATTGGGAGCATTTTAAATTTAAATGGTTAAATAAGTAACCTAGATAGAGCAATAAAAGACGTAACATCTTTAAATTGGGGCTCTAAATGAGAAGTTTAAAACTCTTTATTTCAACTGTTTACTCATAAAAAGAAGTTGTTAAAATTTAATGAAGAAGCTTTTTTCTTATGTTTCTAAAGCTAATGATGTGACTCGTTGAGGAATTCTTTCGGGGTAATTACCAAATGGTAGCATAAAACGTTAAGAAGAGCGATATAACTTTTACATGTTTCGCTTAAAAGAATGAAAGGGTATAAGCCTTAAGCTTTGCCCGAATGTGTTATTACGGCTTACTTATAATGAGCTGTTATTATGCCCTTTTTTACATAATTAAGTTTCGGAATTAATTGAAACACTTTTTACATTTCATTTTCGTTTTTCAACGTATAATCATTCACTTACTATTGATGCATAACATGATTATTAGGGTCAGCATAATGGAAGACATTATTCTGTACTTGTAATTCAACCAGCGAGAAAACAACAGGCATAAGTTAACTATGTATATGCGTGTGTTACATTACATACTACCACGGGTGCCCAATTTTTGGAACAGTTTCCAAAATGGGGAGTTTTCCGAATGAAATCGTATTGTTGCTAGGGTATCCACATTATATTTTTCCAGAATTGATTAGGTATCGCTTTAAACAATGCAAAACAACCAATTTCCACAAGTAATATTGCATTCCGCAAGAATTTATTGGTATACTGAGCAATAGCGATTGGCATAATTATTGACTCAGTTACATAATGTTCGTGTGTCCGCCCGTCCTTCCGCGCGATAATTCGAGGCCTGAAAAGGAAAGGGGAAAAATATTCATTAATTTTGGGAACATGTAAGGGAATCACATAGCAAAAACAGAAGGTTTGGTGAAGGGTTTAAAATGGAATAGAATATTTCTATTAGGTTGATTTCTCTAAATTCATTAAATCATATCGTTTGAAGTAGGTAACTAAAAACTCTGTACCGGGTACTGGAAGGATAAGGGGAACAAGATTTGTATACCATATCCTGTAATGTTATGGAAATTGGTCCATCTAGGTTAACCAGCGTTTTCTTAATGTACGAGTATTTCGGATGTTTGGAGACTACATGACGGGAATTTAGATCATACTTAGTCATGTTAATTAGGGCTATTTGATTGGACATAATAATAATAATAATAATAATAATTGTCTATTGATTAGCAGTTCTACATGATGGCACGTCAGCGCATGAAAATTGCAAATTTGTCATACTTGAGAAGTACCAGGGATTTGATTTGTGACCTTTGATTTTATTTAATTGATGAGGAACTAAAACGAATTAAAGAATAAATATGGCCGTTTGCGATCATAGTAAGCCACTTTGTAGGAGTTAATTAGTTAAAACAAAAACTTCTCCTGCCAAAACTGACAAATTATTATTAAATAAAAAGTTTTATATGATTAGAAATATTTTATATAAAAAAGACGAAAAGTAATACAAAACTCGCCATTACCTTGTTATTACTCGACTCGGAAGTTAAAGTTCTCGGCCCCGAATATTTTCTCGCCAGTAAAGTGTCATTTGCCTGGCGTATGTAAACGATTATTACACTTATGACACACATGATTGACTGTTATGGAAACATATACGAGTAGTTCGTGTTTACTTCCACGTTTTTTAGTCAGTTTTGCAACAAATTTCGATGCGCTATTGCAGCTGCTTTGTCCGTCCTTCTGTCCTCTTGCAATTTTCAATATGTTTATGTTAATGTTCTTTTTGTATTGGGTAGTTTATAGCTCTGGCACCTGAGGCAAAAAAATCTTATCGAGTAATGTGGGCATGCGGAGACTGCCCAATGTCAATTTTCTTATTTATTGAGATACTTTTTTTGAAATGTGAACCACAGATGCTTCTTCACTTTCTTATTTATAGAGATATTTTTTGAAACTTTAACCATAGATGCTTTCTAGTAATCCTAGTAAAGAAAAACAGCTCTCATAATTATTGCCTTTTGGGAAGTACTGATGAGTGATGAATGCATAGAAAATGCGTTGAAGTTAATCCTCTTAGGGCGAAAACCTATTCATTTGTTTTGTTTAATATGGCGTATTTAATTATTTTACTGCTTGTAACTTTTTACTCTTTTTGCGTTATTTTTTTCAATGTATACATTTTATTAGATTTAAAAATTATTTAATTAAAGTGGAAGTGGAATACATCTTATCTAAATTGATTTTTTTTCTCATACAAGGTACAAACTGCACAAGTACTGAGCCAGGATGTACTCATTCAAACGGCAGGTTGTGTCGCAAATAATCGAAGAGAATTCCAGTTTGTCCAACAAAATCAATGCCCTAGTGACAAATGTACCTTTCGGTCCTGAATATCGTGGTAAAGAAAGAGCCTACAGATACAATCCACACATATTTTGAAAAAATCATAATCTCCCAGAAAGATAATATTTGGGCCTGTGTTCTTGGTAATAAAGTGACATATCTAAATTTATTGGAAAAATTGAACTGGATAAATATGGAGCCGAGCTCCTGGATGGAAAAGTGGGTGGGACCAAGGGCGCGAAAGCGAGCGCAGATATGGGTGTGAAAGAAAGCAGCGTACCACCTATGGAAAAATCAATACAATATGATTTTAAAACAACCCCATGTTTTGACTTCAAAATTAAAATAAGGGAAACTATCACTTCCGCAGATAGTTAATGTGTAAAAGAGTACGTTAGGGAGCAAACATAAATCTTTTAGCTTAGGATCTAAGTATACAATAAATACAATAGGCGAAACAAGTGTTGTGGAATGTACAGAACCTTTTGAAGATACAATTCGAAATTAGGAAAAATTCATCAGGTGTCGTAACTATCAGGAGATGAAGTATTCCGGTCTAGGCAGGGGTCTAGGACATAAGGGCGCCGCCGAAAGGGCGCGGCCGTTAGGGCGCGAGACATAAGGCGCGTGGACATAAGGGCGAGGACAAAAGGGCGCGAGGACATAAATAAGCTGTGATGTTACTGTGGAACAAGTTCAAATAATTGGAGTAAGTATTACAAAAACATTGTGTGGCCTCGGCGCTTGCAGTAATGATTGGTCAACCTGTATGAGCATTTCAATTATTGTTACGGTTGAATGTTGTTTATTGGAGATTAAATAAATAAGTTTAAATAATTGTTTTGTTTATTTTATTTTTGGATTAATTATACATTTAAATTACGTATTAAAAGACTAGATTTATTCAGTTAGGAACTATATGCGTAGTATTTGTGAAAGTTTTATCTCATTTGTTCTCCGGTCGTAGATAAGTTTTCCTATCGCTGCGTAAGCTAATTAGTTTCTAGATAAGGACTTGTTCAAATTACGACCCAGATAAGAGTTAGCACAGGCGATAAGTACACAAAAAACGTCAATCTGAACATTTTGGGAGGGAAAGCTGGACTTTGTTGAAATGTCTCAGGTTAGGTGTCCCGAATAACGTACTAAAAGTCCAGATCCCCAACTGCGCCGCTCGTCGTGCTGTGGCACGTTTTTGCCCACCGAAATCAGTTTTTCGAAATGTAGCAGGCTTAGAGAAAAACTTTTGAAACAAAAAATGTTCCTCGTAAAATTTCCTACACGATAGCTTATTTGCAAGTTAGCCTAGACCTAACCGTTAGCCTACAGCGTTCTTTTGAGTAGTCTAATATCGAGTTTTTCGCCAGTCTACCCGCAGTATACACTATTTCAACACGAATTACTTTAGCTACGTCAGCGGAGTCAAATATTGTGTCAGGCAAGCAGACATTTCGATCGTCATCGGTTCGTTCCATAAGGCGGTCGAAAAAAAAAAACGCTGCACTCAGTCTCCACGCCTACCGATGCTGTCATCAGGTGCAAAAATGGAGAGGAAACAATTTCTCTCCGATCGGATGGGGTTGGCACATACACAGTGCAGAACTTCTGCCTACACCGATGACCGCTGCGCGTAACTACTCCTGACGAGTTGCTGAATTTAATTTCATGCGCTTGTCAAAAAGGATGCTTATCTGCATGTTCGTACAGAAAAGCAGGTGCGTCCTGATAGAAGACTAAGCACCGATTTCTGTTCAGTTCTCTTCGAGGTTCTGAAATTCAGAGATACGTACTCATTTCTCTTTCTTCTCTGTGTTACAGGACTGAAATGTTCCAATTTACGCTCCGGGTGTATGGATCTTTCATGCCTCAATGCTGAGGTACAAGCTGAGGAAGAGTCACACTTCGACGACAGTATGGACTCCGATGTCGAAACTACTCTGCATTCGGATGATGACATTGCTGTTTGAGTCGAACGATGAAATGTATATAGAATTAAGTGATTATAATTTTGAACTGTAAATAAGAAAATACGTATGCTTCCAGAATCTTAATGAAATTTCTTAAACTAACGTTCAAATCGGCTATCCTATGGTACAATAAGTGAGAAGTATGTTTTTCATCAATAAGTACAAAAAATCATCAAAGAACTCAATATTAGACTACTCAAAAGAACGCTGTAGGCTAACGGTTAGGCCTGGGCTAACTTGCAAATAAGCTTTCGTGTAGGAAATTTTACGAGGAACATTTTTTGTTTCAAAAGTTGTTCTCTAAGCCCCTGCTACATTTCGAGATATTAACGAAAAACTGATTTCGGGGGGCAAAAACGTGCCACAGCTCGACGAGCGGCGCAGTTGGGGGTCTGGACTTTTAGTACGTTATTCGGGACACCTAACCTGAGACATTTCAACAAAGTCCAGCTTTCCCCCCCAAAATGTTTAGACCGATGCACTTACCGCCTGTACTAAGTTAATTTTTTCTATTTCGTACCCAAAAAATACATCAGGTGTTTAACTGGAAAATTCGTTATTAGTTTCTTAGGAATTTTGGAAGACGGGTTTAAAAGCTTCTGGAATTCTGAAATTGATAAATTATGCCAATATCAAGATTTTCGTGGTGCGGAGGCAGAACGTTGCCCTAGAGTGTTTTACCTGTTTTTAATAATTGAGCTACCTGAACAGGTCCTTGTGGTGGTTTAGTAAAACGTTTTGCCGTTGCACATTGGCAATACATTAAAGCTTTAGCGGAATTTCAGATGCTTGGAAAATTTTAATTTGCTGTCGTCATTAAAGAAAATGTATTGTCGTTACGAAAGTGCAAATGAGTCTTGCTTTTGTTTTACAAAGGAGGTTTTAACTTTAGGACATTATAAAATGACATTTATATAGAGTTTGAAATATGCAACCAAATGATACATAGTATATACGTTTTGGATGTCTTGCGTATATTCATGTATATGCATCAGACATGCTTTGCATACTGACAAGTGTATATATACCATGAATATTCCTGTAATATGCAAAGATGTTCAATAGGATATTCCCTCGATATTCCATGTATGTACTATACATTCAGAATGGATGTTCTATAGAGATTCCTCTAATATTCGGGAAGCTTCCTTAGAATATTCATACTGGACATAAAATATATATGTCCATAATGAATGTATATAGTATATGCATAAGATGGACAGGATACTGCCTGTACATTTTGGATTTAATAGGTATATACATACATAAGATATCGAATTCTATGTGGATTTTGACACAAAAATAAACTAATCCGGTCTAATCATAATTTGCTGAAAATTGAATGTTATCCCAATTGCAATCGATTTACTTTTTGCGTCAAAATATCAGAGTGTGTGGGAGCGAATTATTTTGATGACCCACTTATTGAATATCAATCCCGAAGACCATAAACCGGTCAAGTCTATGAAAGTAAGAATGTCCGGTTTAACGAAAAATTGGTGTAATGGTGGTAATTAATATAAGAGAACTGTATTGAAACCTTTCCAGCAACTTACTGTAGATACAGAGGAATTTTTATTTATTTATTTTGCCTTTACCAACCCAACCCACTTATACATTTACAAATATCCATGCCCGAACCCGGATTCGAACCAGGGATCCTTAGCACCACAGTCCAGCTTCGACTGAACTGCACCACATGTGCCGGTTTGTTGAGTTAGACAAAAGCGGAGAGAATGGTTGTGTTAGACAAGGGAGGTTAAAGAAATGCGATCCCGGTAAATACAATGTGCCCAAGATAAGCATGTGCCCAAGATAAGCAGTCGGTTAAATTAGAAAAAAGTTGCGCAGTTTAGGGCTTAGTAAAATGATCATTCGGAAATCAGTTCCGAAGATGTTCGAAAAAAACCGAAATTAACCATATTCGTTATTTTTTTTGACCCCGTTTGAAAAGGTATCAAAAAAACAAATAGCAACTTTTAAAGCTCTACAAGATGGTGCCCACAGATTTTCATTGTGACGTTTCCTCTTTAAGAAACCATCACCAACTTCATACTTTTATAGATACCTGAAAGAAGAAAATATTGCAATTGAGTAGCATCATGTATGACACAATAAGATATGAGCCAGAGCAATATGTGCTGCATCAAAATGATTCAAAATTTATACAAGACTGCCAGGCATGTATTTTTTATGCATGTTTGTTGGGAGGAAAAAAATCATTTTTTTTACTTAACTTTGAATCGTACGCCTTCTAGCGACAAACCTAGAAATATGAAAATAATTTACAGCGATTTCTCTTGGTCTGCTTTGTTAACAAAATATTTT
>NW_022170403.1:8149128-8157538 GCF_008802855.1 Photinus pyralis | reverse complement strand
TGTTAAAATCGTAAAAAATCCGGCCACAAATATGAAAGATAGCGTTGCACATGGGCAATCCATTGTTGACGTGCTACTTCAATTTCAGTTTATGAGAAGAATTTAATTTCAATGCTTTTCTAAATAAGAAAGTTGGAACTGCGCATGCGCAAACCTAAATTTTAAAACTAATGTTAGATTTTCCTTTGTTCCAAGTATCAAATTTCACTTAAATGGTGCCATAGATAAAAAAGTTGGCACTGCGCATGCGCAAAAGAAAATTTTGAGACTGGCGCTCGATGATCCTTTATTCCATGTGCCTATGTATCACATTTCATTTAAATTCTTCCATAAATAAAAAAGTTGGCACTGCGCATGCGCAAAACCAAATTTTGAAATTGGCGTTTGATTTTCCTTTATCCCAAGTGCCTATGTATCAAATTTCGTTTAAATTCTTCCATAAATAAAAAAGTTGGCACTGCGCATGCGCAAAACCAAATTTTGAAATTGGCGTTTGATTTTCCTTTATCCCAAGTGCCTATGTATCAAATTTCGTTTAAATTCTTCCATAAATAAAAAAGTTGGCACTGCGCATGCGCAAAACCAAATTTTTAAACTGGCGTTTGATTTTCCTTTATCCCAAGTGCCTATGTATCAAATTTCGTTTAAATTCTTCCATAAATAAAAAAGTTGGCACTGCGCATGCGCAAAAACCAAATTTTGAAATTGGCGTTTGATTTTCCTTTATCCCAAGTGCCTATGTATCAAATTTCGTGTAAATTCTTCCGCAAATTCTTCCATTAAATTGGCATTACAAGTGCCTATGTATCAAATTTCATTCAAATACTTTTATAAGTAAAAAAGTTTGCAATTCGGTTTATAAATGGTCGAGATGCGAAAAGGGCACTGTGAATTTTGAATCGATTCGATTCAACTTTTGGCATTGCGTATTATATGGCTAAAGCTATGCCCATATTGAATTTCATGCAATTCAGTTCATAACTAACGGAGATGTAAAAGCGATCGAACATTTCTAAACAAAGTTATTGTTCACACGGACAGATAGATGGACAGACAGACAAAGGAACAGACGGACAGACCAGCATGCAGACGACAGATAGCAATGCAAAATTATAAACGATCTCTAGGATCGTTAATAAACGGCAAAAGTGTAAAATTATAGAACATGTAAAAAAACGGTTTTTTGTTTTTTTTACAATAACTTTTTTTGTAAGCGGTACAGAAAAAATTCCTTCCTTGGTACAAGACTCGACACCATAACGAACCAAATAGCGAAAAAGTAGAACAATAGCTCTTAAGATAAAGAACTAGTAGCGTCGCAAAATGAGCGGACGGACGGACGGACGAAGTGGCCACAATAGCGCATTTTTTTTTTTGTGGAAATGCGCTAAAAACAGGGCCAGATTGAGAGTTATTTAAAAAATGTGTTTTATAAAAACATTATATAACTCCATACTTATAAAAATTATGAGAAAAAGTTTGGTATGAAAGTTTTTTATTTCGCTAGGAAAATATCGTGATCAACTGATTATGAGGGTTAATAAGCGCGGTGTCGCAAGAGGAAGAGAAAACGGTGTCGGAGGAGACTATTCGCAAACGAAAAATGAATCATCTGTACGAGACATATCTATTGGTGACTCGCAACGAATATCTCTAAAACAAAGAGTCAAAGAAGGGTACCTATTCAGAAAAGGCGAGACGCGTATAGACGAAGCATATCTACTGATGTCAGCATTTTAAGTGCAAACAACTCCAAAACGGAGTATCGGAATAGAGTACTCACAAAGGGCGGTTGAAACGTCTGGACGAGACCATTCGATATGGCAATGTGCAAAGTTAACGTCAAAACAAAACATACTAGTATATAGCTTTTCTCCGAGTCGATTAATGTGCCGTGACGTTTTTTATTATGCTGTAATGTAACCGAGCAGATCTGTTCACTCACAACCATCTATATTTACAAGCCGTGCTGAGAATTATGGCAACACTGCGGGTAGGGCCGATTTCCGAATTCAACTCGACAGATTTCAGGTGTATTTTAGGTGTAATAATCCTATTTACCTGTTTTAACACAGTGAAATTGCGACATTTTGCGTTACTCCGTATTGAATCAACAGAAATTATTATATAAATTATAAGTTGCTAAACGAAATATATCGATTTGTTGTCATAAGCTCTAAATCAGGTTACTCATTACTGGACACTTTACAAGTACTTGATCACTTGATTTATTCAAGTACATGTACAATCTCAAATATGACCTACACACTATGTGGTCGCCCGGTTTCGCCGAAAAAAACCTCAAGTAGTAGGTATTCTAGCACGGGCATGTGAAGTCGATTTTCAGAAGGAACCTTCTGACTTATTCCCAGGAGTTCATGCTACAGGAATTTGAAGTCTACGGGGCTACCCTCTTTAAAAGCTTCGTACCTTCACCCACTGGAGTAGCGACCAGTTTACAGTCTGCCATTCCGAATCACACCTGGAAGTCGTTGATAAAACCGCGCTTATGCACAGCGACTTTACCGCCCTTTCAGAAATTAAGTGCCCAGGCGTGTGCTTCACCTCGACCTCTTTCGACAGAAGTCGGTCCGGGTTCGATTCCCGGACGATGCAGAATTTTTTTAATTTTACAAAATTGTTTAGCATGTCTACATTTCGCCAGACTAATGATGGTCGTTCATGTACGATGTCACACAGGCCCGCAAGACCTGCTGTTTCTACATAGTTTGGAGTCTATATAAATAAAAATGAATGTTTGTCCGTCTGTATGTCCCTTATGCCATCCTAAACCATTCAGCCTATTGAAATGAAACTTTGTTGGACGTACGCCCGCAAAAGCTTCTGATTTAATAAAACACTTCCCGAAATTCCAACAGGAACGAGAAAAAACGGGATTTTGCATTTGACAGTCGAGATTGGGGAGATGTGACATTTAGTATGTACGCTTGTTTGAAGGCGTAAAGGTGTACTCCGAAAGCACTTCCTGAAATTACAAAGGAACGGAGGAGCATAGGAACGAGAAAAAATAGATACACCCCATTAACTAATATAGGCAGTACGAAATTGCCGGTAACGACTTTAAATATCAACCGTTTTAATTTTAATTGCATCATAAACTATACACAATAGGATTATGTATGGTATAGCTTATCGGGTCAGTCGCTCCACCGGTCTGTTGTCACATATGGACTCTTTTAATGAAATTTTCCATTACCGTTTGATTTAAATGTGGCTGAATGTTATTGCATTGCCTTGCTCCCAGAATTTCCTCGGGCGAGAAGCGATCCACAGGATCGCAGATCTCGTCCTCTACGTCTGCGTAGTGCATCCGACGTGAAACAGCGGCCTTTCAAGTGACGTCTTCATGAGTCCCAAAATGTGGAAATCGCACGGCGACATGTTAACCATGGTGGCAATCTCGTCCTCTGTGATGTGTCTATTGGGATTTACAACCTTATGCACGCAAACAATGAACTCTTCCGAAATCACGTTGTATTGTCCCAGTCGCGCATTGTCGTACAAGAACTCTCATCCTTCCTAGAACCGCGCCGACCATATTTTGACTGTAGTGTATCTGAAAATATTGTCACCTTACATAGCAGCCGCATTCTGCGATGAATCTCCATCGTCTTCATCCCTTCAGCTGTCGGAAAACGCGCACCTCGCTTTTCCTCCTTCGACCCTGTAGCCATCTCCTCAACTTGTTAATTATCAGTGCGCAAACGCATTAAGGTAACCGTATCATGACCGTACTATGGAACGTATCAGACACGGAAAGTATACGATGCGGACTACTATGCCCACTAGACCGTATCAACTCAAGACCTCTTTCATCAACAGACTCAGAAACAGAATCATACAGGATTACTTTTGGCATATAGGAAAAGGGACAATCGAAAGTTTTAAATACTGGTGGTGCGTGAACAACGTAATATGTACAGTCAATGAATTCGAAGCCATTGTATGGACTAATGACATGATTTTATCAGCATAACAAATTGTTATTATGTAAATATAATGTTACACATTTGTTAACATATTGTATATAAATCCATATAGTTTTAATAAAGATAATAATAATAATAATAATAATAATAGACCGTATCAACACCGTATCATACCCGTGCGTAACGGTTATATAGTGACCGGAGCATCCGCGTGTCGTATCCGTACGGTTCCCGTTGGCTCAGTTATACTTGTAAACAAACGCGTCAGGAAGAGGGCTCGAAACGAAAAGTCGAGGGAGAATACTGAGCATTATTTATATCTAGTCGATGACGAAAAAAAATGTCATATGTACTTCCGTATGTTCATCATTTCTGCGCCTGCGCGCACCGGTGTCATATACGGAGCGTCAACGAATATTTTGACGGTGCCTATACGTTCCGTGCATGGCACGCGACGGTCCCACGTTACGGTGCTGGTCGGTGACTAAACGGTCTAGTGGGCATAGTCTAATACTATTCCATGCAAACAATATTTTTTGCCTGGCACGTTCCTATTACGGTCATGGTATGATACGTTGTAGTGGGTAGAGACCTTTAAAATGACATTTCACGTTGAAAATTATGACAATTAGCATTTAAATTAAAATCGGCATAGCCACGCTAAAAACTCCCATAAGGATTGCATTGCCCTATGTCCCCTGTACTGCAAAGTCAAGGTGAGACGGACTTTAGTGTTCCTTAGGTGAATTTGAATTGAAAATGTTCTATGATTATGAGATATGATTTTTTTCGTTTAATAACATTAATAGGAACCATACTGTTGAAAAATTATTTTATTCTACGAAAAAATATTAGTTATGAAAATAAATGTTTACAATAATTGCTCAAAGTGTCCTTCATTGTAACCATATTCTACCCGTTTAATAAGTTGACGGTTTCTTAATAACACTATCTAAGTACTTGATATGGTCAGAATGTCTCATTAATACTATTAAATTTAAAAAAAATCATGCCAATGAAACATGACCCATGTTCATATGACATTTTCGACTCGAATTCATCTAAGAAACGCGTAGTAAAATTTTGTCCTTTTCCTGGCGGGACACCCTGTATGTAAAAAAAATATGTTAAAGTGGTCAATTCTATTTAATGCAACGTGTAAGAGTGATCGCATAATTATGAAAAATATATCCAAATTGTGCTAGTTTATGAGGGAATGACTAAGGCTATACATTTTCGTTGGAGACCGGAACAGCGATCGCCGTCATAAATTGTAGAGCGATGATTTACCTACTTCAATTCGTCTCCATACTTTCATAAACATACCAATCGTTTCATCAACTAGATACTCCTAAATATGACATCGAGGACAAAAGGAATGGGGGTCAATGCGTTTACTCACTTTTTTTAAGAGCTGCTCTCCATACTATCGCAAAACGTTTTCTTGGTTATTTCATCGTGATAATCACCGGTTTTCAGGTTTTCTTCGACGAAAATATTAAATCTGCTCCATAAATGAAGCCTCTTTTGCAACCACAATAGGGTTCAATAATACATCTGCACTAGTGTAATTTATATCATCTTACACTTCGCTGATAATTATCTTGCTATACGAACATCCAACGGCGCCATTTTGAAAAACCTATGGTAGTAATAGGTACCTACTCTATATAAGGACGTTTAAACCGCCAAAGAGTTGCTCCTCTCAAACTTTATTGTGGACCGATGATAGCGTTACGCGTTCCTTCTTCCTTGTGAATTTTAGATAGATTTAGTTAAGTGAAAATCGAGGTGAAAATTGAACAAATTCAATTTTACTCTTTGCGTACATCTCGTAGGTATATAACAGCACAGATAGACATAATATTTATTGAACCCATTAGATTTAGATGGAGGGGAGCGCAGTTCATCGTTTTTAATGGTTTTTGAAAATGCACTTACAGTGTAGAGCCGTTTAATTTTAAAGGATCTCCCTGGTTTATTTTTAGGACGTAGCTCATTTAAGACATGTTCCGATTACAAACCCTCGAAACATTCTCCAGATGGCATACTCATCCTAAAAATGCACAGATACAATTTAAAGTACAGCTAAATAACTAATTTTGATAGCCCTTTGGGCAACAATTTTTCTCATCATAATCGCGTATGTTTGAGTTTAAGATTTGGGTCGTTTATGCTTAAATTATTCATTTCCAGAACTCGTCCATCGGCCCGAAATGTCAGCATCATCAGAACTTCATCTTAAAAGCCGTCGCCCTCGTTTCTTATTCTTCATTAAACCTGAATTGGAAGTTGATCCTAAACCACTTCTGCCATTACAAACAAGTTCCTGAAATTGGCATCATCATTGGGAACACCTTTCGATATTAAGAGAATGATACATTAGCAAACTCTCTTAGTGTTCAGAACACGTTCCCGTTCCCCTCGAACAGAAAAGAACATTATACAGTGAATTTTTTTTAAATGCGAACATAGGAGTTTGCATGCAATGTAATTTCCCTATGTTCGATTTAAAAAAAAACACATCAATCTATGAGGTGTGCGCGGTTCACATTCCCAAATCGTGCAACTTGTGTGACTATGAACAGCAACTGATAGTCTTTATGATGAAGAGCACTCGGTAAGATTTTTTTTAAATCAGCCGTGTGAGGCCATAGCAACTTTAGGATAAATTTACGATAACTTGACTTCACCTGGTACGCGCTGACATCGCAATTCATTGTGAACCAACCTTCAATTATTTGTAGGCCATGTGCACCTGGTATTCCACTAATTTGATTTATTCAATACACAAATGAAGAAAATAAGAAAATAAATAACAAAAACAATTACAACAAATGTTCGAACTGGCCTCCTTGTCATTCTAAGCAATAACCTAACCGATTTCATAATTAAATTGGACGGCGGTATTTTAAAAAATGTGACAGCTGTCAATTGTATCTACTACTCATTTGAACTACTCAATAGATTGATGTGTTTTTTTTAAAAATCGAACATAGGGAAAATACATTGCATGCAACTCCTATGTTCGCATTTAAAAAAAATTCACTGTATAAAAGTCTTCTGTTTCTGTGTTTCTTTATGAAATAATGGAAAGGGAGTGAAAATGAGTCAAAAAGAATATTTCAATCTTGTCGAGTTGTGTTTGTAGTCAATCACAGGCGCGGATTTAAAGGGGGCGGCAGAGAGATTCAAATTCTTGATCATTTAATAATTGATCTAAAAAATCATTTTAGTGAAAAAAAAATTATCCAATTTAAACTTAAATATATTAATACTTAATGCTCTTAAGGCTTCACAAATAAAAAAAAGGATTGCGCATGTACAAAACAATTTTGTTGATTCGACATTAGTATCACGTTTATTTGAAGTAACTACATACAACATTTCATTTATATCTTAACAAAGGGAAATTTGGATTGCGCAAATACAAAAGTTATCGTGGACAACGCACAACTGCACACGGACAGACAGACGGCCGGAGAGACAGACGGGCAGACAGCAATGTAACATTATAAACGATCTCGAGGATCGTTAATAAACGGCAAAAGTGTAATGGTATACATGAAAAACATAGATTTTTTACAATAACTTTTTTTCTAAGTGGCACAGACAAAATTGCTTACTTGGTGCAAGCCTCGACACCATAACGAACCAAATAGCGAAAAAAGTAGAGTTGAGTTGGACTGGGCGGGACCGTGTTGGGTAAAGTTCCGTAACCGGTGCTGCTAGTCTGTCAAACAATGTCAAGCGACAAAGACGATTTACTACTGGCGAGTGCGGGGTTTTAATAATGAATTCTTTAATTTCAAAGAAAAAGAAGAAAGCCTAGACGTTGGTGGGTAACAACACCATTTAAAAATGGGAGTTTGTATAGTGGCAGTCACTTACTAGAGGAACTTCAAAATGAAGATGGTGGATATTTTAAAAATTTTTGTAGGATGACCATAGAAATTTTTAATACATTATTTCTTCTTGTGAAACCAAAAATTGAGCGATCGAAGGCAGACAAACGAATAAAAACTAAAATGGCGACAAATCCTGCCCAGACCACATCAAATTTCCCTTTGATGTACCGCTCACCGAGCGAACGCAATCAAACGCCAACAGCGCCGTTGGAAGCGGTTGGAAGCCGTTGGAAGCGGTTGGAAACCGTTGGCTCGCGCGGTACACACCAATCCGAACACCTACAAATCTGTAACCACATGTGCCTTGGCTTGCGTTGGAAAGTCGGTCTGTGCGCGCCTTAAAGGTAACCCTAAATCATTAAATTGTGTTTGACATTTCAATGTGTACTGTCACTTTTTGTCCCGCGTGACGTTTTTCTCCCCCAAGAAAAAAAGTGATAGTTTAGTGCCTTAGTTGAATGACAAAACACGTTGGTTTAGTCCACGGAGTACAACAAGTAAAACAAAATAATGTCGACAATCCCATAGCCTTACTTGACAGAATGTATATCA
>NW_022170403.1:8111305-8149028 GCF_008802855.1 Photinus pyralis | reverse complement strand
TAGACCCGCAAACGCTTCGTTATCGATCTACAGGGTGTTATAGTTCTACCGTACACTGTACAACCTTCAATTTATAAACATATGCAACCACAAGATACTATTTTAAATGACAACTGTCAATAAAGTCAGGGCCTGGCCATTTTAAAAATTATAGTTTTATTTTACTAACTACCGAAAATTGATTTTTATTTTTTTTCTTGATAACGGTCGCAATTGCGAAATAATTACAGGAGACCAAAACGTTTCTAAATAAACCATGAAATGAAATTCTTGTTTCATGATCTACCAGTTGTGTTGTGTTAGGAACACTCTGTATAATTAGTGAATTTTATATTTGATGAACGGTTAATATGTTTGTACAGTTCGCGACTCTTGTTTCGTATATCACCGAAAATTTTGGAACGTAGAAAAACTTTAAAATTTTTGTATAATCCGCCACCATATTGGATCCGCCATTTTGATTTTTGCAATTTTGACAGCAGATTCGTAATCAACAGACCAGAAAACCCACTAGTACAAAACTGCAAATGATTTCTATAAAAAGTCAAATATTTCGCAAAGGACGACGCCATATTAAGTCCGCCATTTTGAATTTCCTGATTCTGGCATCGAATTCGTAATCTGCGACCCTAAAAACCCTCTGCTACGAAATTGCAAATCATTTCTTTAAAGTTTGGAATGTTGGCCGCAAAGCGCGGTCTTTGGCCGCACTGTGGCGTCGTTTAGATCCCAGGCACATTTCTTTCTTAATGTAGGTACTGTACTGGTTAGATAAAATTTTGGCCGAAGTCCATGACTGTATAATTCGATTGATATGGCGATGTTCAAAACTATACGGCTGTCCATAGTTCATACGAAGGGAACTGGAATAGCTTGGAATACAGGGTTCCCAATCGGGAGAAATTTCATAGCAGTACAGAGTTACAGAGAAGAACAGCTCATTCTGATAATCTGGTTCCTTTGGAAAATGCCACGTTTTTCAATATCTGCTCTCACTCTCTCATCTATGGCAAATATCTAAATATTAAGAGATCCCTAAAATTACAATCAGTTTTAAAGAATATATGAGAGAGAGGAGAGGGAGGGGGGGTGCAAATTGTGACGTGTTTTTTCCTGTTTGAACATTTCTCTTAATTTATTTAACATTCGATTTATATTTATTACTCTTATTCTATCTAGGTATTTCCTTTGTATTTAGTTATCAAGATGTAAGTTACTTCTATGGTAGTTTTTTGTTATTACTTTAGTTCTTTATTTTCATCGCTAGAGGCATCCGTATGTTATAGGTTTCATTGACCTTGCTTCATGTACTTTTCATTTTTTGCACTTCGTTCTATCACTACTTCTTAAATTTTGTTTTCCGCATTCCCTGTACTTGTCTCCTTCACAAAAGATTTTTGTAAAAAATGATTGCTCTGCGTATTTTTTAGGGCTTTTTCTTCTCTCATAGTTCTCTCAGTCCCGCATAGATCTCTCATAGTTTTTCTCTTGTGGATTACTTTTCCGTTATTATCTACCTGGATATTACTGTGCATTGTAGATTAGTTGAAATTACCGCTACTCACATTGGTGGATCCATCTTTATTTGGGATGATAATTATTCAAAATTATCTCTGTCTTTCCCAAAAAAAGCCGTCAATAAAAACCTTTTTTTGGGAAAGACAGAGTTATTTTTTATAATTACCGGTACTTATTCCGAAACCGTTGTGTACTATTTTTAGTTACGTTACTTGTGTCTGAATAATTTGTTTGTGTTATCGTATTTACATTTTGAATTAGATTATCTTGTTATTGTATAGAAATTCAATTATTTGTGCATCGTAAAGTAGTTTTTGGCGTATTTTCCAACTCATGTTGGAAGGCGCTATAATGGTCACTTCCGTCGTTCGTCCGTCCGTCCGAGCCCTTAACTACTCCTACAGTTTCCAAGATTAATGTGCGCATGCGCAGTCTCTTTAACCACAGATGCTGCTAGTAAAGACAAGCACATTGCATACTGTATGAAATTTTTACAACAGATTCTTGTAGTAAAGACAAACATATCGCACATTTTAAGCATCAGGTGTGAGCATGCGCAGACCTTATTTATAAAAATATTTATGCCATAACTTATTATCCATTAGAAATTTTCGGGAAGTACTGATCAATTAATGAAAAATTTACCACGCAAAAACGTTTTTTTCATTTTTTTGAAGTCACGTCACGTTCATGCTTTTATACACAGATTTGTAAATTGGTACGAACAATTTGTTGTCGGACCAAAATTTTGCTTTTGACCAGTTAACGTAAATTACATTATTGATTCATATTGAGTATTAATTAAGGTTTTAGTATACCATTTACCCTGGTGTCAGACGTAGACATTGCTACAATATTTATGTGGGCGCTATTCCTTCTTGTTATCTGTTACAGTTAAGGCAGAAAAGCGCCCTGCTGAGCCCAAAAGGCCGTTAGAACTAGAGTTCAAAAGTAATTTTTATTTTCGACGACTCCTTTATACAGGGTGTAGCACCTAAGATCCCTCGGATCATTACTCCTTTACCATAAGACACCATATCAACCAGTTCTGCTTGTGTTTGGAATATTTTCGAAACGCTGATTAAAAAACAATCATACAATGCCGACACTGTACTGTTAATTGTGAGAATTGAACATCTTTTGTTTTATCATGGCACACTTCGGTTCGGAAAAGAAATTTTTTTTAATAAATTGGCGTTTCGACTTGTTTTTCTCTGAAATTTTCTTATACAATGTGTGGTTTTGTTTATATCAGTGGAAAATTTATAGTTTTGGCTGCCCAGGGGTATAATTTGTTTAGGGGGGTGCCGTTTGAAATTTTAAAAGCCATTTAGCGAAGGTCAATTAAAAATTTGTACCCTCTTGCGGCAATCCGTTCTTGAGGTATAAGGGAATATACCCGATCACGATAAGAGGTCGAGGATTCGGGCTATGGTTGGTAGAAATTAATTCTTTTCGTTGAGACTTTTCATTAGAGTACCATTAAGGATAAAATTAGTTCCAATCCCCCTCCCCTTCCATCCCGTACTTTAATAAGAGGACAGAAAGGAGGGCAGTAGTTGGTAGAAAACGGTTCCTTTCGTTGAGACCCTTAAGTAGAATACAATGAGAGATAAAATTAATTTTTTACCCTTGATAGA
Organism: Photinus pyralis; assembly: GCF_008802855.1. Classification (NCBI taxonomy): domain Eukaryota; kingdom Metazoa; phylum Arthropoda; class Insecta; order Coleoptera; family Lampyridae; genus Photinus; species Photinus pyralis. The sequence goes on along the minus strand of NW_022170403.1, from coordinate 8,145,870 downwards.
TATATGTAATTATTTATGATCCATAAAGCATCTTCTTCTGCTTCAACGACTGCAACTCTTTCTAAAAATACGAATATGAGGAAGAGAAATAATTTTGCAGGGACATGTAGATAAAAAATAAAAATAATAACGTTTAGGTTGTATTCAACCAATTACTTTGTGAGTTTGATTGATTTGTAATTTTTCATGGTTTCTGATTATGACAAATACTCCATTGTTCTATATTTTTGCGAGAAAATGAAATAAAGCATAATCTAGAGGAAATCTTGACGAGAAAATGAACCGGACAACGTCTCAAACCTAAATAAATGTCCTAGTTGCGTAAGGATATTTGTACTATGCGTTACAAAGGAAAACAGCCTGAAGGCGCAAATAAATTTTGGAATCTCTGGATGAAACTTGGAAACTGAGTTGAAGTAGGTTAGGCCAGAATCGGGGAATATTAAACGGTTTTAGAATCTAGCACCGTCGTAAGTAAAAAATGTATAGAAGGGAATACTTATATTTAACTGAAAAACGTAGATTTAAAGCCTTCATGGAAAAGTAAAATAGCTTTACTTCTGGTGAAACTATCGAAAGTGTGCTGAAAGCTACCGTAATATGTGCTTGGATAATATACATTATACTTACGACATCCATCAAAAAGTTTGGATTCCACCAAAGAGCTCTATCGAGTTATCAGTCTGCTTAACATTCAACAATTCAAATCGAATGAGTAATTCTAAATTTAAAGTCCCAATTACGTCGTGGTGAGTCAAGTTTCTAAAACTGTCAAAAGTTAAGTGCATTTTATTTTAGCAGTGATGCTCCCATTTGCCACCTGTAAAAATATTCTTTTATTTAAATTGCCGTTTACGACCCACATTAAAATTTTTTTTATGGAAACTACGCCTTGTTGTCTTGTCTAAAAACTCGTAATTGGATAAAAATTACCTGTCAATGATAAAACCGACCTTTATTTTTGTTGTGGGAGACCTTTACTTTTTTAAACGTTTAAGGTAAAAGTAATTGGCGGTTCGTGGAGCGGAAAACGTATAAATAAATGCCTAATTTGTAAATTATATTATGTTCATGTGGCATTTTAATTAGTTTATTGTTAGAATTTATGAATTATGGTAGAAAAGGTGATGTTTCAACATGCTTATTTTTGATCACGTTGATTGAAATTTGAAGAACTGCCAAAATTAACAATTATTTTGCCAAGTGAGTAATTAATGTAGGGTGTCCGCCGCTTTTTGCTTTCATTACATGGAGTACATTATAATGATACGTTTTCACAACATCTATACGCTTCGCCATCTAGTGCCAGAAAGACATTTATTAACGATGAGATCGTTTATAATTTTGTATTGCTGTCTGTCTGTCCGTCCGTTCGTCCGTCTGGCTGTCCGTCCGTCCGTCCGTCTGTCTGTCCGTGTGCACGATAACTTTGTGTAGAAACGGCCGATCGCTTTGCAAATTGATACACATGTTCTTCGGGATATATGAAAGGTCGCTATTGTTTTTTGTCTACGTAGACTAACGGGCCAAAAAGTTACCGCCCAAAAGCTGCCCAAACCTCCAAAAAGGGTTTCTCTTATAACTCTTGTTACAAAGAACATATAAATGTCCGGTTTTCTGTGTTAGTAAATATTTCTTAAACTTCAGGCAACTATGCAGATGCAAAAAAATATTGCGCATGCGCATTACGACTTTTATATTTGCGCATTCTCCGATTTTTTTACATCTCCGTTAGTTGTGAACCGAATTGCATGAAATTTTGTATGTAGGCACCTCAAATAAAAGTAAAACTAGTCAAAAAATTTATTTTGCGCATGCAAACTAATGCCGATTCAAACGTTCGTTTTCGAAGCCATGCTGATCTGGTGGGACAGAATCAAACCCTTAAGGTGTATTGTAAAAATGATGTATGTATGAAGATCTCGAGGATCGTTCGGTATTCAGTTGTATCGGATTTTTTGAACACTTTTTATATACCTAGGAATTTTTTAACATAATTTGTACCGTAAAATGCTCAAAACTGCCGCCTTTTTTTCTTTCATGTAAATTTTATTTTTACCGTATTTTCCTCAAAGTGAAAAATCGTTATTGGCTGCACCTGCACTTTGTCGCCCGTCCGTCCGTCACACGTACTACTTCTACACGACGGAACAGTGGAGGATTCCGTGCGACCGGCATCACATCAAGTTAGCTCCCCACTTTTTGAATCTTCAAAATATTTTTATTGCAATCGTTTGTTGGTGTTGGTTAGTTACATTTTCACGTTTGAAGTTTGATCGTAATTTAATTATTCAAAAATTTATACAGTTTTCGACGATGTGGACACTGTCGGGGTACGTAGTGTCCACCGGCGAAGTGGGCATGGTCGATGTGCCTTGTGGTCACTTTCGCTTTAGTGTCCCTTGTTGTACACCTGTCGGTGATGTGTGCACAATCGGCGTAGTGTCCGTTGGCGTAGTGTCCTTGGTCGGCGATATGGACTATCAAAAAATCTTGTCGGCGTTCGACGTCAGATGTGACAAAAGAAGCAGAAAATGAAGTATTTTTGTCTGTATCTGTACAATATAGAACTTTGGGATTTATTTTAGATGATTTACATAAATAATTAAGGATAAGGAAATGTAGGATCTATCCTTAATCTTTAACATTACGTACTAGTGTACTACCACCAACCAACCCTCAACAAATGATTGCAATGCAGATATTTCTAAACTTCAAAGGTGGCGAGGCTAACTACACGCCCAAATTTTTGAATTTTGAATAATTAAATAACGATCAACCAACAAACGTAAAAAGGAAACTAACAAACACCAACCCTTTACTCCAAGTGCCTATGTATCAAATTTCATTTAAATACTTCTATAAATAAAAAAGTTTGCAATTCAGTGTATAAATGGTGGAGATGCGAAAAGGACACTGTGAATTTTGAATTGATTCGACTAAACTTTTGGCATTGCGTATTATATGGCTAAAGCTATGCCCATATGGAATTTCATGCAATTCACTAGTCACTAGGAAAAAAAACAAAATTCCATCACGCAGTAGTTGTGCGCGTTTACAAGATCTTTCCGACTACATCAATTTGCAAACAATCGGACTAGAACTGTAGAAGCAGATAGGAAAAAAACGAAAAATCAATACGTTAGTATAACACGTTCGGGGATGGCGGCCAGATGTCGCCGACCCATCAAGTAGTCCGGTCCCTAAAGTTATTAATTACATGGCCGCGGAAGGTAGCATGTACACTCCTCGTCTTTCTACACTCGTTCTTCTACCCTTTCCAAGATATGAATTTTTGAATTTGTGTTGCTAACTTCCGTCCCAGCAACACATTGAAAGCAGGATCGCTATAACCCCACCCTGCATGTGTTGCCGTATGTCTGCAGTATCCTGCTTCTTATTTCAGCCCGGCAACACCAACCCTTCCCAAGATATAGATGCTCTATTCTTACAGAAATCTCCTGAAACTTCGATTAGAATATTGCGAACAAAGCCCACAATAATGAACTTGTTGAATTAAAAAAATTGTCATTTTTCGATTAGGTTTGCTGGAACCTCGACTCTTTAACTATTTGAGAAGTTTGCCTTTCTGTTCCCACTTCAGGTGCCTATATATATATCTTCATTTTTTTAAATAAATCTAATAGATTGTGTTTCAAACAAGTTATATTTTCACTATTCTCGTATAGAAACACAGGCAGAATAGGGTTAAAACGATCCTGCGTCCAGTGTATTGCTGGGACCGAAGTTAGCAACAGCAACAAAAATTCGTATCTTGGGAGATACTGATGTTACTGACTTGCACTAAGAAGCAAGATGAAGCAGGATTATAGCAGCACAGGCAGGAATCAGTTTGATCAATTCTGCTTCTAAAGTGTTGACAACTTATAGGAGCCGGCCAAAGTGAGACTAAAAGCTACCTTTTTACAAATAAATTTGCAAAAATGCGCTTAAAACAACAAAAGGTCACGCCTCGGGTCACGCAGTAATAACAAAGTTTGTTTATAAATATGCACTGCAAGTGAATTTAATTAAGTACCTAAATGTTGTTAAGTCTCCATGTTGTGTTGTGATAAAAAAATTATGCATCCTTGTTCAGGGGTGTGCCATCTTGGGGTAGGAACGTTGAGAAATCGGAATATCTAGGCAATTCCCCGCATGCGCAAATCAATATTTTGAAAGTGTTAGTTTCACTTATATTCGTAGTGTTTACAAATTTTCATTTAAATATCTTCATAAATAAAAAAGACCGGCGTCAAGTTAGCCCCCCATTTTTTGAATTTTCAAAATATTTTCATTGCAATCGTTTGTTGGTCGTTTCTAACGTTATAGTTTAAAAATTTAGGTTTGCGCATGCGCAGTGTCAACTTTCTTATTTATGAAAGCATTGAAATGAAATTCTTCTTATAAACAGAAATTGAAGTAGCACGTCAAAATGGATTGCACATGTGCAACGCTATCTTTCATATTTGTGGCCGGAATTTTACTATTTTAACAGAAGTCGCATCTTACAAATGGGAAAGGAATGCAAGTGGAAATGCGCTTTTTGTAAATCGTTTAGGATTACTTTTTTAACTTGTTTCCTCTAGTGGAAATTCTATTGAATTCGACGCAACGTGTTGAACTTAAAAATGGGCAAAGGTTTACTCCGTAACATGAATTATTAAGAATTCGCATCGCCTTGAAATCAAGTCTAGTGTGGAGTTGTAGGAATGTGTTGTTGGAGTAATAAATAATAATAGGTAAATAAAGCCAATTTACCTTTCCAACAAAAGACGCATATAAATGAATCGATTTTAAAACTCATATTTCTAAATTTGGTTCCCGGCGAGTTATAAGTATGTCTATGATCATAGAGAGTGTAAATCACCTAATTATTTTGAATGAACCCGCTATATATTATAGAGTTCATTGAATTTGTCACCCACTATTGTCTATTTTGACGGCGAAGTTCCGAGATTCAATGCCACACCTTCATTAAATTGGATACAAAATGGGTAGTAGCAGAAAATGTAGGTTAATGGTTTCCCGTGTAGTACGCGAATTTCGTAGTAGTTAGCAAATATACGCAATTTTCAACAATTGGCATAGCATTCGTGTCCTAATTAAAAAATAACAAGCGATATATGACACCAATTTCATTAAAAAACCGGTAGCGCACTGAGGTTGATAATAAATCCAATTTAATCCACGCGCATGTTTCAATTCTGATTAATTTTTGAAAACTCTGAAAAGCGGCTCGTAATGTAAACTTAATGCTCTCAACAAAACCAGATATAATGCTTTTGTCATGGATGAAAACTCGATATCCTTTCAAACCGCAGTGCGCGACTACACTTTTGCCACAAAAGATAAAAACTTGATTCTACTTTAAAATAATTTTTATCGCATCAATCTAAACATGTCAAAAAGAAGATAGCAAACTTGGATGAGCTTGAACAAGGAATGAGTGTGGGAGATGTAACAATGCTGGCAGACGCGAATAATACGTAGAATTCATTATAAGTATGCCTCCAAAATATTTAGAGCTCGAGTTCATTAAGAGCTTTCCAACGACATTGATCGACGATGTGAGTTCATCCGCGATAAAAAAGGTCTTTATAATTGCGACTGTTTGGGAATTGTATAAAAAGAATTTGTTCAAGTAGGTAAACCAATTCATTACAACTGAGATCGAAACTTCTTTCTTGTCCAACCACTTTTATACTCTGCGTATAGGTACACCTTCAGAATAACATATAACATGCAACCTAGACTGAAATGTTAAGGCAGTGGCTAATTATCTACTTCCTTTGCCTCTAATTTTTAGGGAATGGATAAGTTCCAAATCGCTAATTTATTCGTTCTTATTGATTAAAAATTAATTTGGCTAATTTTCGTGTGCAAGTAATATTGAAACGACTAGATACTTGTTTATCACAAAGAAATATCTACTATCGATTTATGGTCATTGCATTCGAAATGATTTGAGTTCATTCAATGCTAATCCATTATATTGTTAACATAACAGTATTAGATTCCACAGTTTCGTCTCCGTATGCCCCTTTTTAATAAACCGTAATTATTTTTCTGAGAGGTAGGGGTACCTACTCCATTTTATTGATCCGCACAGGTTATTGATTTCACTGCACCTTTTAGAAACCGTCAAATGATAAAGACGACCAGACAGTAACGTCAAAAGATCGAAGATTCTGAAGATCGAGACAGCAAAGCTGTAATAAAAAAAAACAGTTAAAGAGAGGGACTTTTAAACTTTGACCTTCACTTGTAATTCCTATTATTTTATCATTCTCCTTAGTTGCTCCCTAATGATCATATCCTACCTTTGAAATGAATGAAACGTCTACGTTGTGGTATACTTGATCTGTGGTTTTTCGTGCTTACTTCTAACTGCGAGTCTGTCCAATGTCAATGTGCAACCCAACCACGAGCAATGGAGATATGCGGAAGATGCACATGTCACATGTCGACATTTCAAGTTACAATCGACTTGGAAAAGGATGTCGTAAAATTTCATAACTAAAGAAGACGTTGGCTAACGAGTGCATAGATTGCTGGAAAGGTTTCTGGAAACAATGTGAAAAATGAATATGCAAAGCATTTTCCCATCTCAAACTCAGAACTCATTTCGGATAACGCAAATATAACATGCGGGCAGCGATGGTCGCATTTTGAAAATACTCAAAATGTATCGCCAGCATTTTAGAAAAGATTACAAATTCAAAAAACTGCACTTTCTGAATGTAAACACAGCAGTATAATTTAGAAATTACGGCTGTTATTATTTTATAAGGCATCGTGTTTCATTTGTTTAATTTTCGAAGGTCTACCTAAAAGTGTAGGGTGTTTTTCTTTCGCGCCATCGACAAATACCTGAAATACGTCAATTAAGACACAATTTAAGCATTTTTATTAATTAATTAATTAATCTCATTTTCCCAATATTTGAGGTTGGGAACGATATTTTGAAAAACGGTTTTCACTGGCCTCTTTGGGCAATATTTGGTTACTTTTTCATAAAGAAAAAGTCATATCATTCCATTTGATTCTTTTGATTTTTTTAGGATTTTGGATCATAGTGTCAAAACTAGCCCCTTGGCGGAGAAGGATTCAACTAAATTAACTATATTTTGGTTGATTCTAATTGCCCAAGGAATGCTCTTTTGAACAATACCAAATTTGTTAAAATCGGTCAAACGGTTAAGAAGTTAAAGTTATTGCAAAAACAATTGAACGCCCCACACCAACCTTGTTTTTGAAATATCTGAGTTTTTGTTTTTACGAAAATGATAGATAAACTGGTTCTCTTTAAAAACGTGAAAAAGAATGTTTAGTTTATAATGCGAAATTTAAAGAAAATGCAATTTTAAAATTTAAGATGGCAGTTACACCCTCTGCCGGACATTTTTAGAACTTGAAGATATTTTCCATCGATTCTTCATAACCGATTTACCCAATAATTTTTTTACCTCTAAGTCATATGACGAACGGTGAACAACCCTGTACTGTTCTGGCCACAAAGGAATTACGTTTTTCATCCATTATACCTTCTCCCAAGGCACTAACTCCATGGTGCAGTCGGTCCCTCTAAATAAAGCAAGAAGTAAACAAGTGAGAGATTCAGCAGCCTGAGTCGCCTCCAAAAATCCAAAGAATTAAATATCAAATTTTTAAAGACCTGATGTAATTCCGGATACAAAATAGAAAAATTTAACATGAAAACTCTTATCTCCAGAGTCGTAATTTGGGATCGATTTAACACAAAACTAACCATTTACAAATTTATACGACATCAATATTATTAAAATGAGCTGAAAGAAATATAGACACTCTGGGTCAGAAAAACAAATACCACGCAAGAAGCGATCGATAGTAACAATTAATTAAAGAAATCGTTAATTACCTTAAAGTGTTAGTAATCCTTACAACCAGACAATAGAGATTGTTTTTACACAGACGCTCAAATACAAATACCAAATTTATAATACTTCTGAGCACTTTGCTCCTTCATTTTTATTTATTTCACTTGAATCTCAATTTAGACGACACAGGGTTCGTTATAATTACTGATGCAATTTGGCTCTTTGATTATGGAAAACTCCATTTAATGGGTACTAGAAAACAACGTTCGTAAGGTTCACTTCTTTAATTCGACTTAAACATTGACATCATGACGACTTAAATATCTTGATGCACGTAGCACTCAACTGTTCTAAATCGTGACAACCGGTAAAGTTGACTATCTCGTAAAAAGCTTGGATAACGGCAAAACTGACTGTTTTGCAACAAATATGCTCAAATACAGCTGCGCTTTAACGTCCACCAAACAGCCTCGATAAACGTCCAGTACACTTATTTATAAACATTTCCATTTCTTTTTAACTTTCCGAACTGTCTCCTCCTTCTTAACAAATGAATGCGTCGTTAACCGACAAACTGTCCTTTCTTATCCTGAAACTAATTAGCTAACGCCGCGATACCTAACAAAACTTCTTATTTACGACTACATATAAATTTTAAAAAATCCTACGCAATTACTTCCATATGTTTAGATCTTTTACCACTTAATAAAATTGAACAAATAAATAAAACACAAGGTGACTATTTAAACAAAATGAACAATTAATAATTCTGATACAAAACAAAATTGACCTAAAATTCAAATGACATGAACGGAATTACTTCTGTTAACGACCGATGGTTGCTAAGGGTTTAAGCTTGTAAATGAAGTTAAATTTGATAACAAATTATTATCAGTGTGTGATAAAAATGAAAGATACATATTTTATATGGGAGTTTTTTTTACAACTTATTTCCTAAATAACGGCGAAAGTGCAGGAATTAGCTAAATAATTTTTGTTTCATGCAAATGTCGGAACATTATATATTTGAATGAATGCTATTTCAACCAAAAATTTGTACCCAGAAGGCCGTTATTGTGGAAACAAATTTCTAATTTTTCGATGTAAACGCCACCTTAAAAATCCAGATTCCGACGGAAGTACACAGACAGAGAAAACGGTCATATAGTAACAACCTCAATTCTCAATATACACTAAAAGGTGGGCCATCATGCTGTCTGCACCAATTCTTATCTTGATCAAAAACCATTTCATTTTTGGATTTACTAAAATTCCGCATAAGAAAACGGGACATCTCGCACTAGGGCAACTTCTTAAGAAGCCTTTAGATGATTGAATTTGTAAAACAGAAATGACATTTAATTCAATTTTTGGTGTTCCGATCTTTAGTGGCATCGAAATGGCGTGCTAGAAACAATTAAAATCAAATGAGTTGTAAGTGAATGGAATACGCCTCTCGTAGGTACATAAAAGTGGATTAAAAGTGCGTTCAAAGCGGTTGTAAATTATCATTAGATGCCGAAAAGCCAAAAATAAATGTACAAATTAACGGCCTTCGGCCGGATACAGGAAATTAAGCGAGTGGTAATGGACTACATAAATGAAATGTAGAAATGTAAACGGAACCCCAAATTATCGACTCATCACGACATAAGACGATATTCGATAATAAATGAGTACCTACCTACCTGGCCTATACCCATGTGCCGAAAGTTCAATTTTAATGCAAAAGAGAGCGTAATTTATTTACGTAATGTAATCGCGTACAAAAACTATAATATGAGCGTTTAAAATGCCATCGTTTTTCCACATTTAAAAAAGCAATACCGGCTAACATGTAATCGGATTTTTTTTGTGTGCGTGAATAATGTACGAAAATAGCCCGTTATATAACTTGTGTGATAATTGCGTGTAGGAGGATTACGCTGTTACGTCCAGTAAACAAAGATTAACGCGCCAAAACGTTAAGGTGGGTGACTTTTATTAGACTTCAAAATATAAACATCAATTATAAGGTAACAATTAAGTGACAACGTGTTAATATTTTTTGTACTCCGTGAACTAAATCAACGTGATTTGTCTTCCATCTAAGGGACTAGTAGGTACAAAGGGCTCGACTTTGAGGCCTAGGTACGCGTGGACCCTGTCCGCCCTCTTATCGTAATCTAGAATCCAGAGTAAGGGACTAAAATGTCACGAGGGATAACAAGTTAAACAAGTTAAAAAGTAATCGTAAATGATTTACAAAAAGCGCATTTCCACTTGCATTCATTTCCCATTTGTAAGATGCAACTTCTGTTAAAATCGTAAAAATTCGGCCACAAATATGAAAGAAGGATGGCGCTTGGAACAAAGGAAATCTAACGTTAGCTTCCAAATTTAGGTTTGCGCATGCGCAGTGCCAACTTTCTTATTTAGGAAAGCATTGAAATGAAATTCTTCTTATAAACTGCAATTAAAGTAGCACGTCAAAAATGGATTGCACATACGAGTATACAACGCTATCTTTCATATCTGTGGCCGGATTTTTACGATTTTAACAGAAGTTGCATCTTACAAATGGGAAATGAATGCAAGTGGAAATGCGCTTTTTGTAGGTAAATCGTTTACGATTACTTTTTTAACTTGTTGAATTTGGGAGGCATCAGTAGTTTCCTCATAGCTTATTTTCCAGAGTTTTAAATAATCATTTCTGATGCGCCGTAATTCTGAAGGAGAACCTTTTGAACTTTAACAGTGAAATTGACAAAATAGCGCATACGTCACTGGACCGAGTGCAACTCGGGATAAAAACACACATTTTTAGTTCCTTGCTATATTAATTCTGATACCTAGATCCATGCCTGCTGATTGGAAATAGTATTTCCATTTACGATAATCATCCATATGTGCGACTGTGTGAGAATATAGGAGACAATTATTAAACGCGATCTTTTCGAAATTTAAGTAAAAGACTCTGTTGGATTAGAAAGAACCTGCTAAATCCAAATTTGCTTGTTTTCAACCCAGGTTTTGTGACCTTATGCTCAAAATCCAAGATGATCTATAGTTTTAAGGGTCGAGAATAGGATGAGTGCAGGGACTATGGAAGAAAATAAACGCAGTTGTTTCTAAGTTTTCAAAACTAAGTTTGAATAGCTAGGAGATATGCGAAATGCGCGTCTTCATAATAAATATGACGATTAGGTTAACAAAACATTTTCAGCCGTTATTGATTTTTTTTGGGTAACACTGGACACTTCACTAACTATAAATTACACAATGAGAAGCTTAGTCAGAAGTTACAAACTAGAATAGTTATTTGTACAACTAGTTTTGAAAGTGATACTTTTTTTCATGAATTTGCAGTTTGATTAATGAGGGAAAGTCATGGAAAAAAGACACTTTCAACACGTGTTGTACACGAAATTTTTTTGCATAGTGATCCATAATAACTCACAATTGAATAATTTGATTGACATTCGCGATTTACTGTCGCTCAAAAATGGATGCTATTGTTCATAGACAGGACTAAATTCCATGGAAACGCATAGTAAAAATCGTGAAAAAAAGCATGCCTGTTGAGGGCCCAGAACAAGAGAGGGATAATAAATAAGTATGGAAAAATAGTCACTATGTCTCAAGGATTGATACACAACTAAATACAACAAAGACAATAATTGCTGGCACATTTAAATCTATTCATATACCTTGGCTACATGTTCTCTCCAACATTGCTCCACCCAATATCAGACTAGAATTGTTTTTAAAAAATTGTGGGACAAATATAAAAAACGCCGATTTCCCCATAAATTTAGATGTGAATAATTTACCTTTTTATCGATTAAAATTACGAAACCCGTTATGGAAAGAAGACTACATACATTCAAATGCATATTCCATTATAGAACGTTGGAAAACTTTTTGGATACAGCATAATAACACAATTTTTATCAAAATTTAATCAAAGAACCATCCACTGAAGTTGCAGGGCTTGATCTTCCAAAGAAAAATGTGGGTCAAATTAAATCGTATAAGAACAGGGCATGGAAGATGCTATTACCTACATGTTACACAAATGGAACCCAGAACACAGTCCAGCCTGCCCTCGAGCCTGCCTATGCGGAGATCATAAAGAAACAATCCAACATCTTTGAGGAATGTCCAAATTCAAAGTTTAATCCAGGTTTTGAAGCACTTAGCCAGATTTCTCCTGTAGAACTAGAATGGTTAAAACAGCTTAAAGCCTTATAAAATTAAATTTGTCCTGGCAAGATTGAATTAGAGGTGTAAATTTTCATACGGTTATATATACAGGGTGTTACACGACCGTTCGAAAAAAAAAAATCGGGTTGTAGAGGGCATCAAAACAAGCACTTTTTCCAAATAAACCGAGGGTCCAACGTGTTTCGTTTGGGAGCCACCCCCCAAAGAGTGTTGAAATCTGCATTTCTTCTTAAATTTTTTTCTCAGCAACCATAAGAGTTACAAAGTCGGGTGGCATGTCTTTGAATAGGTTTTTGGGTATGCTCTTTCCGATTTTGCATTTTTTTTTTCAAAATTCCTACCCCTAAAGGGCGCACCCCTAAACTAGGGTGCAAAAAAAAATTCTGATTTCGACGAAATTTGGTATCTGGGGATTTTTTAACATGAAAATCACGAATCTGAAATTAGTTTTTGAAAATTCGAAAAAAAAAGTTCCACTGCAATTCTTGGCGGGACAACGAAAATAGAGATAATTCCACGAAATTTTTTGTGTACATACTAAACGAGTTAAGGAACAAAACTGTCGAACAGTTTTTTAAAATAACTTTTCAAACAAAAGTTATACTCATTTGAATGTTGGTCCTTCGGGTCGCGAAGTGTCCCAAGCCTACTAGTAAGCCATAATTTCGCATGGTTGGTCGCGTGATGGCAGCTTCAGAAGTTATTAAAACCAATCCTATGATGGTGTTGAAGTCGTCAAATTCTGTTCCAAGGAGATGCAGATTGTGTGTGGCTGCTGGCGGTGGCATTTTTGAAAATGTTGCATAAGCATATCGCTTCATTTTTGGAAGAAGTGAAGTCCGTTACTGATCACTAAAAACAAAAAAAGTTCTTTTCAGAACTGCCAAATGTTTTCTAGAAAAAATGAACCGTGACCTTTTAAGATTATCTTCAACTGAATAAAACACATGCGAAATTATGGCTTACTAGTAGGCTTGGGACACTTCGCGACCCGAAGGACCAACATTCAAATGAGTATAACTTTTGTTTGAAAAGTTATTTTAAAAAACTGTTCGACAGTTTTGTTCCTTAACTCGTTTAGTATGTACACAACAAGTTTCGTGGAATTATCTCTATTTTCGTTGTCCCGCCAAGAATTGCAGTGGAACTTTTTTTTTCGAATTTTCAAAAACTAATTTCAGATTCGTGATTTTCATGTTAAAAACCCCCAGATACCAAATTTCGTCGAAATCAGAATTTTTTTTGCACCCTAGTTTAGGGGTGCGCCCTTTAGGGGTAGGAATTTTGAAAAAAAAATTGCAAAATCGGAAAGAGCATACCCAAAACCCTATTCAAAGACATGCCACCCGACTTTGTAACTCTTATGGTTGCTGAGAAAAAAATTAAAGAAGAAATGCAGATTTCTACACTCTTTGGGGGGTGGCTCCCAAACGAAACACGTTGGACCCTCGGTTTATTTGGAAAAAGTGCTTGTTTTGATGCCCTCTACAACCCGATTTTTTTTTTTCGAACGGTCGTGTAACACCCTGTATAGTGCGTGAATAGATTTAAAAAAAATTGATGTAAAGAAAATACAAAATACAGGCAAACGAACACTAATTAAAACATAAAAAAAGTTACGTACCTTCTTTGGTTGTTCCCTTTCGTCGTTTTCTTAATCTAAACTTCCGTAATGAATTCCAAGCATGTCGCCAGCGTGTAGATTTCTCTTTCTTAGGTATTTCACCACCCGAAGTTGTTTGTCTTGGGAGCGTTCCCTGATTTTCTAAACACTTCATCCACGGCACTTTCATATTTATAATAGAAGTTTACCAATATTCGTACAATAAAAGTGTGCGGAAAATACCGAAAATAATAATAAGCGGCGGTGACAATGGGAACGATGAGATGATATAAACACGCAAATTTTGATACTTGCACTGAATGACATAACGCACTCCCTCAATTTTTCCGCGAGCTTCTTCTCATTAGATTAGATCGAGTTTCTCGGTATAGGAAACACAAACTTAGCGGAACTAATACGTCTGACACACCTTTAACGACGTTCCTTCACAATAACCATCAAGTACGTTTCGACGGGGCTACTTAATCTATTTCTGTTATCTTTCGTATTTCGAGTTTTCGTTTAGGTGCAGTAGTGAAAAGCGCGGCCGCTGGAAAAGCTGTCAACATTTTAATTTCCGTTTACCCAATTCTGCTAATTTGTTGGGAACGCGGTATTTCATTTAATAGGCTCGTTCATCGGTTACGTGGCACTGACATGTTGTTTTTTTATGTATATATTTTCACTACTTAAGTTGATTATGTCATCCCCGGGCATATTTATAAGTGTATACTTACATTAAGCTTATTACAATTGGTTAGTTGGTTAGTAACTATCGCTTTTAAGTTTTAATGCGACATAATATAGTAGCAACGATTAGAAACAAATAGGTAAATAGTAAAATACCTACATTCAATGATGAACATTATTGCAGAACTTGTCAATACTGAGAGTTTTGGTCGTTTCCCCTAAAAGCTCTAGTGTTTTTGACAAATAGAAATAGTCCGATAATTAATCAATTTTGAAAATATGGTAGAAATTTTCATTCAGAAAGACCGCATGAAAACTTGCTGAAACGAATGACCTAATTCCAATTAACATAGTAATAATTTGCCATGTACTTCCATTCATAGAATTGATTTGCTGAAGATGCTTTGAGGGTTCCTTTGGCGATTTCGAGAGCTAATTACGATATTGCATTACAACCTCCACTTCTGCAAGCTTATATTTAGTATTTGTGTAATTATTAGAATAAAAAGCATTTCCCTTTTGTTTATTTAACACATAAAAGGTAAAGAAACACGAATTAAATGTATATTCGCGAGGCAGTTGAGATTCAATATGTGAAAGCACGGTAGTACGGTCACGGTCACTTGATAGTCTTACCTGGAAAGTTATTCGGGAGTTTTGAAAATGGGTAATTTTATAGATTTAGATCTCCTCTTTTCGAATTTCGTCACCTCGTATCACAGTGAATAATATACCGTGCCGTACAAGGTGCCAGGTGGATGAATCCACATTTGGTGTCGTATCTTTACCGCTCACGCCACCATATTGGAAACAAGTTAAAAAGTAATCGTAAACGATTTATAAAAAGCGCATTTCCACTTGCATTCATTTCCCATTTGTAAGGTGCAACTTTTGTTAAAATCGTAAAAATCAGGCCACAAATATGAAAGATGCGCATGTGCAATCCATTTTTGACGTGCTACTTCAATTTCAGTTTATAAGAAGAATTTCATTTCAATGCTTTTCTAAATAATAAAGTTGGTACTGCGCATCCGCAAATCTACATTTTGAAACTAACGTTAGATTTTCCTTTGTTCCAACCACCTATGGATCAAATTTCATTTAAATGCTTCCATAAATAAAAAAGATGGCACTGCGCATGCGAAAAACCAAATTTTGAAACTGGCGTTAGAGTTTCCTCTATTCCATGTATGTACCTATGTATAAAATGTAATTTAAATGCGTCCATAAATAAAAAAAGTTGGTACTGCGCATGCGCAAAACGCCGTATGTAAGCTAGATGGCGCGGTTGTAATAAAATGTCAAATCCGTTGTTTCTTTTTAATTAAATAAGAAATATAAAATCGTCAACACTGATTTAATAATTAAATTTACCCTATGTTCACTTTATTTTACTGAATTCAAGAATTTATTTAATTACCGCGAAGCTATACCTATCAATGTTTCGTAAATTTGAATACTTTCCCAATATCACGTGACCAATTCAAACGTTTCAAACTTAAGTCATAATCTCCCATTTACTTTCAATAACGAGCATCTGTGTCAATACATTTAACACCAAGATGTACTTTGCACTGTAAGTAGAACACCGCTTATCCGCAATAAGTAGCATTTTAACATACGAGACTAGTAGACTACTCCGAAGTTAAAATGTGTCACAAATGTGTCCAGTGTGACTGTAACGAATGAATAAATCTATTTATAAAACACATTTTTTTAAAATACAAGATCATCAAGGATTTAAAGTGTGCCCATTGCGCGTTCGTCACCAAGCATAAATCCAGTCTTAAAAGCATCTAACATTTGACAAGACATGGATCCTGCTAAGAATTTAAAATGTAACCGGTGTGATTTTGTCCCTGAAAACACACATTCAATTTTAAAACACATTTGTTAATACACAAGACCAGTAATAATTTCAAATGCGCCTGGTTTAATTACAACCCCTTAAATCCCGTTACTTTCTATTATAAAAGGGAAAGGGGTAAATCTACGAGTAAAAAATATACTCGTGGGTCCACTTAAGGCCGTATGACACTGTACTAAATTTAATGCCAAATTTATAAACATAATTTGAATCAAAATTTGATACAAAATTTTGAATAAAAAAATTTACTTCTGTCTGGCACTATTACTAAATTTTGAAAGGAAAATTGTATTTGCGCCTGTGCTGTTTGGATTAGTATGTAGGGAATTGTGTTTATTTTCCAGAACTATATTCTGTGGTTCTAGTTTGGTTCAATGTCTGTGGTTTTCACTAATAGGTTTCTTGAGGGTTTCTTTGCAACATAACCTATAAAGTTTGTTTATTAACAAAGCTAACGGGCGATCAAAAATGAGTGGCTGTCAAGTCGCCTTTGGAAGTTCAAGCTAAATACGATTGCCCATGTACCTAAACAAAAATTCCAAAGGTGACTCGACAGCAACTCATTTTTGATCACATAGTATAAACGAGGTATTATGGAATTTGCTGTAGTTACTGCAACTTCTATAATTTTAATATCAAAAGTGTTATTGCGTTTAAAACAACGGCGTAGTCATTACAAATAAACAGATATGATGCGTGGCAACTTTCTGCGCAGTTTTTGTATATAATTTATGCACGTTCTAAATAATTTTTGCCCACCAATTTTGTTGCAAGTTTTCTTACAAAATGCGGATGACACTACACAAAGTTTTGTACAAATTTTTGTCATAAAAATTTCGTACTAAATTTAGTACAGTGTCATACGGCCTTTAGATTGCACCGTTTCGTAAATTTTTTTTGCACTCCTTCGTTCTAAATCGCGTTTTCCCAATAAGACACGAACGTCGGGAACGTCAATTTTACAAAAGACTATCTAGTTTCGCGCACTAGTGCCAAATAATTTAACGAAATTATCTATTTAGTGCGGATCATAAACTAATAAGTAGTATGATGGAAGAGTAAAAAAGAAAATATAAATACACTTTACATCATTCCCTGTAGTACACGGGAAAAATAGTGACATCGCAACAAGGTTTTGCATAAAAACGTTGTCAAAGTAATATTGGTATAACGTTAGCCTTCTGAATGTTATTTTAACGTAATAATGTCTCGTTCCAGCGACGCAAGTCCAAAAGGTTACAATTTTTAACATTACAAAAACGTCGTAACCACGGTTTAGAAAGAAAAGCCATTCAAGTATCGTTGGTATAACGTTAATGTTTGGTTTAATTGAGTTGTTTCAAAATGCAACATTCGTTTAACGTACCAAACGTTTTTTTAACATTGCTTGTCAAGTGGGGAAGGAGGTCTTTTTTGGATCGGTAACAGTAACGGCTGTTGATTGTTGATTGAATTCATTGGACAGCGCATTGTGCGATAAATATCATTTTGTATACCACATCATAGGTACAGACAGAAATTTAAAGCCAATTAATCGGTGTATTTACCAGTAACAAAACTCAGTTAATAAATTGGACAAAACTACATTCAACATCATCACATCTTTTTTGTATTTTTTTTATGAATTAAATCCATAATAGGTTTAAAAAATGTATTATCTCGTGCAGTCGGTAGCGTACAAAATTTGTAATTGTTTAGTGCTTATTTAATCGAAATCGCTTCAGTGGTTGAGATTTTACGAATTTTTACAGTTTTAAGTTTAATCTCAAGATTCATAACGCGCGAGACTAATTAAATCGTGAGAAGACAGGGCAGGAACCTCCAATCAACAGGACAAAAAAGGGCGTAACGCTAAGATAAGTGCTTACTTGCTTACTTACTCACTTACTTACTTAGAATTAAGGCTAAACTAAATTTAATTTAAAAGTGAACAAAGGGGAAAAGATAGAATAGAGAGGCGCAAGTCACTGGGAGCTACATTGAATATACCTACTTCGAATCGGGGTGGAACAAATTGACCCTTGGGAAAGGAAATATAAACTTGTCAACCGGAGACATATAAAGAAACTAAGCCATAAATTACAATATTTAAGCTCTCAAATTTCGGTCTAATAGGCATGATTGACAAAAAAGGAAACCTTTCTTACCAAATTTCAGCGGCTTTTTTTTCCTGTTTTTTGCGCTTTTTACTTTCGTTAGTACCTTTAGTTTAGAGTCTCCCAGACACAATAGAATATACGAGGCGGTCAAAGATAGACTGAAGGGGCACGTCTCGGTGACTTAACAATTAAAAATTATCTCTCCTAGGTATCTCTTTTAGCGATCAATAAACAGCACCCACCACCCAAACCAGGATTAAGACCTTAAAGACAAGTACTCGTAACAGCGATCAAATAGAAGTACGATCAAAAGAATACATCCTAGAATGCATCAGTATAAATAAGGATGGGGACTGCCTGTTTGGAGCGATTGCGCACCAACTGAGGCGATTGCCAGTGACATCAGAGCCTCACAGGAAATTAACCAAATGATTAAAAAAGAAATCAACGCATACATCAGGGAAAACCTGGAAGATTTCTACCCACAATTGATAGGAGACGTAGACGGATACGTGGAGGGAAGAAGGAGAGAACCAGCAAGGTTGCGGAAATCGTAATCAAGAAGCACCGATCCATTGAGGTGGAGAAATTTGAAGGAAAAGCAAGAGTATATCCATGGCCCAAATCAAGATGAAAATAAGAAGACTAACAATCATAGGATACCACATCCCCTCGGACAAAAGAGGGCAGGCGGAACTCAGAAATCGAAGTGAAACAACAACAAAAAGTGCGAAAAGAACCGGGGTATCATACTAGGCCTAGGCGACTTCAATGCACAATTAGGCAGACTGGACGGAAGTGAATAGGAGGAAGGGAACGGCAGCGACCTTTACGAACATGGTACACCTACATGGACTGAGAGTAGAAAACATATTCGGCAATTCCAAAATGGTAACATGTAATCAAAGTAAATAAGCGTCACGAACACAGCAGACATATGGGCAAAAAACAGTAGGATAGGACCACAAAATGGTAAAGGGGAAAGTAAAGAGGGGGGAGAGGAAGAAGAGAACAGGAAGGAAAGGACAAGGAGCACAACGGGGAAACCGAAGGGTGGAATGTGAAACTTCTGTCAGGGGAGAAGAAAAGAAAGGAGTACCGAAAGCAGTGGTAAAAGATTAGAAGCAAAAAGGGGATGGGATACCATATGGAAAAAGATCGGCGAAACGATCAAAGAAGCAACAAGGAAAACACTAGGGAAACAGATACCGCCCATGTGACCGAACAGAAAGCGGGCCAAAACCCACACTAACCTGAAACAAAGAAGAAGCTAAGGGAAGCCAAGGAAGAAGAAAACCGAGCCTATGAGCAACACGAAATCAAGGAATTCGCCGAGTTCGCGGAGAACATCACCAAACTCACACCAATGGAGAGGAATACGGAAATGTAATGGTATAGGCACATCAGAAAATATAAAAGGAGGAAACAAGGGGGAAACAGAAAATATATACCAATGACAGCGTGGGCGATGCTGGGACTACCCAAATTCATAATCAACAGAACCATACACGCGTGGCAAAGGGAGTATACTAGTATACAATGGTTTTGGAAGAAAAGCGAACACCAAAAGAAAACCAGGGGGATCAAACAAGGATGTTCGTTTCCCCAAGGCTCTTCGCGATAGCACTTGACCACGCTATAGAACAAACAAGGATGGTGGTGAGGAACCTTAGCATAGGCGACCAATTACAACTACCGACATTACCGGCGTACGCGGACGATCTACTCGTAATCGCGGGTAATTTATAAGACACTGAGGACTTCGTCCAGGCCATCGGGATACGGGATACCAGATACACTCGGAAATAGTGGACCTACAAATATACAACGAAAAGAGCTACATGATGACAAGAGTGCCAGGAAACAACACCCCCAGTATAAAGAAGGAGAGAAGACAATAGCCGGGAAGGAGATAACCATGAAGCAAAAGATCAAATATATGGGAACGTATGTACATAAGCAGCACCCTCAGCAGGCACAACGCAGTGAAAGACAGAATAACCAACGCATTCAGAATCGCACACGGAATCTGGAACTTCATACGAGCGAAGAAAATACCGGACAGCTTGAAATGATGATTTACAACACGATCGTAGCACCGACAATCTTATACGGAATTAACACTTCAGCGCCAACAAAGAGCAACAGACGAACATTGAGGAGGGCGGAGTGGAAGGCACTCAGGATACTGAAGAAAACAGCAACCTCACAAGAAAGCAGAGAAGAGAACTATTAGAGGAAAAGACGATTGCCAGGAGACTGAAGATGAGGCAGATGAGATACTGGGGACATACCAACAGGAGGAACAAAGACCATATCATCCGGGCTGCCAAGATTCTATGTGCCTCGGAATGGAAGGTAGGCCGACCCTGCCAAACATGGAACACCACCATAAACCAAACGGTAGAGGTCTCGGGGATTACCATGGGAAGATGGGAAATAGCAGAGACAAACATCAAAGGAAGAAAGAAAGCAGAAGAATACTGGAGGTGGAGGAAGAATCAGCCACAAGGACAAGTAGCCAAGGGGAGGAGGAAAAGGGGACAGAAAGTAATGCGGGGAGAGGACAACAATAAAAAGAGCCTAACACGAGGGAAAACAGGGAAGGGAACGAGACCAAAGGATAGGAACATCGGAAGCCAATGAACGCCCGGAGAAGAAGCTATCACTAGAAAGCAGAGTTCCCTCTAAGGCAGAATACCAGTGGCGAAGCTGTGGCCGTACCCGTTCGGGTCGGATAACACCCAGTTAGCCGCCCCCCCACAACCCCCCCAATCCACAAAATCCACCACATTGTTTGGCATATGTCGCGGCCCAGCGCGATGGCAACAAAGTAGTGGAGAAACGTCCCTAATAGTGTCTACCAGGGACGCATCCTCACGACAGTTGACTAAATCCTGGGAGAGGCGGCGACGCCAGGCATATGTCAAAGTTTCAAATCCATATTTTATATCCAAGAACGTGTGAAGAAAAATAATAATTGATTACATTGATATATTTCAATTAGAGGCATATACGTATTTATGAGAGTTCAATCAAACTAGAGCATTAAGATTTAGAATTTCAGGTTTTAAGAGGCCATAAAGGGTCATGACAACGCGAGTTACAGCGAAACGGTTCGTGACAAAAATGCTTTTATTTTTTTTGTGCCGTACATCGTTGTAATCTTAATAATAATGGTACTCAATACAGTTTATAATTTTTTTGCGAGCCATTAAAAACAAAATTGATGATTTCTCTCAAACGAAACGTTGTATTGAAAGTCTCTCAACGATGTTACCTTTTATTTGTATCTGTTCAAATAACATCAGAAAAAAAAATAAAAACAAAATTGGCAAATTTTGGTTTTTCTGGCATATTAAGTACAGTGCGTTCGAGATAAGAGGGTCATCTCTTTATCTTTTTTATTTTGCGAGATACGATAAATTTGTTAAATATAATTTTATATGTGCATTATGATCTATCTGATCGCATATTCAAACTTCCGGTATCGCTCTCGGTTGAACCGGAAATGGATGCAACTTTTTTTATTTTTTGATATTTAAAGAGCACATCCAGCAATAAAGACATTTATTATTATTATTATCAAATAATTATGCATATGGTTGATATACCTACCTACAACAAAATGGAGAAATTTGTGATTTAATATTTGGGAAATTTATGAAATCTAGAATGTCTTGTGCTGTCAAGATGCACGGTGGCTGTTTGTTGCATTACACGAGGAGGTCTCGTGCGAGTGAATCTTACAAACGAAACATGGAACTAGTTATTGTAGGTCTTTTCTGTATGATATGGCACACGCATAGACATCTGAGTATTAGTAGATCGGATATAGACGACTGCGCATCCAATTTTTTGCGGACACCATTGGTGCCGCCATTTTGACGTACAAACGTACGTCGTTGATTGACTATTACGACGTTGATGAGTAATGTTTTGTTTATTTTTGTGCACACAACCTCACATATTTCATGTTTAGTTGTGTGATTTTTATATGCCGTTTTGTAATTTTGTCCGTGTTTAACGATTATTGACAATAGTTTACGTGATAGACCTTAAAATAACATCGTGATCTATAATTTAATACAGATTCAATAGTTGTTTTACATAATATGAACCCTCTTTGTGGTCAGTGTCAGTCGAAGTTTATCAAGAACAATAAAATGATCTGTAGTGTCAAGTCATGCAAATTCACGTATTTTCATCTGTGGATGTAGTTGGGTTACACTCCCAATCGGCTTGCCGGGGACAGCCGATGTTGTTGGCTGCCTTGCAGGGTTTGTTGTTAGGGTCCTTAACTACACTTTTAAACGAGAATGGAAGGGGCTTTAGGTTATTAAACAAAAAAACAGAGGTAAGTATAAATCTATCTCAAGTAAGTAATGTACAATTAAATTTCTAGGAGGACTACCACGGCAGATATTCACAATTGTGTTTTGTGAAGAAGTTGAAAAATACCTAATCAGAAGATTATTGATTATTGCGGACAACGAACTTCCAACAGAAACAACTGGTTTTTAACTGCATTTGTTTTAACAGTTGCTTAGCAAAAAGTTTTATGGTTTTATAATCGTTTGTTCACATATTTGTCAGACCAGCGAGTTATACTTAATGTTCGTAGTGTTTCAACAGTTCTAGCCGATCAAATAAGGAAATATAAAAACTCGTCTGTGTGGAAGAATATATAGTGTGTGTTTAATTTTAATATAGTTTACCTTGTATTTAAGAAAGGGTTAACCGCAGGGTATTGTGTAATAAATCGGTCAGTGAGAAATATCATATTTTATTTCATAAGTGTTGTAAGTCTCATATCTTTCGGAGGTACTGCTTTGCAACACCAATTAATGATGATAGCTAGTTTATATACTTAAAGCTTCATTACAACTACTTTGGATGGGAAACAAAACTTCTAACTTAGTTCATTAATAAATAAACCATGTTTCTAACCTAAGGTTTTTTATAATTTGCAAAAATATATATTCTATTCTATAATCTATTCTATGGCGAGCGTCAAAATTGACATTTCGCGCAGGTCGTCGCACAATCTACTTATTCTCATATGTCTATGGGCACACGGGATGCTAAATTTAATAAATTTTCTAAACATTGAATCACGAACTTCTCCATTTTTTGTATATCGACCATATGCATATTTTACGTTGTTATACAGAAAATTTATTGCTCTTTTTAAATATCATATCCTTATCTTGGACACGGTGTATAGTAAAAGAATCTCTTACCACTATGTTCTTGTCCATTCACTTTCACCGTTCCAGAGAATATTTCGGATTCGTATTCGACTGGTTCGATTTGACTTCGTTTAATCGTTACCGTTACAGTTTTCGTGCTGCTCGTTTGTGTATTGGACTCTATAATTAAATGATAATATTAAATATTGTTGGGATAATTCGTGATAGTCATTTTCTTTAATTTACGCCTATACCTAAATATTGATTATTAAAATATGAGATAATGAGTGGTGACTAAATTTTGTTGCAACTATGCTCAATGTAACGGTTGTTGGCAATGGTCCCTTTGTAAATTGTTAAATGTGAGATGTTCAGAAGAAAGTCAAATTTTATTACTATTTTACTTTATTTTGCCTATATTTTTTTCCCTTTCATAACAGCGTCGTTTAGTTTGTCCTAATTTCTTCATAGCATTAGAGTAGAGTATAAGAAATTCTCCTAAATTTTGCATTTTTTCTTTGCAGGTACTATCTTTCTACAACACTCTATTTTCGAGATACTCATACGTGCGGCCAGTATTATACACAATAGTTAACTGTGTTGTTAGGCTAACAATGCTGTTGATTGCATGTTGAAAAAACATCCAATCACATGCCTTAATAAGATTGTTAGCCTGACAACATAGTTAACTATTACCTAAGCGCCGGATAAAACCACACCTTTAGGTTGGCCATCAACCCCCCCCCCCCCCTCCAAATCTGCGACAAAAAGGGAACACTTGGACAATTTTTATACACCACAGTAACCGAGACTTAAAACCGGCCTAACACCCTAATATTCAACGAGAAACCAACCGAGAAGGAATGGGCACCGAGCAACACCCGAATTAGATTACCGCGACAGGAAAAAGTTCTGGCCTTGGATCAACACTATCAACGAAAGTCCCGTACCCACTCCCTCCCAAATTATTTCCAACCGACCCAACTGACGGAAAGCAAATATTTTCGTCGTCAATCTTATCCTGCAATACATCCGCTTCCCCCTATCTGATCATACTTTTGACCTCAGAATCACCTTTAATCGGACACTCAATAACTGTAAGACGATGCAACTTCATTCTTGCCCGTCGCGGCTACATCCGAGATTGCCACTCGAACACTCTCTCGCATGCGTAGAAAACTTTTACATGCCCCGGGCGCTATCGTGTACTCTCGCCTTTGTGTTGCACTCTAAATCGCCTTCCTCGCATCCTGTAAAGAGAGATTCTTCGGAGATACACCGCCTACATTACAAACATCCATGTCTCCTAACCATATAAAACCTCATCACACTCCAAACTTCATTCAACAACCGCGGAATTAACAGTGAGATGCTGCAGGAAATAAAAAAAAAACAAATTTGCCACGACATACAACACACATCCCAACAACATAAAATCAAATTCAAATTTCCCCCCACAATACTACTCCAGCTTATGGCAAAGCTCTCTAACGACTTCGACTAAATCCTGGACCTACATCTTGATATGACCTCGATAGTAAAACAGAATTGACGATGCATCACCTCTTCATAGTTTTTCAGATACTATATCCGTCAAGAATCCACAGGAAACAATAGTTTTCACACGAGTTTTCACGACTCATCCACACATCTGCCAAGAAGCTCCGCAATCTCTGGATGTTTTGTATGTATTATATTTACAATATACCTACCTAGTTAAAAACACTCCACGGGGCTATAGATTCCTTGGCAGTCAGCAAAGCTTACCCCAACCACAATTGCATATCTATCTTTATTAGTTTATGTGTTAGTTTACGATCTATCCTTATAAACTCATTATGCTAGTCTGATCCGACCGTGTCCGCGATTGCGCGAAAGCGGCTTACACCTTTTTTTCAAATCTCCTGTAGTTTATCTATCGGGAATGTGCATCTGATTTTTTTAGCGCGATCACATGACTCATACGGGGTCAAAAGCTCGGAAAAATGCTATGGTTAAACATTTTGTAAAATGTTGTGTAAAAAACGTCGTCGACGTTATTTAGGCCGAAATAATACCAAGGATAAAAACATTAATTTTACTCTGGGGGATTTCATTACGAATAAGCAAAGAATTGGTTTATTTTAGTTGAATTTGTTAGTTTAATGTGTATTTGTCCATTTCAGAATTGTTTTTAATTTGTTGATTTAACTTGTAAGACGTGAATTTGCGCGTTAGGATGTGAAAAAATCGGGCTCTTGTTCGGTTATCGGATGTAAGTTAATTAACATCAAGACGCACGTGTGTTTGGCGCTGATGACAAAGGATATACAGGTGCACGATTTCTTTTGCGTGTAATTTTGTTACGAAAGAGGGGACACATCAACTGCTTCTTATTGGTGTGGAATTTAAAAATGGCGTTAGTAGGAGTGTCCTTTTAACGTTGCTTATTAGGCTAAGGCGCGTGTCTCGCCGTATGTTGTTCACCTCGCGACGGGAAAAAGAGCGTGTACGTCTTTGTACGCTAATTTTGTCTAGTAATCGGCATTTTTAGTTAACCGAAGACGCACATTCGTCGCAATCAGAATAATCTCTGCAGATGCAGTTCAGTTAAAGTTCGTGCAAAGTTTAATGCGATTTGTCCGTTTACAGAAGAAAGTTGCGTTAATTTTGGTAACGCACTTTTAGAAAGTTAATATCAACAAACATTTAAAGTGCTTCCTGTTGGGATAGCCAAAAAAAAGAAATTTTGTCCTTTAACTCAACAAACCACCTCGAGTGATTGAGTTTGGGGTACTAGAAAAGAATTGAAGTTTCCTGAGGCTATCAACGAGCCATTGCACACAGCAGTATACAGTGTGTAAAGCGATGGGGTACCTATACAAGAGGGAATTTGTTTTTAAATATTGATTTATGAAAACAATTTTATTCTTCATGATATTTTTTGCTTGCTTTGAAAGTACCAATAACGTTTCGGTAATCTGAAATTTATTTTATAGAAATCTAGAAAAATAATAAAATAAATTTTTTTATTGAAAGTTATCAATTATCATTCTACACTATAAACAAGATAGCGTATTTCTATCAAACCACAAACAATCGAAACGTTATTGGTACTTTCAAAGCAAGCAAAAAATATCATGAAGAATAAATTTTTTTCATAAATCAATATTTTAAAAAAATTCCCTCTTGTATACCCCATCGCATTACACACTGCATATGTTTTATTTCAACGGATCACCTATTCGCTAAAAAAGAGCAAAAGATGCCATCATTGTCGGAGTGTCCTAAGCAATAAGCATACATATTATATCGTAGCAACGACACGCATTTTTGATTGTTTTTCTAATACCGCCCGTTTTTTTGATATAAGTACTTAATTTCGTACCGCTACCGTGTATGCAAAAGTAATCCTCTCGATAGATATTAGTCCAGGGAATAGAGGGTTTTAGCATGCAAAATGAGAAGTAGTTCCAATTTCTTTTGCATGTCATAGACAGTCATCTGGTGGTTAAGAATCTAAGTTTTCGACCTCCCACCCCTTGTGCTTCCCCCGTACCACCCCCAAAACCCCTGAAATTTGGTTGGTTTCTTAGTTTTTCAAGCATATCTTTTTAATAGTTCACTTTAGAAAAAAATATTGTTATCAGAAATTGTAAACCATAAAATTCTACACAACTTTGATATACACTACTTTTTTGTGAAATGTTTATTAAAAAAGATATAGAGCTTGAGAGTTGGTTATATTTTTAAGAATTCTGAAATTTCTATGTAGGTGTTTTAATCAAATTTCATACTTTTACACTATAATTAAGAGTTTTATGAGAAAATATCTTGAATTTATCGTGGTATAAATCCCCCTACCCTGCACCCTTACCAAAGGGGATGCATAATAATGAAATTTGCAACCCTTGCTAGTGAGGATATTTGAATTACTGTGAGATTATAGCCCTTTCTAATATACTTTTGAAATGAAAAAATTGGCTCACTTCAGTTCAGTTTCCCCCCCCCCCCTGCGCGGAAGAAATAGATATTTAAACGCTCTTGTGGCGATTGTGAAGTTAGTCAGAGAATACAACGCTTATTACATAATATTTTCTATTCCTCTTAAATATCTATTCTCAGCTCGGTTGGGGGGAGGGGGGGGAGGATGAAGGGCATGAAGGATGAAGCTGAACTGAAGTGAGATAATTTTTTGTTTCAAACGTATATTAGAAAGCCCTACAATCTCACAGTGATTCAAATATCCCCACTAGCAAGGGTTGAAAGTTGAATTATTATGCATCCCTATTTGGTAAGGGTGCAGCGTAAGGGTATTTATGCCACGATAAGTTGAAGATATTTTCTCATAAAACTCAATTACAGAGATAAAGTATAAAATTTGGTTAAAACATCTACATACAAATTTTAGAGTTCTTAAAAATATAAGCAACTCTGAAGCTCTATATCGCTGTTAATAAACATTTCACAAAAAAGTAGTGTATATCAAAGTTGTGTAGAATTTTATAGTCTACAAATTCTGATAACAATATTTTTTTGTAAAATGAACTTATAAAAAGATATGATTGAAAAACTAAAAAACCAACCAAATTTCTTTGGTTTTAAGGGTGGTACGGGGGAAGCACAGGGGGTGCGAGGTCGAAAACTTGGATTCTTAACCACCAGATAGTCTTTCATGACATGCAAAAAAAATTGGAACTACTTCTCGTTTTGCAGGAAATGGTCCATTTTCAGTCTCTATTTCCTGGACTACTAACGTTAGTTTCAAAATTTAGGTTTGCGCATGCGCAGGGCCAGCATTGAAATGACATTCTTCTTATAAACTGAAATTGAAGTATCACGTCAAAAATGGATTGCACCTATGTAACGCTATCTTTTATATTTGTGGCCAGATTGTTTCGATTTTAACAGAAGTTGCATCTTACAAATGGGAAATGAATGCAAGACTTGCATTAGTGGAAATGCGCTTTTTGTAAATCGTTTACGATTACTTTTTAACTTGTTTAATAATTCAGTGAAATATAAAACATAATCTACTGCTCACTACCCTATCTATCAAACGTTTAAGTTGGAACTTAATTTGTTCTCTGTCAGTTTTTAAACTAAAACAGAATGGCGTTAAAAATTATCGCGTCGGTACACACCTTGCAAAACAATTAATTAATAAAAATAACGATTTAGCGCACCATATCGCCTGAAAACTTTTAATTGAATCTTTCTCATTATTCGCCGTACCTGCCAACAAAATAAGTCATTTATCCTTCATCTCTGCTTATCGAAACCGCTCGTATGCCAAGAATTCGAATGCGGGAGCGTTTGAATTCAATAAACACCCTCGTCTCCGTAAAAACGGGAACATCCAGACGCCAGCATTATAAGATGAGTGCAATGAGCACGTGAAGGTATGCGGTAATAAACTCTTCGGGATTTCGAGCCTGATACGAAGACATAACGAGAAAAATGTCAAAAGCAGAATTAACTACTACATCAAAGTATTTATTAATACAGGATATTGCGTAGGTACGTCGCGTCGCTGGCTTTAATTATCGCGGAATTTAATTACTCGTATATAAGGTATAGGCATATGCATCGACTAAGGATTATTCTTCTCGGTGTGCTGCTGAGGTTTGTTCCTGCTATTACCGCACTGGTCCAAAACCGGTTATATCACACGACAAAAAAGTTGCAAACAATGCCCAATATTTTTAATTAAAGCGTTCTTTTGTGGTTGTTTTTATTTTATATCAATAAGGATTTCTGAGTAGAGTCAAGATAATACGTTGCATACGACCAGATGAAAGCTTCATCGACGCAGCATAATATCATATAGATTTTGACCAAGGGACATCAAAATTGATATTTATTCACCAATTTCTACGGAAATTGCCCAAATTCATTACACCGATGCCCAACAAAAGAAATTCATGTTTTTTTAGCAACCACATACGTTTCTACGCTTGTCCAACTCAAAGTACTTTAGCGCATCTTGAATTGCCACCTCCAAATGCTAAAGTTGGCACATAATTGACGTTAGCCGAACGCATAATTTTGAGCAGCGGAATTTCAATTAATAGTAATTAAGCTAACATTATAACATAATTTTGCACAGGGCTATATTTTAGGAAAACATTTATTTCGAGACAATTACACACACGCAAGTTTCGTGAAATATAAAGGCTACGGGCAAATTGTTTTATATGTAACTTAATTACCTTGTAGTACTGTGGAATTCGAACTTCATTGACGGTGTACATTTTTTGTACCCACTTTACCGAGTTTCATTGCCCTACTGCCCGCTCACAAGTTAAGAATATCAATTCCTTTAGAACCACACCGAGCTATTAGACACGCTTGAAACGTAATTTTTCTCTTTTATTGCATTAACCAATAACCACATAACCGCATTCCGTGTATGGCATGACCTATTAACATTATGAGGATTTATGGCCTATAGGCATTGCAACCGCATAACACCAATGCTGTTTTCTTTAAAAAAAACCGGTATACAGTCTGTTTCAAATTAAGTCGGCACTACTTTCTTAGTTGTAGAGTTAGAAAGACTATTAAATTACCAAAATTGTGTTCTTTTGTCTACTGAATCCAAATCTGTAATAAAAAAAACAATATCGCATTTTTCAGATGATAAAAAAAATGTAACTTCCTTATACGGAACAACCTGTATGTTATGATACCGTATGGCAGCTTATTAAATTCTCTACAAAAGTTATTATTGCATCATACCCAAAATACTTCAAATAATCAAGGTCTTTCAAGTATTTTCATTTCCATCTAGTTATCCATAAAAATAAATAAATGATAAAAATACATACTTAATAGTATTTAAAACAATGACTTGAACTAGGAGGGTCGTTAAAAAAACAAGAATTGTAACAAGTGTGAGGTGAGGTGAGGTATATAAAAATAACTTAGAAGCTTCGAAAACGTTTCTATTTTTCTATATTAAATAGGGCGCGTAAAAAGCATATTTTCTAGAAAATAAACTTAAACAGCACTATGTAGTACGAGTACCTACATTTCTAAGTTAGCAGTTAGATACTTTACATCAAACAGGAGGAATAGCAGTTCAAGAGACATTTTTGGTTTTAGCGCGGCCTTAATTAAACGTAACGTTAGTGTTTTCGCCGAACCTTTAACTAAATTAGCAAACATCATTATCAAAACAGGTATTTTTCCTGAAACCTTAAAAGTTGGTTTGGTTATTCCACTTCTTAAAAAAGGAATGGATGGAAAGAGTATTAGCAGTTACAGGCCAATCTCTATTTTGCCTGTATTCAGTAAGATCATAGAGAAACTTCTGTATAAACAAGTAATTGACTTTTTTGAATCTAATAAGCTGCTATATCAGTATCAATACGGTTTCAGGAAAGGTAGATGTACTTCTGACGCAATTATTTCTTTCACCGCGAAGGCTTTACACTATTTCGAAAATAAGCAACACATGATAGCTGCTTTTGTTGATCTCACTAAGGCTTTTGATTGTGTATGCCATGATACTTTAGTCCTCAAGCTTAGTGAGGTGTATCACTTTAGTAAACGGAGCTTGTCATTAGTGTATTCATTTTTGTCTAATAGGTATCAATGTGTCCTCTTTAACAACGCAGTATCTAACAAATTACACATCAAATACGGCGTACCGCAAGGCTCTATCCTTGGACCCTTGCTGTTTTTAATTTATGTAAATGATTTACCGTCCCATTTGCCACCGCAGACGCAATGTATTTTGTACGCAGATGACGCTACACTAATATCGAGTAGTATGTGTTATGATTCGGCGTATGCCAACATTCAAGACGGCATCAAACTTATTTCTAGATGGTGCACTGATAATACTTTAAAACTAA
The DNA here is from genome assembly GCF_008802855.1 of Photinus pyralis. NCBI lineage: Eukaryota > Metazoa > Arthropoda > Insecta > Coleoptera > Lampyridae > Photinus > Photinus pyralis. Next base: position 8,114,510 of record NW_022170403.1, on the reverse strand, counting down.
ATCCTGCTAAGACTACTATCTTGCCTTTATCTTTAAGAAAAGATAATATCGTCTCTAATGGTGCTCATTTCACATTTCTAGGTTGTGTGATTGACAGCAAATTAGACTTTAAATATCACTGCGATAATTTGTCCAAAAAATTGAACACGTCGATATTTATACTTAGTCGGTTGCGCAACTGCACAACTTTAAATACCATTAAAGCAGCATATTTTGGTTTTGTGCATAGTTCTCTCTCATATGCCATCCTCGCTTGGGGACATAGTTCTCATTGGCAATGTTTGTTCAAACTACAACGTAGAGCTGTTCGGGTTCTGGCATCTTTAGGTTATAGAGACGATTGCCGTCAAGCATTTATCGATCTCAGAATCTTAACACTTCCTTGTATTTATATTCTTGAAGCCCTATGCTATGCTAAACGAAATATATCCCTTTACACACAACAAGTTGACGTACATACTCATCACACAAGAAAAAAAAACAATATCCGTACTGATCTATGCAGACTGTCAAAATCACAAGAAGGAGTACAGTACCAATCCAAACATTTATATAACTGCCTTCCCTTAGATATAAGGATTTTAGACTACCCCATATTTAAGAGACGCATAAAAAATTTTCTTCTATGTAGCGCATTTTATTCTTTTAACGAGTTTGTGGCTAGTGGTAGATTATGTAATTAGTTTTTATTGCGATTTTACTGTTTTACCTGTCTTTTAGTTTGTTTGTTATATTGTTTGTTATATACTATTATTTTTAATGTTTGTAATTTCCCGTTTCTTTTGACGAGTGTAAGTGTAATTCACACCTTCTCACAATTAAATATTATTATTATTATGGTCGGTGTTTCTTGTGAGAACTCAGGTCTAGCCTGGTTAACTAATCGCACGGATTAAAATCAAGTAACGATCAGTGTCTGTGTCTGTGTCTGGTGAAGTTATGTAGGGTCCTAAAAAAAAAAAAAAATCACACATGGGCACAATAAGCCAACGCTATCAGGAAAGAGGAAAACAAAACAAAACAAAAATCATTATAATAATTCCTGTAATTTTATTAAATGCAGTTTATTGTGTAAGTGTTTCTTTGGCTTTGCGTTTGGGTTGAATACGAGTGGGTTGTGATAACGTGGTATTCTTCGGTGAGGATGGAGTTTTGTGTTTTTTAACTGTGCTAGGGCGTGTAACTTTATTGGGTGGACCTGTCTTTGTGGTACATGTTGCCTTACTTGTATTTATGGTGTTTCTTTGTTCTTGAGGTTGTATTTGTGTTAATGCTTGGGTTATTGGTGGAGGTATTACTGTATTTTGTGAGCTAGTAGTGCTGTTTAGGTTTTTGCGTTTGGGTTGAGTACGAGTGGGTTGTGATAACGTGGTGTGTTTCTGTGAAGAAGGAGTTATGTGTTTTTTTATTATTATTATTATTATGGTCGGTGTTTCTTGTGAGAACTCAGGTCTAGCCTGGTTAACTAATCGCACGGATTAAAATCAAGTAACGATTAGTGTCTGTGTCTGTGTCTGGCGAAGTTATGTAGGGTCCTAAAAAAAAAAAATAAATAAATAGAATAAAAATTCACGCACACTCACTTTGGAAATCTAGAGATAGTATGTATTTCATACTTACAAACATAGCTATTGATGGGCACAATAGCCAACGCTATCAGGAAAGAGGAAAACAAAACAAACAAAAAAATCATTATAATAATTCCTGTAATTTTATTAAATGGAGTTTATTGTGTAAGTGTTTCTTTGGCTTTGCGTTTGGGTTGAATACGAGTGGGTTGTGATAACGTGGTGTGTTTCTGTGAAGTAGGAGTTTTGTGTTTTTTAGCTGTGGTATTAGGACGTGTAATTTTATTGGGTGGACCTGTCTTTGTGGTGCATGTTGCCTTACTTGTATTTATGGTGTTTCTTTGTTCTTGAGGTTGTATTTGTGTGGTTGCTTGGGTTTTTGGTGGAGATATTGCAGTATTTTGTGTGGTGCTGTTAAGGTTTTTGCGCTTCGGTTGTATACGAGTGGATTGTTTCTGAGAAGAAGGAGTATTGTGTTTTTTAACTATGCTAGGGCGTGTAACTTTATTGGGTGGATCTGTCTTTGTAGTGAATGTTGCGTTACTTGTATTTATGGTGTTTCTTTGTTCTTGAGGTTGTATTTGTGTGGTTGCTTGGGTTACTGGTGGAGCCATTACAGTATTTTGTGAGCCTGTGGTGCTGTTAAGGTTGTTGCGTTTGGGTTGAGTACGAGTGGGTTGTGATAACGTGGTGTGCTTCTGTGAAGAAGGAGTTTTGTGTTTTTTAACTGTGCTAAGACATGTAATTTTATTGGGTGGACCTGTCTTTGTGGTGAATGTTGTCTTACTTGTATTTATGGTGTTTCTTTGTTCTTGAGGTTGTATTTGTGAGGTTGCTTGGGTTTTTGGTGGAGATATTACAGTATTTTGTGAGCCTGTAGTTCTATTAAGGTTTTTGCGTTGCGGTTGAATACGAGTGGGTTGTGATAATGTGGCGTGTTTCTGTGAAGAAGGAGTTTTGTGTTTTTTAGCTGTGCTAGGTCGTGTAACTTTATTGGGTGAGGGCGTCTTTGTAGTGCATGTTGCGTTACTTGTATTTATTGCGTTTGTTGGTTCAGGAAGTTGAGTTTGTGTGGTTGGTTGAGTTAAGAGTGGAGATATTACAGTATGTTGTGTATCATGTTGTGAGTCTAAAGTGCTGTTTAGGCTTTTGCGTTTGGGTTGAATACTAATGGGTCGTGATAATGTGGTTTGCTTCAGAGGGGAATCTCTGATTGTAGTATATGTTGTATCATTTGTTGTACTTGTTTGTTCGGTAAGTTGTATTTGTGTGTTTGTTTGGGTTAGAGGTGAAGATATTACAGTATGTTGTGTACCGTGTTGTGAGCGAGTACTGTTGTTTACATGTATACATTGTGGATCATTTGTGTATGTAGTATCTTGTGTTATGTTTAGAAATTTACGAACAATATGGCATGTGCTGATAATGACTGCTTTTTGTAAATGTTTGTATGTGTTTTTGTCTAAACCTAATAGCTGTAAATTGTGGTGTATTGTCTTTGGTATAACTCCGGTAGCACTAAGAATAATGGGAACTATAACAGTAGATTTCATTCTCCATTGCGTCTTAAGCTCGATAGCTATATCGGTGTATTTACGGTGTTTTTCTGCATGTGTTTTAGTTAAGTTGTTAGTGTT
>NW_022170403.1:8098579-8111205 GCF_008802855.1 Photinus pyralis | reverse complement strand
GCTGGGATTGCCTGAAAAGAGAAGTACCCATAGTAAAGGACAAAGTTTTTTTCGTTAGAATGTGCTGGTACCTAATAATGAATAGCGTAACTACAGCAGTTTTCTGTACAAATATTTAAATCATTATACTCTCTTTAAGTGGGCCCCAAACAACACAGAGGGTGCTTTAAAAAAAATGCAATTTGATTTGCATAACCACACGACAAGAAGATACAAAACACAAACGCAAGGTCGTTCACGGCTCCTTACAGACTGCTAGGTTAACAAAATTATAATTAGCTCTCTACCGCACATAACTTGAGGAGAATAATGAACCGCTTGTAACGTAACTTATGAAGTAAAAATCGCGTAATTATTGGCATGGGGGACTTTCAAAATTAAGGTCGTAAAATTGGTTCACAAGTGGCGACAGGGGCTTTTTGTTTGGGAGGACCCTCAGTAAAACTCTTGATTCCTTCACTTAATGAAATTCAATGTCATTACGAAGTGTGTTTGTTATACTTATAAGTTATAACGATCCTAGTGCCTATTCAAATAACAGGTAACGAAGACTTTGTAACTAACGAAATGTTATTACAGTAAAGACGCGTTTTGACTTTTAGGACCAGTTCAACCATATTTTCGTTTTTTTTAAATATTTTTCTCTGAAACGGTAGGGACATTTCGAATTAGAACAAGCAAAAGCTTTTATGGAGAATGGATTTTTGTCAAAAAGTATAGTAAAAGTTTTTCTTCTTGTAAAGTCAATCCGGGGACATACGGTATACTGATTTTTTTTTAATTTTTTAGCCGTTTATACCTAAATATACATTTGTACCCAATGTCTTACATTCGAGGGATGGTCTTTTGTAAATTAGTAATTGACAGGCTGATTCGAATTCGAGGGCCACCATGGGAATCTCGGGAAATGTAAGAGATAGGTAGGTGGTAAATTTGGCAAAGTTGTGTATTTTGATGCTTAACAAAAACAGTTTTGAAACTGAAATTCTGACTACTTTCGGAGATATCCGGAAAAAACGAGATTTTGAAAATCGTTTTTGTTTTTTACTGAAGTTAATAGTTATTTACAAAGATATTTAATAATAAATGACACATTATTATGGCCACTTTTTTCCCTCTACAAGATGCTACTTTTAAATTTGAAGTTTGACGTTTCGTCTCCGGTTAACTATCATCAACTTTGTTTCTTATGGAAGTAATTTTTACTTTTTGTGTGATTTGATAGAGAATTTTTTTCTGATTTCAAAAATGTACACATCAATGTTTTTAATGCTTGTAAAACATCTTTTTTGCCTTTGTCTTAAGTAACGTACGTAAGTAGTTTCTTGCGTTTTTACGAATTAACGTTATTTCTTATTAAAAATAGATGATGTTACCATCAAGGGTAACTTTGTCAAATGTAAACTACCTCTACCTATCTCTTACAGTTCCCGAGATCCCCATGGTGGCCTTTGAATTTGAATCACCCTGTATAGGTCAATTATTACACTAATATGTAATAGCATTGAATAAAAACACTATAAGAAGCCTAACCCCGTGGAAATAAAGCGCGACAGAGTTTGAACTGAGAATATAATGGGAACACTGTCAATAGAGTCGATTCTTGAACTGAGAAGAATGAGAATTTGCTTTCCTCCTATTTACCGCAAAGAGAGTTCGGCGGTCACAACCAATGCGGGTGCAAGGGGATTTGTGAGATTTGTCGCGCTTTCTTCCATAAGCGTTAGGCTTCTTATAGTGTTTTTATTCAATGCTAATATGTAATAGGTACTATCATTGAATAAAGAGCTTTATTCAATGGAACTACTTAAGTTCAAAAAATTTAATTTGCAACAAGGTATGGATTATAAATTACGGTATTTTAATCTGCAATCAGCAAAGATAAAGAATAGGGAAGAAGGTCAAACCAATCGCATTACAAATAAACACCCACACAAGGTCGCATCTTGCCAGACATCAACAACAATATACAACAGCCCTTTGTTCTAAAAATTACGTAAAATTTTGATATTTGTTGTAAAGGAATGTTACCTATCCCCATTTCTATTATTTATTTCATAAAACGATAGGTAGAGGAGGTTACCTTTTGCAATGAATAGGAAAGAGAAACCAAATAAATTTCGAAGCAAGTAGTTGACAAAATAAAAATATACCAGTGAACGATCTTTTTCTTGCTGTCAGCAAATTCTTTTACAAGCAGGCTCTGTTTAACCTTGAAAGAGAATCGCTAAATGATTTAACATAGGCAACTTACATAGCCTGCTAGTTTTTTTTTGCTCGTAAATTTTTGTCTTTTGTTATCCCCATTACACAGTACTAGCTCAACGGTATTAGCCTAGTTAAAAAGTAAGAACAACTCCATCGCAAGATAAAAGCGCTTAGGTACCTATTTCATATCTTTATCGTATTTTTTACCGACTTCATGAAACTCTTGGTGGCACCCTCTGTGAGAAAGAAGCTACACTGTTGACCGCGATATTAGTCACAGCTGCGTAGTTTATTTCCATTTCTCCAGTTTACATGCCCATTTTTCAGAACTTCATTCACCACTTTTTTTATGAAAACTTTTGAGCTTCACATAAATTGCCAAAATATAGATAAGTATTCACGCTACCGATCCCATACATTCGTATTGCTTAAAATGCTCCCTAATTTTTGCAATTAATTCCTAAACTATGAACTCTTTTGACGCATGTTTTCTAGATTTTTTAAACATATATTAATGGACAAAATATCAGTTTATATTGTATGGAAACTATGCTCTGTACATCTATCTACCTAATGCATATTTTTCCGATCATGTACACCCCTTGCTTATGGAATGGTGAATGAAGTTCTGAGGCAATGCACGCCCCATTGAATTACATGTGCATCACCAGTTGCCTATATTCTCTAAATCCAAACCTTAACGTGAAAAAATACAATTAGTTTGTATTTCAGGTATTCTAGCACGGACATGTCAAATCGATTTTCTGAAGTGTAGTATTAGTCGGCTGTGTGGCGAGATCACTTGTCACTTGTCAAACTTTGTAAAATCAGACACACACACAAATATTGAATACCTACATACAAACAGACATTTATTACTTACAGACATACATTGTGTTCTTAAGTTTTAGTTGAAGTGTTCAGTTTACTTTGTTACATAAATAAATGTTAATTCGGTCTACCTCATATTCCCACATGAAGGAACCTTTCAACTTATTCCCAAGAGCTCATGGTACAGGAATTTGAAGTCTACGGGGCTCCCCTCTTTAAAAGCTTCGACCTAGACCCACTGGAGTAGTGACTGGCTTAAAGTCTGCCATTCCGGATCACACCTGGTCGTTGATAAAACCTCGCTGATGCCCAGCGATTTACTGTCCTTTTACCGAAATTAAGTGCTCAAGCGTGGGCTTCACCTCGACCTCTTTCGACAGAAGTTCACCAATTTCGGAGATCTCGATGGAAAACACATTATGATGCAGTTACCAATTTACAGCGTTCCGAATTTTAAAGTCAAATAAAAATGTTATTATTCATTTTTGTAAATAAATAATATATATGCACAATTGTAAGCTGCCTAAGTGTCTTTCTTCTATATTAAAACCGACAAGGCGAAACACAGGAGAGAGGAAAATGCCATTTTTCAAGAGCAACAAGACGCCATTAAAACTTATATCGGCCCACCGATTGACTTTCGAACAATGTTGCCAAACTTCTCAGCATGGCTTGTAATTATAGACGGCTGTGACAGTAGTGTAATCATGATGAGCAGTGACGACGATATAGTTCTAACTCCTCCGGATGTTGAAAAAACGGCAAACCAAATTACCCTTAATTTACTTCCTGAAAAATATCGCAAGAAATATGAAATGGTGTACAAAACGTTTATGGATTGGCGCAACACAAAATCGATAAGTTCGCTTTCAGAAAAATGTTGAGAAGCACCATTAGCATTCATAATAGTGTGAACATCGATAGCTATGCAAGATTGCGCGCCTTTTTAAAAAGAAAATCTGAAGGTTATCAACCCAAAAAATCAAAAACGTTCACTCCTGAGCAAATTAACACGTTTTTACGTCAAGCTCCGGAGAATGTATATCTAGCAACGAAAGTAAGAAATCAAAATCTGCTTGATTTTTACTGTTGTTTTAATTCCCATTTTTAAGGTTGCATTAATAGTACGGTAGAACTGAAAATTGTTCTATACAGTAATACAGTCCACATATTGTTTGGTAAAAAGTTACACCATTTTAAGCGTCGGGTTTGAATGGGAGGGGGGAGGAAAGTTGGTAAATTAGTAGTTTTTGGAGTTTTTCTTAAATATTTAGAAAACTATGGGGTTTGGCGAGAAAAGTACGATATCCAAAAATAATCTACAAGTACATTAAATTGCGAACAAAAATGGTCTTGTGTAAAATCTTGCTCAAGTGAACGATTCCAGAGTTACGGAGGGTGTAAAAGTAGACATTTTTCGCATCTTTTCGATTTTCTGGAAAAATTAAACCATCCTATACATTCACTGTTCAAGTTGGCTGCGCTTCTCCCCACTTCAGCAGCTACCAGGCAGAACATTCATTTAGAACGTACCATCAGGTGTAGCAGTGGCTGTATAAGAAGAAGAACCCGCTGAAGTGGGGATTGAAGATTGTCGAACACCTGAGAGGAATAACAACACATCCTGCAACTCCCCAGGAATTACTGTCCCTCATAGTGGAAGTCTCTTTAAAAAGTGGTCCCCATTGAGAAGGTGGTAAGGTTATCGTTCCTTCAAGGACTTATCAGTAATATACCACCGGTCCCTAAAGCGCAATTTGCTTTAACCGGTTTCAACAAAAAAAAATAGTTTCCTTAGTGATAATCTCATATTTTTTCCAAAAGAATCTAAAAAAAAAGATGAAAAATTTCTACTGTTACACCCTCCATAACCCTCCGGAACGGTTCAATTTAGCAAGATTGTATACAAGGCCATTTTTGTTCGCAATTTTAGATTATTTTTGTATACGGCACTTCGCACTAAACAACATAGTTTGCTAAATATTTAAGAACAACTAATCAGAATTACTAATTTTCCAACTTTACTCCCCTCTCCCAACCAAACCCGACGCTTAAAATAGTGTAAATTTCTACCAAATAATCTGTGGACTGTATAGAACAATTTGCAGTTGGAGGGAAACTTTTACTTTGGATGTTGAGGTTTGGGTCTAATTGCACTGTACTATAATGATTTTATGTTAAAGAAAAGTGAAGTTCTAAAGCAACTGTATGTTAAGTGCCTCGGTTTACTGCAAGCCGATCCACGACCAGATTTTAGGATTATTAAAAAAAGAAAAAAACTAATAACATTTTCTTATTTTTAATTATCGACCGTCTACGTACCTACAGGGTACCATGTAAAATCAAGCTTTGTAAGATTCTCTCTATTTCAGGAATTTTGTTTTATTTTCATTGAATGTGTTTTGAAATAATTTTTTGTCATTTTCAATAAATTAATTATGCGTTTATTCGAACCCTTTGTACGACCCTCATTATGTCAGATTTTTCTCTTCATATCCATAATTTGTTTCAGGTGTTGATAAACAAAAATTTGCTGAATAAATTATTTGGAATTTCGCAAGTTGATCGAGGCCACTGAGTCTCCCAAATTACTAATTTTAGTCAATATGAGGTTTTGTAGGTGATGTGAAGGAGTTCACCGCTTTCCATTGCACACAGTATTATTTACAATATTCTTTAATTTGAAACATCATTGAAGTAGCTCTTATCTCGAGGGGTGAAGTATGGTGTACAAGTGTGATGAAGTTCATATGAAGTTTTGGTGAAGTCCATGAAATATTGGTTCGTGAAGTATTGTTGAAGTTCGTGAAGTACTGACGAAGTCCGTGAAGTATTGATGAAGTCCGTGAAGTACTGATGAAGTCCATGAAGTATTGGTGAAGTTAGGGAAGTTTAAGTGAACTATTGGAAAAATGCATGAAGTTGTGGCGAAGTTTATAATCAAATCCCGTTAACAAAAATCGTACGGTAGTTCAATTCACGATTGTAACCACTATGTAAAATAAAATTAAATAAATTTCTGCGAAATAAAACTTACACAGGCGACAGACGCCCTGATGAGACAGCGACTCGTAAGTCGTAAGACGTACTGACTGATAGTCATTGCGTCGTATTTATGAGTACAAAGATCGTAAATTGTTTCCTTTTTAAAAATTTAATAAATCCTTTCCTTTATTACCATCAGGTTCAGGTAGCTAAATAACACTTCGATAACACGAGGTATATCAAAATAAAATCGACAGACGGAAAATTAGTCACGTGGATAGCGGCTTTTGTTTTCCTTAAAATTTCAGCACCCTCCACAACTTAGTACATCAGCCTCTCCCAAATCAAGTTCCTGGCCATTGTGTTATTTACGACTATAATGTCAATCCCGAGGTCAATACTATTCCACAAACAACACCATTTCTTGAAAATAATCCCCTAAAAATGCAACCTATTGGTCGGGTAATAAAGTTACAATACCATTTACAAAACCTACGCAATATTTTTCCGCTTATTTTGTTTGTTAAAATGAAATTTTTAAAAGAAGAATTGGACACCTTTATATCATATAAAAAGACAGATATAAGATATCCAATCTGTTAATAAACGTTATATTTTAACAGGACCCAGAACTATTTAGTATAACTGCATATAACAGAAATTTGATAAGAAAATCTTATAAAATCTTAACAAGTATAAATGGTGCACAACTCCTGTGCGAATAAAGATAAAGGGCAATTTTTTAAACCGAAATAGCTTAGTAGATGGTTTTGTTAGAAGGTAGTAGCACGTTATCGATATTTACTTTCTTAGTAGATGATTAATGGGGAGAACATTCAAAATCCTCCGACACTCCCGATTGATTTTGCCTTTGAGAGAACTTTCCTCCGATAATCCGTTTTCGAGATATTCGCTCTTAAAGTTTCGACATACCCAATGGATATAATTATTTAAGACGTCCCAATCGCCCTTTGTGAGTAGCCTCTTCCGATAATTTGTTGTGGAGATATATCCAATCATGGTAAGGAGCCGAAGAGGAGGACTATGGTTGGTAGAAATTAATTCCTTTCGTTGAGACCTTTGATTAGAGTATCATGAAGCATAAAACCAGTTCCACACCCCCCGACTCCCCAAATCCGAGCCCAAATCGTCTTTTTTGATAAGGGACGAGAAAGCGGTAGTTAGCAGAAAACGGTTTCTGTCGTTGAGACCTTTAATTAGAACACCATGAAACTGAACTCGAAAAAGAGTCGCGCGGTAACGTTATAATTTGTACAAACCAATTTATTTCGATGAGACTGAAGGGTGGGACGTGTGCTCCCCCCCCCCCACCATTTTCAAAATCTTTACCTACTGCACCACTAAAGCCATTCGTATGCAAAATCTGAGACCAATTGATTGCCGTATATAAAAGTAATGCACGTTTTACTTTTACTTTCAAAAACAGCATCTCGGAAAATAATTCATGGAGGCCACCTCTTTAAAGACAGCGAAATTTGATTTGATGACCTTCAAGGTATAGGCTACATATATTGCAAAAAATTCCAGGACTCTAGGACCATTCCCCTAGAAGTAGTTCGGACGGACGGGAAAACGCAAACAATAGCAAATTTTTTTTTAATTTAAAAAAAAAATTGATTCATTTCAATTTCGTGTATGTACTTATCTCGATGTATAAACAAAATATGTTTTTTTAAATTTGTAGTACCGTTTCATTTTTTGTTGTGCCTCAATTATCATTTATATCAATACATTCTACATCTTTAACTGCTTTGTTTTAATTGCAAGAACGCTAGGAAAAAGGAGGATGGGATTTTGTCCAGTGCAAAATATCAGTGAAATTCATAAAGTACGAGTATCAGTGAAGTCCGTGAAATTTTTGGTAGAATACATGAAGTGTCGGTGAAATATTGATGAAGTGCGTGAAGTACTGATGAAGTCCATGAAGTATTGGTGAAATACGTGAAGTGTGAAGTTTGGTGTACACGATTTTGCCTAGTGATTTACCCCTCGTCTTATCTATTAAGCAATCTTCTGATTAGTCAGGAATCTCGGTACCAAAAAGCCGCTTCTAAAATAGTGCCACCTGCACTCGAAGATATACATTTTGAAAAATACGTATCTTGTGCAAAATTAGATGCCGATTCGGAATCAGGAGGGCGCGATGGTCGCAGCGATTGCAGATAGCCAGAAAAAAATAATTTGTACAAAATTTCGCACTTCCCAAAAGTTAGAAATTTTACCTTTACATTGCATTTCCGAAGTTATTTATGAATATTTTTTAAGAATTTGTGCACCATTCGAAAGCTCATTGTATTTGCCATCTCACAGAACAAAAAGAAAGTCAATGTTGCCTTTAACAACTAAACTGTTAAAGCTGTATACGCGCGAGAAGTGTAATAAACATTTCAGTCGCGAGGTATTTTCCTTATTGTTGGGGATAGAGGTATACATATACGAGACAAAATATGCAGAATGAAATAAGGTAGTTTTTTTACTAAAACATTTTTTGAGATTACGAAATTCAAATCAAAATGTTGATTCAAATCTCACCCTAACTTTTAATTAAGCTCTGTTGCGAAAAGTTTATAACTAGCGCGGTGCTAGAACTAGAACTCCAGTCCGCAGATCCAACTCTCTACGAGAAACTTTGTATTCAGTATCGAAAATAAAAATCTACTATATTTTTGTTTTTACAAGTTATTGCACAAATCCCTACTATATTTTTAGAGCTACTAAAAACTTTTCCCTAAAAATGGTCACCAATATTTCGTTCGGGACTTGAAGTACTAACAAGCCTCTTTATTTCTTTGTTTTTATCACAAAATTTCATTAGAGAATGATTTAGAATGATTAAAGGGACGTTCATAACTTCAAACAGAACTTCCACCATTATAAGAAAAATAGTCCTATTTCATAGTCCCAAAAATAAAAAAATCACTGATTTGGGATTTGAAACACCTCAGGACTGAGCTTTATGTGCCAATTAAACCCATCTCTTATAGATCTACTGCTACGTGAAAATTTGTATTAGACAAAAAATAGTCCTGGTATCGATATAGCGCTCTAAAACTTGAGCTTTCTCTCGGTACAGTTGGAGTGGGCAAATAATTTGTTTTATAGTCTTTGCCTTAAAGTTCTGGACAACGCCTCAATAGTTTTCATCATAAAGTTGGTAAATCTTATCATTAGAAGATTAAGAGGATGTTTCATACCCAAAATGCTGAGGAATTATTTTTCAATCAATTTTGAACTCTGATTCTCTCCGAGTTCCAAAAAAATTGAAAGTTGGGCATGTGTGATGTATTTTTTACAAGTAGTACAGTAATGGTTTCGAGATCTGGCGGAACTGCGGAACATACATATACAGGGTGAGTCAAGGATTGTGCGGAGTAACTTAATGCCTTGAAGATAAGATTTTTCGAGAGTGCTTTTGTATTATGATATGGTTGAATATTCTCCACATTTAAAAAATATTTGGAAATATACAGGGTGTGCCCACAAAATAGGGCGCCAAAATAGTACATTTTTTAAATAGAACCCCCTGTATTTGAATGCATTTTTAAATTCTACGTGTAATTGTACGTCTTTTTTATTATATGGTTAATGTTAATATCCGAAAAGCTAGTAGTTTTAAACATAATTCGATTTTTAAGAAAAATTGGGCATTTGCTAGCGTCAGTATATTGTCAAAATTATTACTTAAATTTTGATTCCAAGTTTTATATCTTTTATCCTCGGTTAAGTAAAAGTCAAATAAATACATCTACTATGAAACATTAAAAATATAGCTTACAGGGTGTTTTTTTGATAGGTCCAAAGTTGCAAAACTTCATATTAAAAAATCTCACTTTTTTTAAATGGCACACCCTGTATATTTTTCTGTCATCATTTAGCTCCTCCAAAAACCTTCAACTTTTGATAATAATGTCTTATACCTATCTCTGATAGTTTTCGAAATATGTTGGTTTTCCTGGTTTTTATATTCCAATCATAAATTTTTTAGTTTTAGTTATATGTAATTTACATAATAGTGAGGTGGCCATGCAAAAAAGGGAATCTTTATCTATTTTGAAAATCTTTTCTTTGGTGCCTTTTTATTCCATGTTATATCTAAAACTCTTTCGCAACATTAACGACATTTTTCGAACTTTCGGTCGATTGTTAAGGAAACGGTTCGAGGTTTTTACAGTCTAACGTTAGTGCATCTAGAAATACACACCACTTTTTTTTGTAAAAGGTTGAAGTTCTGACTGGAGTTCTGGCCAGCTCCTCGACGATCTTAAACCTTCTATAATGAAGTTTTGTGGTAAACCTTGCATTAAAAGATAAGAACCATTTTAGTATTCCGAGTGGCAAAGGACACATTTGTGACCATTTTTTGGTAAAAGTTTTAAGTTTTGAGTACCTACATTCCTACATAGTATCACAGATTTAAGAGTGTTTAAATCTGTGATAATATACTGTGTACTCAAAACTTAAAACTATAGCTCCTTTAAGACTTCATTTTTCAAAGTTCTCTGATCACGTTTTAATGTCTACTCAGTTCGATAAGAGAATTTATTTACCAAATGGCATCGTTTAAATACTTTATTTAAACAATGCCCATGGCTGATTACACTGTTCAAGTACCTACTCACTGTTCTTCCATTAAAACTAATCACAATAAAAACACAGAAAGAGATTTTAAAGTAATATGGACACCGCACACTCAATACATCAATAATAATCTATTAATACATTTACAGATATGGCAGTTAAATTTTGATAAATTTTAATCATACTTCTTGATGATTCATTTCGTTTGTCAGATTTGGCAGTTATAGTCTGAGATAGTCTATCTAATAACGATTAAGAGCAATACCTTTTCACGTAGGCAAGGTAAACAATTAATCATTACTTAAAAACGATTGTATACATTACATACATTGCGTTCCGGATAGTTCGGCGAACTACTTTGGCAAATTTTATAATATTGCGCCAGCGCAGTAGGTGTGTTCGAGTTGCAAGAGAATGGATAGCGAAAATGAAGTTATTGCCGCCGCCCGACACTAGTATCACCCAACTGTGTTAAAAAGTACCCGTAGAGCCCAAAGAGGGTTGACACTCCACTCTCAACTAACAATGTAGAATGACAGCCTCGAAACATATCCCGTATACGGGGTGGTGCCTAGCGCGACGCAGCATAGGAATTTCAATGGTAATTTGTTTATAGTCAACTACTAGCTCCCCTAATTATTTTAGAGCAAAAGTCTAAATACGTTTTTTTAGAGAAAAAAATACTGCATCTGTTCATACTATTACTCATAATTTTCCGTTTTTCAACATCGTAGAAATTGACAAAATAAAAAGGTTCATTTTACAATAAATCAAATATGCCGTGGAATTACCTAAAAAACAGCGATAACTTTTCATTATTTGCGCCTTTAACGTATATTAAATTTATACTTGTTTATAAGTTAGTTAAATAACTGCAAGTGCAATATCGTAAAAATGTCCGTCAAAACCATCAGGAAAACGACAATACATTCAACGTTTTGGCTACAGTAGCGGAAAATCCGAATATAAGTTTAACAACAATTCTTCCTCAAATCTATTTCTTTTTCTTCGATTATGTACTTTGGTTCCGGAAAATGTTAAACAAATAGTAGGTATCTGATGCAGATGCAGCATTACATTCTCTAAAAAAAGATTACCCCATAGACGCTTTTTATTGCGTCGGTTAGTTGAAACAGAATTAACAAGTTAAAAAGTAATCGTAAACGATTTACATAAAGCGCATTTCCACTTGCATTCATTTCCCATTTGTAAGATGCAACTTTTGTTAAAATTGTAAAAATCCGGCCACAAATATGAAAGATAGCGTTGCACATGTACAATCCATTTTTGACGTGCTACTTCAATTTCAGTTTATAAGAAGAGTTTCATATCAATGCTTTTCTGAATAAGAAAGTTGGAACTGCGCATGCGCAAACCTAAATTTTGAAGCTAAAGTTAGATTTTCCTTTGTTCCAAGTGGCTATGTATCGAATTTCATTAAAATTCCTCCATAAATAAGAAAGTTGGCACTGCGCATGCGCAAAACCAAATTTTGAAATTGGCGTTAAATTTGCTTTTATTCCAAGTGGCTATGTATGAAATTTCATTTAAATACTTTTATAATTAAAAAAGTTTGCAATTCGGTTTATAAATGGTCAAGATGCGAAAAGGGCACTGTGAATTTTGAATCGATTCGACTCAACTTTTGGCATTGCGTATTATATGGCTAAAGCTATGCCCATATTGAATTTCATGCAATTCAGTTTCATAACTAACGGAGATGTAAAAGCAATCGGACATTTCTAAACAAAGTTATCGTTCACACGGACAGATAGAGGGACAGACAGACAAAGAACAGACGGACAGACCAACAGGCAGACGACAGACAGCAATGCAAAATTATAAACGATTTCTAGGATCGTTAATAAACGGCAAAAGTGTAAAATTATGGAACATGTAAAAAACGGTTTTTTTTTTTTTTTACAATAACTTTTTTTGTAAGCGGTACAGAAAAAATTCCTTCCTTGGTACAAGACTCGACACCATAACGAACCAAATAGCGA
>NW_022170403.1:8094827-8098479 GCF_008802855.1 Photinus pyralis | reverse complement strand
ACAGTTAACAGCAACCAGTTAGTAATTGACTAAATGCTATGATTACAGATTAACTTCTTTAACAGGTTTTAAATATTGCGCGCTTTCTTAATATATGAAAAACGCCAGCGACATCTGTAAATCTAATATTTCAAATATACTAGGCGGTCGATAGAATAACGTTGACCCAATACAGATCCCTATGCAGAATATCAGGCTCCGTCTTTACCATTTAAATTAATGCCTATTTCACATTCAAATCTATGCATAACCGTAAACTCATTTGAATTTTTGAATAAATATCGATTGGACAATCGCTCTCAGATAAGATACCACTATCGCACTTTAGGAAATTCTGGTCGTTTGTCAATTGTCATTGTATGTAGTACCTACATCCTTGCGTATAAAATAACTAAAGCACCTAGTACTTTTCCATAACTCACGACATATTTTAATAGTTGATCTGTCCAATTAGCTCCACATGTAAATTTTAATGGCTCAAAAATAGAAACAAAAATTGTCAGCATAAAGTTTAGCAAACTCGTTCGTAAAATTTTGCTGTATTTTGGCGTAAGTGTTGCCATCTATATTTTTAAACAAATGAACAGTACAAAACCATTACAATCTAGTTAGCGTTCCTTCTTGTGAATGTAGAAAACTAGAAACCACATGAACGTCTATTACCTTTTTAATTTTTAAAGTTATTTTCAATAAACGAATTAAAACCGTAGCTTGCACAAAAATTAGGTAGGTAAGTGTATGAACGAAAGAAATACAATAATTTATTAAAGTACGCTAAAGCACCATCTATTACAAGGAAATAGTATGACTCGATGATCATTACTGCACAGATTACTATATTTAAATCTGTGACTACAGCGAGTTGTTGCGGGCTACTCCTGCTAGGTGTCGCACTGTGGTTTAAAATCAATGCCGATTTCTAACTATGAATACCAAAAGTATTATTTGCTTCCCAAAAAACACTGAAATTGAAAACATTTATAATTTAAACCAACAAATCACAAAGACTAACGTTAACGTACCGGTTTAAATGTCAAGCATTGATAAAATAACTAAATGTGAACTTGAAGCAACTTTGCTTGAAGGTTTCCCTTATGAGGTAAAAGTACCTACCTAGTAGATCGAGTAGCACCTTTTACTTCATTTTGTCCCTGTGAAAGAAATTTTTAATGCGCGCCTGGATGGTGAAGACTGTTATCAATTGCTTTAACGTTTCGAGTGATTTTTACTGCCGAAATGTGTCATTATTTGTAAGTCGAGTGCATGTGATTTTTTTTGTAGACTAAATAATACTCCAGTAAGTATAAATAGGTGCCATATCCATGATACTACATCCAATTGTAATATCGTGGGTGCCATCTTTGCATTCTCGAAATCCTAACAAACAATTCTCAAAGAGTTACCACTTCTTGGGGTTAGTGCAAACCCTTTCTACCTATAAGGGATCGAATCCTTATTCCGCGAAAAGACTAAAATGATACCAAACATATACATATTATACCTTCTACTTTCGGTTGCTGAAAGTTATGCAAGGGAAAAAATTATATTATGTACCTATATCATTTTATCGCTGATTTTCTGCACAATAGCTGCAATTGCATGCGTTTACGACCCGATATTCTTAAAATTTAGTACAATTGCATTTGCAAAGTGTTGTGTACGCATTACGCAATGTTAAGAGTCCAGCGCTGTAGCACTTCACGAATTTTCTGCAGGCCTTTGACACCTCCGGGATTGTGATCCACACCGGCTCCCACTTCTTGTTTCCCATTTTCCAAAAAATTCACTTGAATTCACTGGAATCACAGGTTGCCTCTGATCACTTGTAATCCAAATACTTGCTTGGGAAATGGCGGATCTAGGGTCGTAAAAAAGTAAACATTGTGACCTGGGTGGGAAGCAGAATCGCCAAAGGTAGATTCTTGTTACACAATATTTGCATCCTGGTATTGTCATACAACACAACTGTAACGAAGCACTCGTTTTCCGCCAGGATCTCATACCCGTAGTTATGGCCATCCCGTATATTTGTGAAGTCGACCAGCATTGCTGAACATCCAGTATATAGAAGCGTTTTAAGTT
This sequence comes from Photinus pyralis, assembly GCF_008802855.1. NCBI lineage: Eukaryota > Metazoa > Arthropoda > Insecta > Coleoptera > Lampyridae > Photinus > Photinus pyralis. The sequence continues at coordinate 8,096,397 of NW_022170403.1, read as the reverse complement.
GGCTGCTTCGTTACTAAAAATTGTAGTTTCGGAACTAACTCATTTGCTGTAGGAGGCGAGGAGTGAGTTTTCTGTGTTTTTATTTTATATATGATTGTTTGTTCTACCACCGATAACGCAACGTAAATTAAGTAGTGAATTTACCAGTTTACGGTTCCGGTAGGAATGTTTAAATTGTGAAGATGAAGACGAATTATTTATTTTCAGATTTCAGCGCCGCGCCGTTAATTAATGATTAACCATTTTAGTATCCAATAGTAAGTGAAAACCAGGATAGAAACGAGTTCCAAATCGAGGTGTTCACACGTTATCAGTTTTGCAACGACAACAGTGTGCTGGGAAAATTCCAATAGTTCCAATTCCAATTCCAATAATTGGATAAATGAGTATTGAAGTTTGAACGCGCCATTTGGGTAAGCACAATTAATCACTAACGATTTACCTAATGGGTTGCAGTGAACGTTATTATAAATATTCGTGAGAAGTGTCTCTGGATGCGCTCTAATTTTTCCAGATGCTTGCAAATTGTCCCGTATTTTTTTCCGATAACTGCATGCCAAGTAATTAATTAAAAACAGTTAGTTTCACTTATTGAGGTACACGCGTACGAAATGGGATTTCCAGTTACTCCCTATCCGCAATGGACGTTTCTATAAATAAGAAATTTTCTAAGCTCACCGATTGTGGGCGAGCCCAAAGTTCGTCGTACAACTACAAATCTCTCAATTAGTTGGAATAAGCTATGAGATGTTGTGCTAAACATTTTGAATGGATGATGTCTTATACGCAGGTAGACTTCAGTTGCATCGTCGTAAGAATTCCAAGTCATGCTGACATTTTTTTTCTGCCATTAATCGAAGAAGTCATGTTATAACAAATAACCCTTTAACGCATGGAAAACTGGCAGAGTCTGAGACTTTCGGTCTCCTACGGCCAAACACAAGACATTAATGCTCTAAAGACCAGTTTCCTGGAGTTTGTTAACAAAGCCTTGTTGGAAATATTCTGTAGCAAGAACCCATTTCTGGAGAAACGGCCTGCCACCCGGGTAAAAATAAATATGCATAAAGTTGTAAATCTCCACTTCTTAACCCCATGATTCTATACACAAGTTCAGTATATAAGTTTGTTAATGTAGTCACTTGTACGAGTGTGTAAATATTGCACATGCTGAGAAACGAAATTTATGCACAACAAACAAAAGTTCTTTCCTCTTTACTTTTTATGACGCTTTGGTCCAATGTAAAGCGTATTTGAAGTGCAGACTACACGGTTTTAGTAAAACGATGAATCAAACATTAGCAGGTAAAACGGCTTCTGTACGCCAAAAGCTGACTAAGCTAATATTATTTAAAATATATCATTATATTGTTATACCTACATACTTGCACCCAAAAAATCCTAATAAACCCATAAAGAGCGTCTAAAAAAGCGGCATAGCACCTCCGTGTGACCCCACGGAGTCAGTGGATGTGACCCATTTTCAATTGGCTTGTTACATGTGGTATACAGGGTGACAATTTGAAAACTTACCACCCCCCATATCTTAGTAAATAAACGAGATATTTAA